>NW_004524580.1:10197075-10209857 GCF_000260255.1 Octodon degus
GTGTGTGTGTGTGTGTGTGTGTGTGTGTGTGGCCAGCTCAGCCCACCTGGGGGCGGGGCTGGCTGGCATGTGGTGCTAGGGGATTGAACCGCTGTCCCTGTGCTTTGCCAAGCTTGTTCCAAGTAGGTGCTTTAGACCACTGAGCCATCTCTCCAGCCCCTTATTTTATATTTTCTTTTATTTTATGTTTGGTACAGGGTCTCACTTGAAGCTTGGACTCATAGTGATCCTCCTGTTTTCAGCCTCCCCAGTGCTGAGATTACAGGGATGCACCACCATGAAGGGACTCTATGGTAGTTAAGTATGTTTGTAGCTGTATCTGCATCTTCTAATCTGTTCCACTGATGTTCAGGTCTGTTTTATTGGGTTTTTAAATTTCTTTTTGTTTTTGTTTTTTGCCAACACCATGCTGGTTTTGTCACAGTAGGTTTTTAGTATAATTTCAAGCGAGGAATTGTGATGTCCCTTGCCTGGCTTTTGTTGTCCAGCATAGCTTTTGCTATATTAGGTCTCTTTGTTTCCAGATGAATTTGAGGAATGTTTTCTCTAGATCTGTTTTTCTTTTTTTTTCTTTACTAGGTATTGAACTCAGGGCCTTGCCCTTGCCAAGCAAGCACTTATTCTACTGAGCTATCTCCCCAGCCCACTATTTTCTCTAGATCTGTGAGGTATGCTGATGGTATTTTGATTGGGCTTGCTTTGAATCTGTATAACAGTTTTGGGAGTATGGCTTTTCTCACAATGTTGTCTCTTCCTATCCATGAGCAAGGAATAACTTTCCATTTTCTGAACTTCTCTACTGTCTCTTTTTTCAGAGTATTATGATTTTCAACCTATAGATCTAAATATAAATATTTATGGGAAAATTTTAAATGTCAAATTTGGCAAGCAATTAGGTAAAAGGAATGATGTAGTCTGAGGTCTATCCTGATGTGGACCAAAAGAAAAGTATGAACTTAATCAGCCCAAAACCTACCCATGTATAACATCTGGCTTAGAATACAATGATATTAAAAGTCAGAACTATTATAAACATCAAAAATACTAAAAGTTATAGGGAATCCTTTTATTATAAGGACAAAAATCCAATTTCTACTGCTTTTTTTAAGGAAAGATTTACTGTTCCCTATGAAAAATCCAAAAATACATTGAGATTAGGCACCAGTGATTTAAAAGGCATCAATGCTCCCATTTCTCCCCTTAGCCTTCCAAGGTCTGCTCTGTACACTCAGGCCCCACATGGAAGCAATTCAGGCTTTTGCACTATAGACAAAAAGTATCTGTTATGTTTCAGATTTTACAACTTCATATTATACTTACTAAGAAACAAAGAATAAGTCTTATAAAAGAAAATAAATTTCTCCTTGCAAGAGTGAAGACATGGTCTTCTTATACCATGTATGAGGTTGTGGACTCATCCCTGGGACAATATTGCCAGGGAATGGAATTGTCATATGAAACATTCAGAATGTCAGGGACTCCCCTGGAACAGTTCCACCTAATAATACATTATAAGCATGAGTATAGAGTCACAGCATTTTATTTGGGGACTATTACTATAAAGAAAGGGAAATGCTCAGAGATACAAGCACTAGCTGTTCATTGGACAGGAGAATAACCAATAAGGAAACTGAAAATAATGACTTGGTAGGCAAAGATAAGGAAAGTAGTGCCAGGCAAAGTGAAGATTTCAATGAGGAAGATATGGGGATCAAAGTCAGTTGATATAAGGGGCCGGCCAAATAGCTCAGTGGACTAAAGTGCCTGCAAGCAGGTGCAGGGGCTAGGGATTCAATCCCTGGGCCTGTTGTACCAGCTCCACCCCCAGTGAGCGCTGAGACAGCAATTGAGACTGGGCGTGGTGGTGCATGCCTGTTATCCCAGCTCTTGGGAGGATGTAAATAGGTGGGTCACTATGAGTCTGATCTAGTAGTGAGACCCTGAATACCCTGTAGACCCTTCCTTAAAATACAAATAAATAAATAAATAAATAAATAAATAAATAAATAAATAAATACAAAATCCATTTGATATGGGGACACACATGTAAGAACAGAACATACTCACTGTAAAAGGACTGGAAAGAATATGGGATAATTTTCACTGTTATACTTTTATAAATAATGTCTTCTTAACTAAAATATAAAATTTGAGAATCATAAAAAAGAAGCTGAATGACTATAACAACAAAAAATATCTTTAAATTGCTATTCTGTATTCTAGGGGTGGAAATGTAACTCATTTGATCACTTGCCTAATAATGTGCAAAACCCTAGGTTCAATCTTTAGCCCCAGGAAAAAAATTTTACATGTCTACAATAACATAATTTTATTAAAAATAAAGTAGAATGCAAATGATGACATATACAGAAATAATATTCTTATTTCTCAACAGTTTCTTTATAAATTAAAAGAAAATACAAACCAAATAAGAAACGGAATAAATTTTATTAACAGAAAAAAAAATCTTAAAATATGAAAGGATACTTAGCCTTAGTAGTAACTAAAAGAATAGACATTGTTTTTTACACATCAGGCTAACAAAGATTAAGGTGTTTGGTGTCCCAGACTGGTGGTGAAGACTTTAGAAAACACATTTTCTGTTCCACTGGTGGGAGTATAAACTGGTGCAATCTCTTTGAAGAACAGCTGGCAGTGACCTCACATGAAAGCTCACTACCTTGAGTGCGTAGTCTGACTTCAAGGATATACCTGCTTCCTCCAGTCAGAGAGCACTGAGGACACAGCAGTGTTTTAATTAGTTGGTTTTATTAGTGTTATCGAGAAATATAAACTTTAGAGAACTGGTGGAGTTACTTCTAACTTCTCCTTACATGGTTTTGGTTTGGACTGAATGACCTGGGAGACAGTTTCAGGAATTGGTACCCTTCCACACAGAGAAAGTGCCCCCTCAGGGAGAGGCAGGGGAGAGTGGAATGAGGCTAAAGCTATCAAAAGTAACGGAAAAACATCAAACAGTATTCCTGGGTGAATGGGTGGATGTTTAATAATTTGTGGTGTTTGCACGGTGGCCTTATTTCTATTGTGTTTAAATAAAATTATGTGTTCTTGTTTATAATTTTATCACAATGTCATACTGATCTTGAGTTATACTGGAGACTTATGAAATAATTTGTGTCTATCAGGAGCAAAATGTGGTCACCTATGAGTGACGGATCAACTTCCAACAACATTTAAACCTATCAACAAGGGACTTCAGGAGCTACCTTCTTCATTCTACATCTTAAAATATAATGCAGTTAAGCAAAAGGATTTATACACCAAGATGTTTAGTATAGTGATGTTTACAATATATTCATTCTAAATAGTCACCAGTGGCAGAATGGTTAAATAAATTATAATTAAGCTGTACAGTGGATTATAATGTGATTGTAAAAATGATGTAAGCATCTGCTGATTGGAACAACTGTAAAATATTGTTAGATGATAAAGCAAGATACAGAAGAGCAGTTTATTTTCTATTTGTGTTGAAATTAATTAGTACTTCTTGATAAATATTTTTGTTCTATCTTCCCTTCCAAGTCCATCACAGGAAAATATTTCTTGGTCTCTTGCATCTACATTAAACCACTGTACTAGTTCTTGTGAACAAGCTATTAATAAAGTATGAGTCCCCTCCTAATTGCATCAGTTAATTGTGCTGGCAAGAGTCCAGATGATAGTTTGTGTCCTACAGTAATAAAATCATGAAGCAAAGTATTCAGCCAACCTGTATTACAGCCACAACAAAAGAAAAAAAAAAAGCTTTCTTGTTTATGCTACTAAGACTTGGGAATTACTGACAGCAATAGCGTCATCTAGTCCATCCTAATTAATATTGTATTCATAGCAGAACTGTGGTCTGAAATAATAAAGAATATATGGCATCAATTTAATAATAGGATGGTACAATCCCTTTATCTGAAGCTGTAAGCATGCAGGTTAACATATGATAATGGCAAAGCAAATGGCAAGAAGCTACAAAAAAAAAAAAAAAGAAAGAAAGTAACTCATGAACCTGTCAGAATCAAAGACTCCAAAATAGTAGTAGTGGGCCAGGCATGGTGGTGCACATCTGTAATCCCAGCACTCAAGAGAGTGAGTCAGGAGGATTGTTGCAAGTTTGAGACCAGCCTGGGCTACAAAGTGAGCTCAAAGCCAGCCTGAACTTCACAGAGATCCTATTTCAAAAAGCTTTTTAAAAAAAAACCCTCAAAATATTAACTGCAAGTGTTAGTTCTATTGATTGCTTTTGACAAAGTATTACAGGAGATCAACTCAAAATAGAATTAACTTTTTATAAGCAGGAATATAGTACATACTATGTCACCTATAGTTTCAAGCTTGGTTTTGTTCCCATCTATAAATTTAGTTTTTGTTGATTCGTTGTTGTTGTTGTTGTTGTTGTTGTTGTTGTTGTTGTTGTTCAAGGGGACGGGTTTACGGGATGTTCAGGGTCTCACTACTAGATCAGACTCATAACGACCCACCTGTTTATAGCCTCCCAAGAGCTGAGATTACAGGCACGCACCACCATGCCCAGTCTCAGTTGCCATCTCAGTGCACCCCAGGGGCAGGTCTGGCATGGTGGGCCCAGGGATTGAACTCCTGGACCCTGCACCTGCTTTCACGTACTTTAATCTGCTGAGCTATTTGGCCTGCCCTAACGTTGACTCTTTCTTTCCCCAAATATAGATCAGCCCTTGTACTTCAGAACATTTTTAAGACTCTTTTTTTTTCTGACTTTCCTTTTTATTTTCTACTTCTCTTAAGGCATTCATTGCCTGCACACTAACTCCTTGTTATAGTCTTCCTGGTTTAGTCCCCAATTTCTAAAATTCTTTTTGTTTTACAGCTTGTTCCACTGAGTTATCTCCCTGAGCCTCTAAATCCTTCTATTCTTGTCTCCAAGTATCTTACTTGTTAAGTTGTACAATTATGACATATTGTTTCTTGTTTCATAGCTATTTACATTGCTTGAAGTCTATTCCTCTCTCCCTTCCTCCCTCCCTCCCTCCTTCACCTCCTTTTCCACCCCCAAGTATCTTCGCACAGAGCCACAACTCCAGCTGTCTTGAGACAGGCTCTCCTTAAGTTCCAGTATTTCACTGGTTGGGCTCAAACTCGTGCTCCTACTGCCTCATCCTCCCAGAAAAATAATGACAGGCACATGGCACTAGGCTCAGCCTTTTGTATCTCTTTTCAAAATTTAGTTGCATTTTTTCATCCATTTAGTGTGTAGTTTATCTAGGATTTTTTTGTTTGTAGAGATGCTGCTTTGCTCCTTATTTTCCTTTTCATTATAAAAACTTTAGAAGGACTTGGCCAAAATTCTTTCCATTGTGGTCTTCATGGTATGCACTTTTCTCTATTGGAAAAATGAAGGTATGTTAGGTTATCTTTCATAGTTTCCTGACTCTAGCTCTTCTTCTCCTATTGTTTTAAAATATCTTGACATCTGGTTAATTCTGATTTCTTCTACCTAGTATTTCCCTAAACCTTTTTCTTCCTTTATTTATATTTAAACTGTACTCTTAGTACTGTATTTTCTACTCAGTATAGGATTTGATATTGGTAGAGAATTAGCTCATTACTCACAACAGACTGAAATATTCAGATCCTTCCCGCTCCACCATGTTCACTACTGTGCGCCCCTTTCTGGTTCAGCATCTATCTACAAAGTGTCCTCGTGAGCTACCTACCACTGATTACCTGCCGGTGACTTGGTCCTGTTCAGCTCTCAAGAACATCAGAACTTCCTCGGTCTTTCCTCTGATTTCTCTCACATGATTGTTGATGAAGTGTGGTCTTTCATGATAGAAAGACCAGGGACAGTTCAGTTCATGAACTTAATTTATCCCACAATTGCTGGGGGAAAGGCCACATTTGTGTTTGTGGAAAAAAAAATGCCCATAGTCATACCCATTGCCCAATGTAGAGTTCACAAAGACAAAATTTTGATAAACATTGCTGGTTTTGAACCAAATTGTTTGTAAATGAAACCATTCTTAAACTAAGGTACCACTATAGTTGGACTTGTGTTTTAGGCATTGGGGTTTATAAACAAACCAATGTTAATGTAGTGTTACATATTATCGATGTGCTTTGGACAGTGCTTAGTTCTTACCCATGTTTATACAGGATTCCGTAATCATCTTTCCAGAGACCTCTATGCCTGAAAGCTTAAATATCTACCTTTTTAGTTTAATATTTTCATAAATATTTATATATATATTTTATTATATGCAGTGTTATATATTTATACAAGTGTGTTTGTATGCTCATATAAATGTGTTTATATATTCATATAAATTCATATGGACATATAACATCACAAAGAGAAAAAAATAATGTAGATTCATAACCTGTGCCCTAATTTTATAAGTATTAGAAGTGATACAAACCTCAAGCATGCATAGTTTGGTCTCTAACTTGTACATATATACAAGCACACACACAAGCACACAAAGTGAGCACTCCTTGAAGGATACATGTGCCAGTTTGTAGGACAGAAATAAAATGAAAACACAACACCAGTGTGAACATGGAACATCTATTTGTTGCTTCTTATTTTATATGCGAAGCTGAACTTCAAACAGGTTATTACTAAATGCAAGAATATTTCTCCTAGAATGTCAGAAATAGGGCCAAAATAAAAAGCAATAACTTACTGGGCCCCTTCTTCGATACAGTTGTATAGTTCGAACAGTAAGTGAAGTAATAAAAATTCTTATGACATAGTATTTAAATAAATAAGTTGAATTTAAAGAATCCATAGCTTTCTAATAATTCTCAAACATGAAAAGTTATTTCATGTTTACCAAAAGATATAACCCATGAAGAAGAATAACTATAACATGACTTGCTTAATACTTATTGATTTGAATGCATAAGGAAAGTAGTTAGATATCTATCTGTGAAGTCTACAGATGGCCTCCCTTTAGTCACTCCAGAGTCCTTAAGGAAGTCAAGCTATCCCAGCAAAGATAGATAGAGGAACAAGCACAGGAAGGTCCAGTAGGCACATGCAATTAATCAACTCTAAGGGCATCTACAGTTAAGCAGCTTCAATGGCCACGCACAATGGTCAAGCAAAAGGCGGTTCACAGTGTGTCTGAAAGTGACAAAGTAACCAAATGCACCAAAGAATGAAGCTGCCTTCACAGACACAACCTCTCATCTCTTAGGAGCTGACAATTCTTGATGGGCCAGCTAATTACAGTAAACTACTAATAAGAAATATGTAAGATTTTAATAGTACCAGCAAGCCGCTCTAATACATCAAGATGACGTGGCAGTGAACAAATAGAACTCAAAATAACTCTTCATTTCTTGGAATCCTTCCAAGTATCAAAAAATTAAAACTTTTATGAAGGCAAAAGTAAAAGGCCCAGTATGTAAATAATTAGATTTTTACTATCAAGAGGAATGTAGCAGCCTAGCAAGACCTTAGAATTCTTCTCCAGAACCCTGCCCAGCAAAGAATTTAAGTCTTCATGACTCATATCCTAAATCTAGTTTTTCTGAAATGATGTCTTTTTTGAGAGCTTGTTTGGAGGTCCTATGAGGGGAGTGCAGCTACTCCTGTACCCTCCTCTGTGGTGGTGGTGGTGGTGGGGTCATCTTCGACCCAGCACACAGCTTCTGGAGAGATACGTGTGGAGTGTTGAGGGAGGAAGGGGACACCGCCTAGGCAGTTCAGATCAGCCGAATCAACCCTGGTGATCAGTGGGTTGACATATGTTGCAGCCAGATCGCCCTCACATCCAGATGTCATTTTTTTTTTTTATTTTATGTATTTGATACTGGGTCTCACTACACAGCTTGGACTCGTAGGGATTCTCCTGCTTCAGCCTGCCCAGTGCTAGAATCACTGGCAAGTGCCGCCATGCCGGCTTTTGGTGGGCAGCCCAGCACACTTGGGGAGGGGCTGGCAGGGCATTTGGCACTGAGGATTGAACCCGGGTCCCTGCCTAGACCTGAGCTATCTCCAAGGCCCCAGATTTTTTTTTTAAGATTGAAATTTATTAAAACTTCAGACATGAATTTTAATTAAAGTCTAAGAAGTCAAAATGAGATATAATAAAAATAAGAACAAGAACAAGATAGGACACTCTTAATCCTATTGTTTCATAAATATATTTACCAATTTTAAAATCTTTGTAATAGTTACCATATATTTTCTTAATGTGTTTGAAACATTTAACATAGCCTAAAATACAAAATGTTCCAAAAAAATTTTGGCAAATAACATCCGAATTTTTGAAAAATTTTACCTGCTAAAATTATATTTTGGGCCCAGTCTAGTGGTGCACACCTGTAATTCCAGCACTGGAGAGGCTGAGACAGGAGGATCACTGCTAGTTTGAAGTCTGCCAGGGCTACAAGGTAAATTCAATCTGATAGTGAGGCCCTCCTTAGAAAAAACTAAATGAATAAATAAATAAATAAATTTGTATTTAGAAGAATTTAATCAACTGCCTCTTCAATATAAGATTAATAAATTAATCTTATTAATCTTATTAATTTATTAATAAGATTGTACACTAACTGCAAAATACTAGTATTACTTTCTCATACAAGGCATGTCACATATTAAAAACCAATAAAATTATAGTTAAGGGAAAGCACAAATTTTACAAGGAGACAAATAAGGGAATTTTGGCAGAACCAATAAGGGAACCAAAGCAGATTGCTGCAGTTGAGCTATAGAGATGCAATAGATTAGGCTGGGTTCACGACCACCTCACTGAGGTGATTCTGGGATGAGACTTTTGCAACAAGAAAGGGTCAGTCCTGTAAAGTCAGTGGCCAGAGAGCTCTGGGCATAAATGGCAGAAACTGCCACTGCAAATATCTCTTGCTGTATCCAAAGCTTAGAAAGTGGGCCAGCATGCCTGAGAAATAATAAATGAAGGTAAGAAGGTCAGGAGTGAAGATCAGGCTGCCTACAGCCTCCTCAAGAGGCACAGGGACAGGTAGGGACTGCACTGGGGTCATCAGCAAGTGGGACACAAAGAGTCTGGAACTGTTATTCACTGCTCCTGTTTGGGACCTGTGCTGGTAGGAAGCAAGAAGGGAAGGCAACAGAGCCCGTTCTCTTCTGCAACCTTGTTCAAAGGTCTGGTCCCATGAAGCCTCCTCTGTTTATATCCATAGAGACATAAGACTACACACCCTCCAAGTAGGTCCTCATTGGCACAGACTTACTTACTGGTGGACAACTTCTCGAATTGAGAAGACACTTTTTTGGGAGAGTGGGAAACCCCTCTTCATGAGGAACATTAGTGATCTCCCTTTCCCAAGCTTCTCGTTTTGTAGAGGAAGAAGTGGGAATGATAAAAATCTGAAATAGCATGCTGAGGTCACACAGCCAAAGAATGGAAGAATGGCTCTTAGTTCTAGTTCATGGCTCTTCCCAATATTCTCTATAAATCGGACAACAATCCATTTCCCTGAAGTTTTGACATAGCGCTTTAGATGCTTTTGAAAGAATTCCATCTTGCCAGTTGTCTGCAGGCCCGGGGGACTGTTGGTCAAGGTCTTCCCTAGTGAGAGCTTAAATACGTGACAACTCAGATGCAAATGCCAGAAAAATCAGCTTCACCGATGAGGTGACTGAATCCCTCACACATGGACTGTAGGCCCAGAAAACGGACAGAGGTGAATTGTCACAGCAACATGTGCTGACAAGCCTGTCAGTTAACTCAACTACTTAGATCCCTGGAGCCACCTCATTGCTCTTCCCAGGAAGCCCATCTCTCCCACTTTTCTTTAAGTTCTGGAATTTTCCCACATTATTCACATTCATTTATTCTGTTATTTTGTTTAAATCTCTTTATTCAGCACAGCAGAAACTGTATCTTTTACTTCAAATCTGAAAATCCTAATCGTTGTTCTGCATCTTGCAATACAAACACATTAGGACATGAAATGAAAAGGCAGAAGAAGAGAAAATGTAATGGCAGGAATAAACTTTCAGTGTTTTAAAATTTCTGAGAAAGGGCCTCACTATGTAGTTCTGGTGGGACTTGAACTCATTATGTAGCAATGGCTGGCCTCAAACTCATGGTGATCCTCCTGCCTCAGCCTCTCAAGTGCTAGGATTACAAGCGTGCACCACTGTACCAAGAATGAAGGTTTTTAAATAAGAGGGAAGTATAATTCCTGATTAGGAGTATCATAATCACTGGATCCATCATAGCCTTATCCAACACATTTTCATCAATATCTACTCTGTATCAGGCAGGGGTGAGGTAACAATAAAGACTTACACAAGAGGAAATAAAGACACAGCAACACATGAGGGATCCAGAGGGTGACCTGGAGAAGCAGAGAAAACAAACCCCAACAGTGAAGACTAGTGTTTTATGGGTAGAAAGCAGGTAGAACCTGAAGCACAAGAAGTCTGAGCTACTTGGATTCCTGAAGCCACCTCATTGTCCCTTTTGAGCTTGGTTCTTTGATTCTGGAAATTCTAGAACTGATCTCCTAATTAAAGGCATCACACAGTCCCTAGGTAGAGCTAAGGGTGGAGGGCACAGTGGGCTCACAGTACTGTCTTTCTATTACCTGGAATTTTGTAGCTCTATTAAAATGTCACTGGGGAAAAAATAGTCCAGGAAATGTGACTGAGATTCTTGCTTTGATTTTGCATCTAGTATCCATGGGCCAGAAAGTGAATATCTTTGAGCTTCATTTTCCTCTTCTGCACAATGAAGAAACAACTCCTACTTTACCTCCTGAGTCTCAAGAAATGCATGAGAAAATGATTGCAGTGGCTTAGTATATTGAGAAAAAAGATCAACAGGAAGATGTTTCTTTCCCTTTGGCATCATTTCCAGCCTTTGTTATGAAGAGGCATTTCTCAGCTGTGGCAGAAAGAGAAGTTTAAAAAAAAAAACCTGCAAGCTAAAGAAAAGGAGATTATAAATGCATCCAGTTTCATGTCATAACAGCCTCTAGAAACAGAGCAGAACAGAGGCTCTGGGAAGAATTTTGACAAAAATTAAAACAGAAAGGTATAATGTAAATGAAAAATTACAAGAGTACTCATGAATATATGTATAGCCATTAGAAATAATCTCTTTAAGGATAAGACTATATCTTTTACTGATGAATTTCATGCTATTATCACAGATACTTGTGGGAAAAATAAATGAATAAAAATTACTCTTCCCTCATTCCCAATGTACATACTTGGCAGTGCGACCCTCATGTTTCCTAAAATTGTGACATGGATGTGCAGTTCAGAATGCCAAACTAGTTGGAGAAGTTTCTATCTGATCCCTCTGGAAACCTATCATTTACATCACTAAGGTAGAATTATAGCTCTAGAATTCTTAAACAACCGGTTTCTTGGTTTCAGGGTGGTCTTCAGAGAGACTATATAAACTGCAGTGCCCCAGGAAAACCTATATTTATAGAGGAAAGAGCAGAGAATCCTTCTGTGACTTTCTTCCTGGCTCATGTCGGCCATTGTTCACCCATGTCATGGCACCTCGAGGTTGTGTCATTGCCCCCTCTGTGGGTAGCTTTGCAGAAAACTCCAACAAAGCCATGATATGCTCAGGTTGGCACCATGTCTGGTCCTTTTCCAACTGTAGCCATGGCAGCGGGAACCTGGCCCTGTCAGTATACAGATGATTCATGTTTTGTTTTGTTTTGTTTTGTTTTATTTTTGGTGGAACCGAGGATTGTACTCAGGCCCTTGCGGTTGGCAGGGAAGCACTTATTCCACTGAGCCATCTCCCTGGCGCCAGGTGATTCATGTTTTAAAACACCCTAAGATATGAGAATGTAATTGTGAGAGAAAAGGAAAGGCAATCGTAAACTCCGGGAAACACAACCAACCTAAATGTATAAAGTGCTATGAGGAAATGATAGCAAAACATAAAGCCAAAGAACTGTGTAATATACCTACTCAGGGAGTATGGGAAAGTAAATTCAAGTTTGACTGTAGAAATACTCTGCTTTGATCAGCCCGTGAGAAATCATGATAATGAGGCTGAAGATCTGGACCAGGTTCAATCTATATTTGCATAGATAACACCATATAAAAATATCTAGTGGTTTTTCAACATTTGTAGTCAAACTGGGAACAAACAAAACATAATTTGTGATTGCAGAGGCAATTGTACATGCTAATCACCTAAAATCTGACAAATGTGTAACTTGTAGAAAGTAGGCTAAGATAAATATTTGAAGAAATGGGAAAATAGAGACATTTGCATCTTCATCATACAGAATGTCTGTGTAGATCTTACATACCGATGACAAAAACTAATGAAATGAAAGAGCACTGAGAAGATGTATTTCAAGTGACTTTAAAACAACAATCTGTTTATTTTCTTATCCCTTGTTTTCATTTATTCCTCCCTTTTTTAAAAACAAACATTTACTTGAGAGGTAGTATGGCAGTATTTGATATGATATGACAAGCAGTACATATTCAGAATACCAGAATGACAGGCATTCCAAGCATGACCCTAGTATTACATATTGCTATCTTCAGTGCAGTTGCTTAGTTCACAGGTATCAGCATTTATAATTCATCAGGGTGCGAATCCTACCAATTAACTGCTAGTTTCAAAAACCTGCTGAAGATTCTCAAGATTATTGCCTTAACTGTCTTGTGTATATAAATGTATGGCTTTGCCATTGTCGTGTTTCCTAGCTTTTCTCCTTGCCCTTTCTTCATTGTTTAATCCTTAAGTTCTTACTTTCCTTTTAAATGTGTTATATCTTTCTATTTTTATTTCTTCTTTTGAGTTCTTATACTA
>NW_004524580.1:10210107-10212562 GCF_000260255.1 Octodon degus
GTGACAGGCATCTTGGTTGTTTCCAAAATTTGGTTATCACAAATTGTGCTGCTATAAATATAGGTACACATATATCATATGATATGACGCTTTCAGTTCCTCCGGGAAAATTCCCAATAATGGGATAGCTGATTTGAATGGGATTTCCATCCTAGTTTTCTAAGGAGTCTCCACACTGATTTTCATAATGGTTACACCAGTCTACATTCCTACCAGCAATGGAGAAGGCTTCCTTTTCCCCACAGCCTGTCCAACATTTGTTGTTGGTTGATTTCTTTATGATAGCCATTCTTTCTGTGGTGACTAATCTTGTCAGATACAAAAGTTATATTTCTTTGTATATAGGTCTTGCTTTGTCTTGTTCTTAACCATCCAGAAGAAAAGTATGAAAACCAGGTATAAAAAGGAAAGCCATATTAATATGCCGAGCTGCAAAAGGTTCAAGTCAACAACTTCTGACAGTGCCAATCTTATGGAAAACCCACTGCTATTAGGAACTGCTGCACTATATTGGATTATTTTGCTGAATTCACACACCTACAATATCTAAATGGCAATGGAATACCCATCTCTGATAAAACTAAACAAGATAAAGGGATACAAATGAAGGACCATTTTGTACCTGTATATGCAAAATAGTTAGGATAGATATACAGCTACTTTCTTTTAACTCAGTGTGAAGAAATGTTTGTACTAAGAGTGTTTGGACAGCATATCATGTCTGCATCTTGTACTATGAATAACCACTATGAAGACAACTATTTGCAATGTATTAGTTATTGAAATTGTCCTACTAATTTTTTGAAACTGTTTCATTGCTATTTGTTTCTCAATAAAATTAATAAAAACAAGAATAATCTGGCTGTACATTTTTAATGGTATGAATCTTTAGGCCAGTGTGGTGGCACATGCCTATAATGCCAGCACGCTGAGAGGTTGAGAATAAAGAGTCACAAGTTTGAGCCTAGCATGAGTGACTTAGTAAGATCCTGTCTCAAAATTTTTAAAAAGCAACATTTAAGAAAAGGCTAGGGACATAGTTTAGGATAAATGCCTTAGGTTCAAACTTCAGTAACACACACGTGCACGCACACACACACACATCTTAAAAACAAGAGAATCATTGAAGACATTGAACAGCTTTTGTAATGTTTCTCTAATAACATTACTATTGTTTTTTAATACTTTTATTGAGAAATAATAGCAGTGAGACAGTTTCAAAACTGATTAATAGGAAAGTTTCAATAATTAATACATTGCATATTGTTATCTTCTTAGTGGTTATTCATAGTACAAGATGCTGACATGATATCCTGTTCAAACACTTTTAGAACAAATCTTTCTTCTCATTGAACAGAGGAATGTCCGTTTTGTATTTGTGTATTCAAAATGGTTAGGATATGTACAGCAACTAACCACTAAGAAGAATATATGCAGTGTATTATTTGTTGAAACTGTACTTCCGATTTGATTTGAAACTGTCTCATTGCTATCTGTTTATCAATAAAACTTTGAAAAAAATGGGTTAGGATAGATATATAGTTACATTCTCTTAATGAATAGAGGGATTTGTTCTAATAGTGTTTGTAAATAAGATATCATGTCTGCATCTTGTACAGGAATTAACCACTAGAAAGAAAGTATACAATTTGTTAATTGAAACTGTCCTACCAATTTGGTTTGAAACTGTCTCATTGCTATTTGTTTCTCAATAAAATTATGGGGAAAAAAAAGAGAAAAGTAGCTGTGTATCTATCCTAACTATTTTGTATATATAGATGCTGTTGTTATTTTAAATTCTAGTTGTATGTTGGAACATAAAGAGAATAAACAATTGTCCCAGTGTCTTTAGGAAAAAGATTTGTAGAAAAGAAAAAAATAAAATAAATGAAATTAAATAAAAGTCATGTGATTCCTTTGTGGACTATCAATACAAGTCCTTTATTTTTGCCTTGCTAAAAATAACAAACACAACTTATTTCCTGCCTATCTGTACTGAGAAGGTCTAGAAATAATGACAGCTCAGTTTCAGTGAGCAAACTTAAGAGATGTCTTTAAGTCTCTAAATATCACTTCCAAATCAAAAGATCTAGGAATCCTTTTAAAACTTGTTCTAAATCTGTAACAGGAAGTACACAATGCAATTCTAAATTATCCTTCTGAGATAAAAGCAAGGAAGTCATCCAGCTTCACTAAGGCCATGTCAAAATGTCTCAGGGGCCAATCTGAAAAAGTTCTTTCTGACTTAAATGGAAGATTCTGAGGTCAAACAGCATAAATACACCACTATATAAAAAGATAAAATATGTAGAACTCTATGAATTCCTCAGACAAAAGATAACTTCACTGGTTTGCCATGACACCAACTTTGTATTCTGAAAACTGATAAGGGGACAAAATTCAATATTGATCTAATTTTTTAGACAAATTATATTTCAGGGTAACACTCCTTACA
>NW_004524580.1:10213197-10218130 GCF_000260255.1 Octodon degus
TCTAAAGTTATTGCAGAAAGGACGTCTGACTTTCTTTCCTTCACTTTTTCCTTGCAGGTTTGTTGCCTTCTACAGTAGAGCTGGCAGTGCATGAAGGACTACAGATGCACATTAGAAAAGATTCTGGATTTGATTAAAGTTCTCTGAAAAACTGGACTCTGTTCTTTTAGATAAATGAACTGTGCAGAGAGATTTGGAAGGGAGAAAAGAGCCCTGGCCCAGTTCTCTGAACATCTTGTAGCTGATAAAGTAAATAGCAGGCAGGATCCAGGGCCACACTAGTGTCAGTGATAGGAATTCTAATTTTAGAAATCAAAATGTAAATGTTTGTGTTGCATCATAGCATAGAGTATTTTTAATTTATGTTTCCTATGATTTGAAAATTATTAAGAAAAAATGAGACCACCTCACATTTGAAGATTTATGAATCAGCAAGCATATATTTGTTATATATCTCCTTCTAATTTAATAAAGTTGTAGAAAATAATTTTAGGCTGAAAGTCAACTGGAAGAGCAATATATATTTTGTGTTATCAGTTCGCGATGGATTACTAGGGAAGTCAACTGATGACTACATTTTTTTGAAAAGACTGAAAGCTCTGGAATTGTCTTCCCATATGACAGAACCCAATAGGGAACCACTGTGGCAGTTCCTCAGCCTTGTGAGGTTGAGGAGAGGATGGCCAATATTGTCAAGTAATTGGAATGATGCATCACTTTTATAGGACTTCCTTTACATCATTCTGTTCTGAAAGGGTTTTTTATTGCTTTTCTTGGGAAGAAAAACTCAAGAGTGTCTCTAGTTTTTGTAATAATTTTCAAAATGAAAACTTCAGACTTTATAAAATGCATTTTTCAACAAATTAACTGATGCAAGAGTTTGCGGAAATAGCTCTTTTTAATTTCCTGGGGTTTGTAAGATGTTAACTTGCCTTTACGATCTTTCTGTTTTCAAAAAGAATGTCTGTTTTACTGGTCCTCCTTGGGCAGCCCAAATGACAGCTTCTGCACTTAAATTTCTGCTGAAGTCCTACTTTCAGTAGAAGAGACCAAGCTATCCCTTTGCTGCTCACAAAAGACTCCTAAGCTTGAATGAAGCATAGTAGGTAGAAGCTAGAATTGAGAGAACAACAAAGACACTGTAAAGTTTGTGTCTAGATTTCCCATCAAAGCCTCAGACAGCCATGGGGCAGGCTTCTAGAGTTGACGATTGACTCATGGTCCAATGCTGGGTTTATGGGTATGAGTGCTATACTTGCCCTAGGGCGGGTAGCCTGCATACACTATACAGGAGGGAAAGAGGCTTGCTCTCAGCTCCTCCCTTTTGCTCTTGTTGATTCTACAATCTTCCACCATCATGAACTGTTGCCCTCTGCCATGAGTCACTCTGTCTTATCGCCAGCCAAGTATGGACTGAAACCTCCACAAACTGTGAGCTAAATAAACCTTTTCTTCCTTAATTCTGGGCATTGGGTATTTTGCCTCAGTAATAAGAGAAAAGTAACTAAGGGCTCTCTGGGTTTGGGCCTCCTCGCATCGACATGGCTAAACACACCAAAAAGATCGGTACTGTCGGTAAATACGGGACTCACTATGGTGCCTCCGTCCAGAAAATGGTGAAGAAGATTGAAATCAGCCAGCACACCAAGTACACCTGCTTCTTCTGTGGCAAGACCAATATGAAGAGGCAGGCTGGGGGGATCTGGCACTGTGGTTCCGGCATGAAAACTGTGGCTGGTGGCTCCTGGACCTACAATACCACTTCGGCGGTCACAGTCAAGTCAGCCATCAGAAGACTGAAGGAATTGAAAGACCTGTAGAAGCTCTTACTATTTGAGACATCCCTAGCCTATAATAAATGGGTTAATTTATGTAAAAAAAAAAAAGTAACCAAGACAGACACCATGAGAGGAACAACTGGAACACCTAGTGTCTACATGACAATCTCCTTCAAGGGCAATCTCTGAGTAAATGAGGTGATTATGGTAATACAATCTGTAACTTTGGGATTATCCATGCCACAATCATAATCTGGAAATTGCCTTTTATTTTGGTCTTTGCTTTGGTAGCCTCTGAGTGCCTTGCTATAAATTGCAGATATTAAAACTTCTTAGTGTCTGTTTTTACCACATGGATGAAAGCACAGATACAGTTGGTCAATAGAAAGGAGAAATAATGAACCAGAGACATAAAAGAATGAGAGAAAAAACATGGATACTAGAAAAAAGAGAGTCCTAACAGTAGTATGCTAGCAAATCTTGTACTTAGCAGACAGTTCCTTAGTTTTTTCATTTTTAAAAGGCTGACTGTAGTATTTGTCAATTTGTGGAGTGTAATTTCTCCTACCACAACGGATTTCCAACTACTAAGATGATGTCAGTGAGCGTGAATTGGACAGAGATTCCCAGTAGCATATCATTAGGCAGCGCTGCCAACATACAAATACAATGGATTTAAAGCATTTTAAAATACGAAATAGATAACATGAAAATAATTAGGAAAGTACAATCAAGTAATTGACTTAATTGCAAGTTTTTATAATTCAATTTTTCATAATTACAGTATTTTACATAACCAACCCACAAAATTCCAAGTGTCAACAATTAGAAACATTCATAGTTCTAATGGTATAAACCGGACGCATTGCAGCTGGTTTTGAAGCCCAGAAATCCTTTTTCTTCTTTTGATCACTGGAGATAGCTCAGTCTCTTTCTCTCTGCTGCTCTGTGTCCCTGTTTGTCCCTCTTTCCCCTCTACTTCTCCCTACCCTCTGTCTGTGTTATAAATAAGCTGATTTATGTTAGATCTTTGTCACTCACAAACTTCATTTTTTATGAGGGGTCAACTATTATTTCAATGTTAGACAAATAGTAGAAAAATATATAAAAGAAGTTCTTAATAGATTTTTTATTGTTTATTTATTTATTTATTTATTTATTGCAGAACTAGGGATTGAACTCAGGCCTTTGCACGTGTCAGGCAAGTATTTATTCTACTGAGCCATCTTCCCAGCCCCAAAAATGTTTAATAGAAAACGTTTCTTCTTGCTCATTCCTCTGGTGTTTAACATTGTGTTTAACATTTTGATAAACATTCAGTTAAGTTTCTTTTCCTTATGATGTTTCATACCTCTTATACTTCTAACAGAAACACAACCATGAAGGTTTTCCTTATGAATGCCATCAAAGCCAGAGAGAATCACAAAACAAAACAAGTCATTGTTTATCTTCTAGGTTCAAATTACATGTTTTCTAAAGTTCGAAGTAGAAGCAGTAGTCTTGAAAGCAAAACTTTCTGTTATTGATGCCAATTTTTATGAATGAGCAAAGGTTTTGGTGATCTCCAAGGGCTGAGATCTGTGGAATTCTCAGAGTTTAATTCATAAATCAGTGAATGGGAAAGAATACATGATTTAAGGGCAATTTTTTTACCTCAAAGGACAGAAAAGTTTGAAAGTGTTGACAAGAGAGAATTATTACAGGCTTGGCTAGACCTTAGATTGCACATTCTGAAAGATCCTCAAAGATTCTACATTTCAGGAATGCAAAGGCAGGTAAGTGGGTAGAAGCAAAATAAAAATATATAGAAATTCAACAGATATTTAGGAGCCTTGCATAATCTAAAAGACTATAAGCTTTTGCAAGATATCATGTAAACTTCTACCATGACCCCTGAGTCTTAAAGAAGAATGTTTGAGGAGGGCCCATCACTGGCCGAATCTGAAGTCAAACTCATGAGATTCCTGAGCCCTGAGGAGAAGAGAGGAAATGCTGAAGCTAGTGGACCAGAGAAAGCCCAGTAATAGGTGAAAGGTGCACAATTTGTATGCATACTGACCAAGACTTTGCTGTGCTGATAATCTGATTGTGGATGCAACAGATGCCCACTATCCATTTCCAAATTCACTGATTTATACCCAGTAGAGTCCAGAAAGTATATGAGATGGACTTGGATTAGGGATGCCAGCTTGGGGTACAGGCATCATTCCTAAAAGTAAGCTCCAGGAATTCTTCAGAGAACAGAAGAAAAGTTAAGGGTGAGAAACAAAGTCTGAGTCGACTGGGTAATGCAGAGATAACTATACTGCAGTGTGGACATGTCTGATTTCTACACTGATAAGATTTTGTTATCCACCTTTAGCTGATATAGGTCTTACGAGTAAAGCTGCACCGTACTAATTGCAGAGAAATTTAAATTTTCTTTATCCCAGATGAATATTTTACAAAATAAATTTTATAAGTATTTCCCTTAGAAGTATATAGCTTAAGCTTTCTTTACTTAATTCTTTATTTGAAGTCTTATAGTTAAAATATGTTAAGGAAAAGAATGGACTCCAAGGACAACCTACATGGATCACAGAGTTTTTCTGTGGAATTCACTAACTGCTGTGAGGTTATATTGTTTTCATAATAAATGTAAGCCCACAAACACATCATGATGCTGATTTTCCCCTTCCAATTTTAATATTTTCATGTGTATTTGAAGAGGAAATAAATCCAAAGTGAATTCTAGTGTTTTTCATTCTAAATATTTCAGTCTGACTCCACAGTAAGGTGCTGTTCGATAATATCCATAGTAGTTATTAGACACTTCAGAAAGAAGTAACAAAGAATCCCCTGTGAAGATTTTATTTAGTTTTGTTTTTTTCTTGTGGAACTTTTAAGGATGTAGTTTTCTGGGATTCTTTCCAAAGACTCTGATTAAGGGAGTCTTGAATGACCTGCAAAAGTGTTTGTACTTTCTTGAAACCATAAATCTTTTTTTTTAATTTTAGAGATAAAAAATAAAACAAAATTTCAAAACATGATCATAGGAGGGTAAAAATGATTAATACATTGCATATTGTTATCTTTAAGTTAGCTACTCAGAGTACAATCTATAAGCATTTAATTATCTAAACAATATTATCACAAACCTTTCTTTTCAATGAACT
>NW_004524580.1:10218240-10221224 GCF_000260255.1 Octodon degus
TTTCTGAAGATACAAGCTGCAGAAAGAGAGCATACGATAGGTCAGGTGTTGTTCATATATTGACTGAAGAGCCAGGACAATTTCATCAGCATTCCTACAAAATGGGAAAGGTAGATCCTCCAGATATAAGTGGGCCAGATCATTTTAATAGTCAGTCTGCCTAGATGAAGAGGCTGCAAGAAAGGTGCTTGGATAAAAGGTGCAGTGTACTCTAGTTGACTGATAGTCATAGACAGCTATGTTTTGAGGAGGTGGGCCTAGTTGGAAGAAGTAGGGTAGTCTTTGAAGAGTGTACCTCTCACTGGTATTGTTCTGCTAGGCTCTGCTTCCTCACCACCACAAGGTGAGCAACTTGTCCTACCACCCCTTCTGCCATGACCTTTCTCCTTTGGACTGGCCAGTAGCGAACAGAAATCTCTAAACCATGAGCCAACAAACCTCTTCTTCTTTAAGTTCATGTGTCAGATATTTCCTCAATGGGAGAGCTGACCAATATGGTAAAATTTATTACTAGAAAAATGAAGATAGGAAAGCAAAACACAATTGTCCATCATAAGAATGAGTCAGAAAGAGCATGAACTACTGATCTTTGTTGCAAATTGGCTAATTTGCCATGACACTTGACCTCCACCATAAAATACTGAAACAGAGTATAGAGTTACTGCGTATATTAAGCCCACTAATGGATGTTCCTCTCAGTGATGGTGAGTCAACTTTTAAAGCTTTCAATGGCAACAAAGAGCCTACTGTGGTATATGTGTCATAGGTTTGCCACCCCTGGTACATGAGGGGAAGAGAAAGAGGGGTTCACTTGGGACATTCCTTAGAATTCTGTTCTTTTAACTTCTCTGGCTTGAGCCTAAATATGGCCATTTCTCTCAGTAGAAGAATTTGTCCAAACGCCCTGCTCTCCTGCATCAATAACACCACTACCCTTTGGGGGACCAGCATAAATGCTGGTATCCAGAATACATTCAACCCTTTGATGGTCTGAAATTTGTCAGGACAATAAGGTAACTCAGTAACTTCAAAGATATTTTACCCTAAGGGATTGAAGTTAATTTTGAACTCAGTAGTCCATCTTAGATTAAATCAAACTACTGTCCAATGAACTAATAAAAGATCTGACAATGAGCTAAAAAGACAGTACAAAATAGCATTTATTTTTCTAAAAACAAGAAAATGGCCTGAATTTTAATACATCTCTCCTATTATGAATTGCCTGGGTAAAATTAAATTTCAAGATTAAATCTTACTTAAAACTCATAAAAACATAAATTCAAAAATCAAATTGCCTTCATTTGCTAAATTTCTAAAGATGTGAGGTTACAAAATCTTCAAATTAAAGTTTAAAAGAATTAAGAACAAAAGTACAATTTCTTGTTCATATGAATTAAAATTCAAATAAATTAAAGTTCAAAGTTCCTTATCCTCAACCTCCTTTTCTTCATTTTAGCCAGAAAGTTTGCCTGATAATTATTTATCAACCAATGCTAATACATTCTCTCATTGGATGGAACTGTTAAAATTACTTTAAAAACCTCAAGAAGTTAATAATACACACAACATTGAAACAGCTCTGGATCTACATTTTTTTTTATTTTTTATTTTTATGTTTTAAACATTATTCATTTATTTATTTTATTTGATACAGGGTTTCTCTACACAATTCACACTCACAGTGATCCTCTTGTCTCAGCCTCATCAGTTCTGGGATTACAGGTGTGTGTCACCATGCCCAGCTTTGGGCCGGCACTGTGCACCCAGAGTTCCAGAGCCTGCACAGCAAGCAGTACCTAGGATCAAACTCGGATCCATGCCCTTGGCAGAAAGACATTTAGATCACCAAGCTACCTCCTCAAGTCCTGGATCTACTAAAGTTAAAAAATAATCTTGGCTTGACCACAGGAACTCTCCGGACCAAAACTCAAACATGCTGCATGAGTGAGACTCTCTACAATGCCCTCGGGAAACCCTCTGAAGCCACCACACACACACACAAACCCGGGCAGTGAGTGAGAACTGCTGCGCATTCAGGACCCTCAGATCCAACTGAAGCCCAGGCCCAGCGAGTGTGTGGGAGAGATTCTGCACTCCCCTGCACCACCCAAGCCAGGAGCACAACAGAGGCGCACAACAGAGATGAACAAGAGGTTCACCGTTGTGCCAGAGGGGTACAACATGTTCATTCTAAGGATGGCAGCAGGAAGGAGCTGAGCTCAACAGCTTGACCCAAGCCAGACAAACTGGATAAACTCAAACTTAATAGATCTGAACCAGAATTTCAGTAAGTGCTAAGATTATAACTGCACCAAAGCTCTACACCAAAGGTCAGAGGTCAATGTGATACGAAATGACAAAGACAAGAAGCAAAATGCAATCTCAGGCCTTGAGCACACCCAGAAAAAGAGTAGAGGACACTAGCTCAGCTGAAATATATGAATTAATACTATCTGAAGCAAAGAAACTGCAGCAGAAAGGTATAGAGGAACTCAGATCAAAATTAATCTCTGAAACAAAAAAAGAAATCTCTGAAGTACTAGCATTGGAAGTAAAGAATCAAATGCAGAAACATATGGTGGAAACTCGATCTTAAAAAAAAATCTCTGTAGTAAAAGAATTAATAAATGCTTCTAAAGAAGACATTGATAATAAAAAGAGAGATCAGACAGATGACAGATTCCTTGAGTGAGCAATACAAGAAAAAAATAGATCACATGAAGCAGAGTTAAAGAGATATAGGCGAACCTAAAATCTCAATCACAAGCTTGCAAAACTGTTTGAGTGAAAGTGAAGATAGAGTTTCAGATCTTGAAGACGCTGGTGCAGCTAGTGAAAAGGTAAGAAAGAATCTCTGAAAAACAACTGGGATGCAGGAAAAAATAATTCATCACCAGCAAGACAATGCAAACATGAATAATGTGAGACTAAGACACATCAATGAGAAAGAAAGAGTCAATACAAACGATATAAGAAGAATAAGG
>NW_004524580.1:10223430-10224985 GCF_000260255.1 Octodon degus
TAGAAATGTACAAATTACCGAAACTGAATCAAGGAGATGTAACATCTCTCAATAACCCAATAACAGCCAATGAAATACAAAATGTAATAAAAAGCCTACCAACAAAGAAAACTCCAGGTCTGGATGGATTCACAGCTGAATTCTCCAAGAAATTTACAGAAGATGTAATCCCAATAATTCTCAAACTCTTCCATGAAATTGAAAAGGAAGCAATCCTCCCAAAATCATTCCTAGAGGCAAGTATTATACTGATACCAAAACCAGGGAAAGATGTAAGTAAAAAAGAGAACTACAGGCCAATCTCCCTCATTAACATAGATACAAAAATCCTCAATAAAATCCTAGCCAATAGAATGCAGCAAATCATCAAGAAGATCGTACACCATGACCAGGTAATATTCAACTCAGGGATGCAAGGATGGTTCAATATATGCAAATCTATAAATGTAATACACTATATCAATAGAGTGAAATCTAAAAACCACAAGATCATCTCAATTGATGAAGAAAAGGCCTTTGACAAAATCCAACACTCATTCATGTTCAAAGTCCTACAGAAAACTGGTATAGAAGGCCTCTACTTCAATCTGACAAAAGCCATATATAACAACCCAACGGCTAACATTATTCTAAATGGGGAAAAACTGAAATCTTACACTCTCAGATCTAGTACAAGACAAGGTTGTCTCCTATCATCTCTCCTATTTTAGTTCTAGAAACATTAGCTAGAGCCATTAGACTACAGAGGGAAATAAAAGGAATAAGAATAGGTAAAGAAGAAGTTAAATTATTATTTGCAGGTAACGTGATACTTTACTTGGAAGACCAAAACATTCCACCAAGAAGCTATTAGAATTGACATACAAATTCAGTGGCATAGCAGAATGCAAAATCAATACCCAAAGTATTCCTCTACATAGAAAACAAACACAATGAGAGGGAAATGAGAGAAACAATACCTTTTACAATAGCACTGTGGAATATGAAATACCTTGGAATTCATCTAACTAGAGAAGTTAAAGATCTTTTCAAGGAAAATTACAGTACTCTGAAAAAAGGCATTGTAGAGGATTTCAGAAAATGGAAAGATATTTCCTGGTCCTGGTTAGGAAGAACCAACATTGTGAAGATAGCCATACTCCCAAAATTGCAGTACTTATTTAATGCAATCCCTACCAGACTACCACCAACATACCTCACAGACCTGGAGAAATCATTCCTAAAATTTATCTGGAACCAGAAAAAAACTAGAGTAGCAAAGGCAATCCTGGGTAACAAAGACAAGGCAGGAGGCATTACAATTCTTGACCTGAAATTACAATACAAAGCTACTGTGATAAAATCAGCATGGTTCTGGCAACACAATAGACCTGAGGATCAGTGGAATAGATTAGAAGATGCAGAGACTACTATGAATACACTCAGGCACCTGATCTTCGACAAAGGGGCCAAACATGCTTACTGGAAGAAAGTTAGCCTCTTTAACAAATGATGCTGGAAAAACTCATTCTCTATAAGCCAAAAACTAAAACTTGACCTAGGTCTATCACCATGC
>NW_004524580.1:10227095-10228297 GCF_000260255.1 Octodon degus
TGTAAAGAGCTAAAGTCAATAACTTTGGACATTGCCAGTCTTACAGAAAACCCACTACTATTATGGACTACTGGACTATATTGGGAGATTCTGCTGAATTCAAGCACCTACAATATTTAAATGACAATGGAATGCAATTTAAGTGACAAAACTAGCCAAAAAAGTAGGATAGAAATGAATGACCCTTTTATATCTGTATACTCAAAATAGTTAGGATAGATATACAGCTCCATTCTCTTAATTAAAAGAATAGAAAGGATTGTTCTAATAATGTTTGAGATGGGATATCATGTCTGCACCTGGTACAATGAATAACCATTAAGACAACAATATGCAATGTATTAATTATTGAAAATGTGCCAGTAATTGGTTGTGAAACTGTCCCATTGATATTTGTTTCTCAATAAAATTATTTTTTAAAAAAGAATTTGACAGTAATTTACAGAGAGAGTCAACCTGATATGAGAAAAAAGGAAAGATACTCTTGCTTTTAGGAAAAACCAAAAGAGTCTAAACGGCCATACTTCCAAAATTGTTTTACAGATCGAATGCAATTCCAGCCTAAAGTCCAAGACCATGTGTTACAGAATTAAAGAAAATAATTATATAGTTTATTGTGTACCAGAAGACACAAAAATTGGCAAAAATGATTCTGGGTAACAAAGCCCAGGCAGGGGCTATCGTCATCCTAGACTTGAAATGACAAAATGTCATGGGACTGACTCCGACATTGTGTGACTGTGTTCAGTATCTATGTAGGAATGAGGAATCACTCCCATGCTGCTGAAATGTAAAACCTGCTTTGATTCCTCAACTCCTATATATGCAGGGTTGTAATTCAAACTTTTACATGTATCAAGGAAAATGATGATAGTCATTTGAAGAATATCATAATACTCTCCATTGAAACTGAAAGAAAACTGAAATCAACCCAGGAAAACATCATCCCCAATTTGGACAGACCCTAAGTCATGAATCTGAGCAATACATTTTCAGAAAACCTGAACTTTAGATGGAATGGTACACTTGGTATCTGGTCTGCCACAACTGAAGCATCTACATATTTGTTGTCTTAATCTTTGAAGTTCACTTGAGTCAAAAGTCACACTCAGATTTCTAGTTCTTCCCTTGCTATTTCTAAGGAGCATACAGATTTGTTCCAACATGAACAAAGGGGGAGGCACAGTCTTCTTATCAGAAAG
>NW_004524580.1:10229503-10230813 GCF_000260255.1 Octodon degus
TGCTGGGATTGCAGGCCTGTGCCATCACCTCTAATGTATGGTGGCCAGCTCAGTGCACCCGGGGGCAGGGCTGCCCACCAGACATGTCCATGGAAACCTGACCCCTGCACTTGCCTAAGCAAGCCTTTAGTCAGCTGAGCTATCTTGCGGGCCCTCCAGGCCTACTTTTAAGTGTTCTTAATTCCTACCTTTGCTTTAGTAGAAAAATTATGCTCAGCACATTAAAAAGTTAAAATGTCTCTTTAGGCTTCTGTTTGTATCTGGTGGTGAGAAGTGGCTAGTGTAGACATAATCTCTTACTATGAAATCCTAAAACTTGGACTTTACTGAGACATTTAATGACAATAAAGGGTAGTTATCCCCTTACATTGTTTTTTGGCTCAGTGATTTCTCATTTATTTTTCATAAAATTAAGTCTATTTCCTCCCATAATGTAAAATTAGTGTTATTTACTAGTAGACCTAAAGATTTTGTTTCACTTTGATTTCAAATATTTACTTTTCTAACAATTTTGCATAAATTTGGCCTACTGAGGCTCTTTTATGATGAGAAATAGGAAAAGTGGTTTCTAGGACTACTAATGCAAAGGTTTTTATAGTAGATGTTTGTCTACTTTCATGTCCATGAATTTAGTTTTTCTACCCCAGAAGAACTCTTCTATCTGACTCATGTCATTCTCAGGCTAGAACCATCCATCATTCTTCTTCCCATCTTCCCTTTACTTTATTTGCGGCAATTTTTCTTGGTGTCTGAAGTCCATACATTTGTTGATTAGGCCCGTGAGGACACAAGCAATTGAGTTGCTTCCCCATACACAGTGGGAGTTTTATTTCCTTTTGATCCTTAGTAATGCTTTGAAAATTTCAGGAGAGTCGTCTGGTTTTCCTGTTGGACAATGGCCCAGTTTATTTTTGGGACAGTGGTCATCATCATTATGGGGTGATTTCTAGGAAATTCTTCCATGAATTCTGTTTCCTTATACTCATTTATTTGAAGTTGAATACCCCTCCATGTGTGATCTGAAACTTTGGATCTTCAAAATCTAGAAGTATCTCCAACAAGAACATAATGCACAAGTCTAAAGCCAATTTGGCACCAGGTGGCTGGTGAAATTCTTGACTCTGGGGGTGGGGGCAGAAAATGGCTTGAAGAGAAGGAAATAGTCCACCAAAAATCTAGGGTTTACATGAGGTTTAAAGACTTAAAATTTATGTAATTCTATGGGGCTTCTTCTTAAATAGAAAAATACAAATGTTTGGCTATAAAATTAGATAAGAATAATATAGATTTAGAGTGAGAAAATAAGGGAC
>NW_004524580.1:10231703-10233436 GCF_000260255.1 Octodon degus
TATGTCAAAGCTAATAAAGCCGCCTATGACTGCCCTGATGTGATACCCTATGCCTGAGCCTCTCTGAGCTTTCTCCAGAGCCAAACCCACCAATGTATCTCCAGCCTCAGGCCAGATGCGCTGCTGCACAACCCTCCCCCAGACCGAGTCACCATAGCACTGCCACCTCAGTCTCAAGCACTACCAGCCCAGGAACCCACACACCTACCAGCTAGCACACTCAGGCCCACCTCAACATGAAAGTGTTTCCCACCACAGCCCATATGCAAAGTGTGGAAGAACTGACTAAAACTTCACATGCTCAAAAGCCGGTGCAAAGCTACAAGGACCATGAAAACCTAAGGAAACAATACTATCAAAAGAATAACAATAAAATTCCAGTAATCATCCTCAAAGGACACAAAGATATGGACAGCCTGATGAAGAATTCAAAAGGATTATTTTCAAAAAGCTTGATGAACTATAAGATTATACAGAAAAACAATTTAATGGAGTTGGAGCACAATAGCTGAATAAAATCAGAAGTTCAACAAAATGACAGAATACAGAACCAAACAAAAAGCTAAGGGAATTCATTATCACAACACCTTCCTAGCAAAAAAAAAAAAACCCTTCATGCAACATTAACTAAACCATATTATATCACAATGAAATCATCTATAAGCACAAATCTCACTGGCAATAGTAAGTACATGGACAAATGCAACATAACATAAAAGGAGTAAGGGTGCCATGTAAATGATTTCTAACCTAATATAACAGCTAAAAGATAAGAAATTGCTGATGGTGATGCAGTGCCAAAAGAGGACAACCCTGACCACCAGACCATCAAGCAGAGAGAGGTCAGAGTGTAGAGACTGTGAATGGGACTGAAATTAAGCTGTTGTGAATGGATGGCTATAAATAGGAGATGCTTTCCACAAGGTCAAGTACTTCACAAAGAAAAAGACATACAAATGAGAAAGAATAAAATCAAAATGAATAATTATTTTAAAAATTAAATAATAAAGCAAAATGATTAAAGAAGGGAGAAAAAAAAAACAGCCAAATAAAGAAAACTTCCACTAAGAAAATTGTAACAAAGTGTAACCCTTTATCGGTAATTATAATTTAATTATAATGTGAATAGATTAAGCTCCCCAATCAAAAGGCACAGAGTGATTAAATGAATAAAAATTCAGAAATATACTATACAAAATATATAAAGCAAATATGTACTAACCTAGAGGGAGAAATTGGCAAAAAATTATAGATGTCTTCAATACCTCATAAAATTATAAATAGCTGTCTTGGACAACACTAGAGATGAAATAGACTTAGCAGATAGATACAGAACTTCTCCCTCAACACCAGAAGAACCCACCTATGCTATCTAAGGTACACCTGAAGCATTTTCTAGCATAGAGCCCATATTAGGTCACAAAACAAGTTTCAGTCAATTTAAGATCAGTTATGCATGGTGGTGCATGCTTGTAACACCAGCTACTGTACTTGGAAGGCTGAGACAGCAGGACCACAAGTTTGAGACCAGCCTGGGCACCTCAGTGAGGCCCTGCCTCAAAACAAAAACAAACTAACAAAAGCAGCTGGAAATGTAGCTCAATGGCAGAGTTCTTGTTTAGTATGTGTGAAGTCCTGGGTTTGATCCCCTGCACTAGGAAAGAAAAGACCAATGTTATCCCAGGAAAATTTTATTGTAGGTATCTATTCCAATTGCAGCAGGATTAAACCAG
>NW_004524580.1:10242004-10252348 GCF_000260255.1 Octodon degus
TCATCTTTCTCGTCTCCTGTTTTTTTTAACAATGTCTTCTTTAGAAGCAGTTATTAATTCTTTTACTGCAGTGTTTTCTTCAGATTGGGTTTGCTCCCGATATTTCTGTAGTTGATTCTTTACTTCAGATGCTATGAGTTCAGAGATTTTTTTTTTATTTCAGAAAAGAATTCTGCTCTGAGTTCCTCTATGACTTTCTGCTGTTGCTTATTTACTATCAATGCTCTTAATTCATACATTTTGGCTGAGCTAGTGTCCTCTGCACTTGTTCTGGGTGGGCACTGGGTTTCCTCTTTATGTTTCTGCATTTGATTCTTTACTGCAGATGCTATTAATTCAGGGATTTCTTTTTCCATTTCCATTTCTGAGTTCCTCTATACCTTTCTGCAGTTGTTTCTTTATTTCAGAAGCTGTTGATTCATTGATTTCAGCTGTGTGTTTCCCAAATTGTTCTGTGTTAGTGTCCTCTGCATTTGTTATGGGTGGGCTTGGGGTCTGATATTGTATTTTGCTCCTTCTCGTTGTATTTTGTGTAGCACTGTTTCTGACCTTTGTTGTAGAGTTTTAGTACAATTATAACCTTAGCATCTACTGAAATTCAGATGCAGATCTACAAAGTTTGGATTTATCCAGGTGTGCCTGGCTTGTGTCTGGCTGCTGTGCTCAGCTCCTTCTCTGCTGCTGGCATTGGGAGTGATTGTATTGTGCCCCTCTGGCAAGATGTTCTGCTCCTGGATAGCTGTGTGTCTTTGTCCCTACTGTCTCTGCAGGGATTGCAGCTGCAGTCCTGAGCTGAGTCTGGAGGGGACAAGATGTAGTAGGAGGGAGAGGAAGCTCTCCCACCCACTCACCAGGTCTGGGCTAGGATGGGATCTGGGGGTCCCCAGAATGAGGCAGAAATTCTTACTGGGTGGGTGGGGTGGGGGTACTGCAGAGTGGTGGTGGGAGTCCCAAGGGTGTGAAAGAGGGTCTCACCCATACTGCGCCTAGGTTGAGACTGGCAGGTACTGCCAGGGCAGGGTAGCAGGAACAACAAAGCAATATTAAAATTATTTTAGAACCACAACAGACACCAAATAGGAAAAGTAATATTGGGCCTTCCAGTAGAGTGTGCGGCTACATGCCCTGGGGCCTGGAGGAGCTGTGTGAAGTGTGTGTTTCCTGCAGGTAATATCCCCAGGAGGAAGGGAGGGTGGGAGAAGCTGACTGTGTAGTTCCTGCTCAGGCCTTTGTCTAAAGGTTCCATGGAGAAGAGTCAGGGCAGGGAGAGGAGTAGGAGGGTTTTGCTAATGGGGAGTCCATCAGGAGTGGGGGTGCATTCTTCTATTCCTTCAGGAGTAGGGGTGCATTCTTCCATTCCTTCAGGAGCTGGGATGTATTCTTACATTCCTGCAGACTATTTTCCCTGTTTAGAACTTGTTCATCATTTGATTATTCATAAGAGGAAGGCAATATACCTAAAGAGGTTAGGAAAAAAGAAGGAAAGGACAAACTCTCTGGCTCTGGCACATGAAAAGATGGCATCCATGGGGTCCAATTTAAGTCCCCATGGGGCTACCACTGTGTAGTGCGTTAAACTCTCTGAGCGCTGAGGCCATGTCCCCGATGACTTGAGATGGGTGATTTGTAGCAAGACAGCAGTGGTGTTCAGGGTCTTGGCTTTTTCCTATCACTTTCTCTGTCATCAACTTTAAATTATATGCACTTGATAGTCAATAAGAGGTTGAAATCTCTACCGTAAGGAAATAATTATCATTATTCTTTAGAGGGGAGGGTGGAAAAACATGAAGACACCCTGCCCTAATGTGTTTCAAGAATAACATTGCTTTATAAGATTTCTCCTTTACTTCTTACAATAAAACCAGAAAATAGACACTGTCCACTTCATTTTACAAGTAAGGAAGCATACTCAGAGATGTTGAGACAGTCAGTAAGAATAGTGCCAAAGTTAAACTGAAATTAAGATTGTTTGACTGCAAAATCTTCTACTTTTGGACCATTTTATATTTTAAATAATGTTAAGTGGGTACTGTATGAACTGTTACTATAAATATCTTTCTAAAATGGATTAATTATAAAAGAAAATATATCTTCCTTTCTCTATCTTCAAAATCGAGTTCAGAGTCCCATTGCGTGAAGTTGTTTCCACACGCAAGATGCTAAGCATAGCATACTGTGTAATTATATTCAGGTTCTAAAAATAAACATCTCCTCCCAGTAAATCACACAGAAAAGTGTTCAGTCTTTTACATGAGCAAAGATCCCAAGCTCATAAATGACATCTCTAAAACTTTTATTATTTCTAGATAACTAATATGTTAGTTAATATGGCTATTCTTAGCTCTACTATTTTGCATTACCACCAAAGAGAGGTAATCAATACAAAACACTATCTCTCTGAAAATACTTATTATGTTAAAAAAAACATAAAATGTAGTGTCTCTGTGTGACTCATGCTTTTCCTGCAACAGAAAATAAAGTTGAATTTTTATAGTAGCATACCTATCTCTAGCTAACTTATAAAGTTTAAATGAATTAACTTTTTAAAAAAAATAAAAAAGTTGCTATTAACATATGTTCTCAGAAAAACCTAAGACAAATTAATTAGGCAAAAGCCTGGGGGTAGGGAGAGCCTGGAAAAAGATTTTTTTAAATACAATACTAGTCAGACTCAAGTCAAAACGTATAATGGAGAGACAGTCTAACCCAGTGAAAACTGAAAAAGGCAATACTTCACTCAGTGCCTTCATCTCCATTTTGTTTCTCTGACATAGAAATAAGAAATCAACCAAGACTCAAACAAGCATATGGTATCAGATTAAGACCAGGCTTAAGCTTCTTGTCTCTCAGAATCCTTTCTTCACAGTTCAGGCCGAGCCCACTTCCTAGTCTCCTTCTGAGGCCTGATCATCTACTATGCCCGGGAGACAGCCTGAGATCACTGAGGTCCTGTGTGCTTTACATTTATCGATCTCACTCTACATTATATCTAGCTGTTAAGTGCATCCACATCCTGTGAAGCCGACATGATAAGAGCTCACTTTCTGGAGCACTTGTTTATCGACAGGCATCATCAGAACATTTTTCATTTGTTTGGTTGTTGAAATAGAATCTTAGTGTATAATTCTAGCTACCCTTGAACTCACCGTGTGACCTAAACTGGTCTCAAACTCCACCTGCCTCAGGCTCCTGAATGCTGGGATGACATGTGTGCAGAGCCATGCCCAGCCCAAACATTCCATACCTAGATAATTGTCACAAACATTTCACTGGGTGTTAGGGCTATCCATATTTCACCAATAGGAAAAAGTGGCTGCATAACTTGCCTGTGGCCACATAGTGGATAAATAATAAAACCAGAATTTAAACTCTGAGCAGCATTATTCAACACATCATGAGATTATCATTAAGCTGTAGTGACAATGCAGTCTTGTATAGTAAGTACTTATTTAACTTAGCAGCTAATATTGTGCAAGTAGGAGCCAAGACATTTGGAAGCATCAGAATGGTTCGCAGTCCCCTTGAAAACATACAGTCCCTTTGTTCTGTCTCCATAGTACTTAGGGAGCAAAAGAGCACCACTTCCTTGGTCACACTGTGCTCTTCTTGCTTATCTGTCTCCCTCCTTAGAGAGGCTACTCCGTAGTCCTAGAAGAGCGCAGACACTTTACTTAGGCATTTAGTAAGAGTCTACCTCAGTCTGTCTGAAGCGTGGACATGGTAGGAAGAAGCTGAGCTGAGTCGTATGTGTAGGACGAAGATGCTGTCTGAGGGTGGCAATGGTAGGACATGGTGTTTGGAGAAGGGAAATAGACAAGTAGCTAATCATGCAATAATGGGAAAAACGGGCTACCAAGGAACTGGCAGGGAACTGCGCTCTAAACTCAGACGCACACATGGAATGAAGGTTGCAGTTATGATTTTGCTAAAAAATTTGAATAAGAAAGAGCAGATCATCTTGAAGTATCAGCAACAGGCAGATCATTGTAATTAACATCCTTCAAAGAGTCATATGTCTCCAACATTTTACTGGCATGTGCTCTGAAGTCTGTATTACCTATAAAATTACTCAAATCAATTTTTGTGGTTGTATTACATCAATTACACATATTTCACTGAGTCCACAAACTTTTATACATTATTTTCATAGGTTGTTTTCATTTATTAGAAGACACAGCCTGTATCTTTGGAATTCAGAAGGTGAGTATTGGAAAAATTTGGTTACATTGATAATGAACCAAGAAGAGTCTACAAGTAAGCCAATTCTCAGACAATTAAGTTTTTACTAAGGCCTTATGATTGACACAGAAGTAGGAAAATACAATTCTAGCTCAGTGTGTAACTACATATACATGCCACTTAGTAAAATGACAATGCTAAATAACACACCATTGCTACCTGTATGAGTATTCAAAATAAGTGTCATAATGGAATAAATATTAATGTAGATTGAAATTACCAAGGAACAATTGGGGAAAATTGGTTTAAAGGATGTGAATGAGTTTAAAACCCAAAAGACCCGAATTCCATCAGTACCTGCCACTTATTTTCACTGGTTTAGGGCAGCTATTTAATATATTGTGTCTCAAGTTCTCAACTCATTAAATATAAATAATGAGTAATGCCCCCTCATTAAACTGTGGTAAAAATTCCAAAGTGACAATTATTATAAAGTATCCAGTAAAGGTTCAAGCTCATCTTTACTCATCTATCTCAGTAATGATGTCAGGTAGGAGTACCTCATAATCGCTGGAGTAGTCATGATCCTAAGGGCTGTAGTGACAGTGCTCAGAACAGCTACTGCCCATTACAGCAGAAAGGAGAACAGAGGTGGCAACAGGATCAGCAGATATAAGGAAGTGATGGGTGGTGGCTTTTTCCTTTGTTGTCATTTGTTTTCCTGAGACAGGATCTCACTGCATGGTTCAGGCTGACCTGGAACTCACTACTCAGGCCAGGAAGGATGCAGCTTATTGCGCTCTTTCTCCCACGGCTCCCTAAATGTTGAGATTACGGGCCTGCGCCCCCATACCTGGCTTGTGTTCTGTTTCTAATGAATGAGATTATCTAGTTAAAATGTTAAGGGACCAACGACAATGGGAAAGAAAGTTACTTAAATAAGTTAAGACTACTTTGATGAAGGTGAGAGTAGGTGAGAAATCCAAAGACCCCTTATAATTTTCAGTTGCCATGGTGCTGCATCTACCTGACTAAATGAGATGGAGAAAGAACTATTACCTTAAACTTAGAAAAAAATATTTGGGAGGGCTGGCCAGATAGCTCAGTGGACTAAAGCACCTGCTTAGGCAGAGCGCAGCGGCCAGGGTTCAATCCCCGGCCTGCTGTGCCAGTCCTGCCCCCAGGGCACACTGAGATGGTGATTGAGACTGGTGTGGTGGCACATGCCTGCTACCCCAGCACTTGGGAGGTTGAAAACAGGAGAATCACTACAAGTGGGATCAATGTAGTCAGACCCTGTAGACCTTGTACTAAATACAAAAAAGAAAGAAAGACAAAGAGACAGAAAGATATATTTGGGTTCATTTTGTTCTCTGTCATCTTGTAGTACAAAGAATAAAGCACCTAAAGTCATTTCCATTCAGGATACAGGGACACATAAACACCTGCAAGGGTACAGGAAGGCATTTTCTATTCTTTGTGCAACAGCTGCCAATCGCATTAGAGCACAGTGGTTTCTGAGGGGGAAATGTATAAAATGCACTGCTCGCAGGGAACCAGCCCTTTCTAGCCTAGTTAACAAGTAACTTTATGCAGAATGGCTTTCGTACCAGTAAGGAGCTTCAGAGCTGCCAGCACTGGCTGCCACTGTCCCAAAAATGAGCTCCATGCCTGTCTTTAGTTGTCTCTGCTTTGAGGGACATTTCATGTCATTTGTGCCCCAAGGAGAAACCAGGAGGCAAAGTGGGTTGAACTGTTCCATCCTCTGTGACAAGAAGAAAAGAACAAGTCACTGCCCAAGGGAAAAGGGCTCATTAGGAGACAATGTGAAGGTGACTGCTCTCTGAAACACCTGGGAACTGGAGAAAAACTCTGGTGTGGTGGATGCCTGGTCCACAAAAGCTGTGAGTGCTAGTGTGAGGAAGAAGAGAGGGTACCGCGCAGGGGACACCGAGCATCCCTGTTTGTCTGGGACTAAAGCATTTCCCGGGATGTGGGGCATGCAGGTTTAAAATTGAAACTGCCCTGGACAAATTGGGATGGTGGCTCACTGCTGGGCTAACCCCCGTTATCTCCGGAGAGCATTTAGTGAACAAAGGCCCAGCAGAGCATAGACACGGTGCATCCAGCTTGTGCATAAGCTGTGAGCCGCTGCTGTGTAAAATCACAAACAGTCCGTGTAAGTTCTACAAGTAAATGGGGACATGTATAGTGCTTTTTAAAAACGCAAATATTGATCAGTAATACTGCACCAGAGACAGCATAGAAGAGCGCCACAAAACAAACATTTTTCTTGACAGATCTGCCCTTAGTCACAGCTTGCTAAGTTCTGGAGAGTGACCAAATATTTCTTTTTCTTTTTTTAATCAGGAAAGTTACCTTTATTTCACCAGAATTACAACAGCAACACATTATCTGAGAAATTGGAAAAATGCCTTACAGGCGTTGGATCCTGAATCAGTAATTCTACCCTGACCCACGCCTTCAAGGTAGCCAGCTCACAATTGGCTTCTCTCTTCCCAGGACAGTAGCTCTGACTCAGTCTTTCATGAGAATATCTAGTTAATATCAGGAACTCTGTCTATCAGGCCTTCAGGAAATGCGTGAGATTCCACATTCTGTGAGGTCAGAAGGGATTTCCATTCAGCCTCTTCATTGTTCCTGTTGGTGTGTTTCTTTAGTCTTCTGTAGGATTTTACAGATTTGGGTAAAATGTCTATAATCCTGTACTGAAATTTGAGGATACTCATTTCCCCATAACACAATCATTTAATCATTTAAATAAAAAATCATATTCTCAGAATAGGCCAAGATAAATCTTTAGTACTGGGCTTGTGTAATTCTGTGATGTGGACTTGGTGGCTTCAGTGATGACTTTATCCTTCTTTATTTGCTTGATCTTCAGGCAGGTAAAAAACAAATGTAGGTAGAGGTCACAACTTTCTGGGAAATCTTATTCTCCCAGTAATATAGACATTTGCCAGTGATATTTTAAAAAACTTCAGAAAAGAGATTGTAATTATCCATGGTTGAATTTTTGAAAAGTTCTACACTTTCCAAAGAACTTTGCAACCCTTAGATAGGAAGGCAATTACTTTGTTAAATGAGAATATCTGGAAAAAAACTGTCGAATCTTTTTCTGAGAAAACTGATCATCATGGAGAACAATAAATAATGATTGATAGTTTTAATTCCAAGTAGAGGCATACATTTCAATGACATCCTAAGTCATGATTAGATATGATAATAAATAAAATTAATGAAGCATCAACCATCAAAATACATATAAACTAAGAAACATTTAAAGATTATATACCTATGACAAATGAGATCATTATATACATCTAAAATGTATCAATAAAAATCATTAAAAATGAAAGTTACACATTCTTCTCCCAGCTAATAAACTTAAATGTAATGTGTTGTCTGTTTAAGCACCTAAGCATTTTCTTTCATTACATTTAAAGAACTATGGCATTTAGAAATAATAACTGTACAATGCAGTGGCTCTTGACTTCGCATAAATGATACGTGATTGCCCCTAAAACCTCTCAAACCAGATGCAAATGACAGACACAACAGGCATGATGACAGAGTTCTTGTAAATAGCAAAAAGAGATTCATCAAGAGTTTCAGCATCCACAGCTGTTTCCCTTCAGCTCATGTGATTGCGCTACTTTGTTAATAGACCTGATAATATGTCTCTGATTATGTTACTTTGTTCTTTGAGTGATTTTTTTTTTTTTAGTATCAGGTTGACATATCAGTGAAAAAGAACTGTAAGATTTTCTGAGGAAACCCAAAAAGATGTCAAATTCAATGGCATTTGCTAGGTGCTGTGCTTTTCACCTATAGCTGCTTTAATCAGACTGCATGATGAAACCAAATGTTCCTCAAGTGTTTTTTTTTTTTTTGTTTTTTTTTTTACTGTGAAGTGAATGCATTTTTATTTGAGACCTACAACTCATATTCTTTGATTGAATTCATTAACGGCATGGCCTTTGTTCGGGGATTTCAGTCAAATCGTTTTCATCAGCCTGATTGTACTTGTGACTAAAATTATTGAAGGCTGTGTATGTCCCCCTGTTTGATGCCATTCATGCTGATGGGTCCTTGCGGAGGCGTATTCTATGGCCACAGCAACCTGGGTCAACACTAACAATAGCTGACCTCTGAGTAGGTGGCTGAGTCCACTAATTCACCACCACTAGCTGGTAAAGGCTCTTCCTGTACCCAGAATAGAGCTCGTGTATTTAAAATGTGAAAATAAAAAATCACTTCAACATTTCAGTGGGGAGTTTATTGTCAGTCAGGAATAGCCTAATCCATCAAAAATGGGCTAAATGTGCAGTATGACCTTCTAGATGTTGAGGATTCAGTGACATTCCCCCTGACTGATGATGTGCTGTGTCTTCAGAGGGTCTACAGGTTATGTAATGAAGGGAGTGGATCCCTCTGAGATTAAGGCATTGTGAAGCTAAGCCAAAAGAAAATTAGTTTCTGAAATACTGTGAGCATATGTATTATTCTTTCCTAATGAATTATGTGTCTCAATTAGTGATCTAACAAAAGTATTCTTTTAGAGTTTAGGATATTGTAGAATTTATTCTAGTAATCTAGTGTCCTATGAAAATTAAAATTTGGACTCAGAAATTCTGGAAGTTGCAGAGCATTTCTACACTGCCATCTGCTATTGTTAGAAAGCTGACCCAGGCTTTTTCTTCTCAGTGCTGCCTGTGGGAGAGCTGATGCATGAAAGATATGTGGGAATATCTGTTTCCAATTGTGTGATCTTAACATCTGGAGACATGCCAACTGAAACTAAGCTCAAGTAGTTACTAAGTATTATATCAAAGTATGACTCTAATATTTTAAGGATTGTTAGGAAATTCTGAACCTCTGGCTTACACTAAATGCAAAAAGAATTAACCTATAAAAATAATTTAAGCCTTTAAAAGCTGACATATACTGTAGATATGCGTTCCTTATGGTTGTATTCTTTAAAGTATCTATAAATCTCTTTATGACCATCAGACCCCAAATCCACTCTAAGATGTTCTACCTGCTTTATGTATCCAACCTGTCCAAAACAAAATTCATTGTTTTACATGTATTAGAAAGTACATGCTCTCAGTTCCTTGGCCTTGTGAAAGCTATCCATGTCAGGAACCCGGGCAACATCACTGATGCCACCCTCAAATTCTCCTCCAACTGTAATCTATGAAAACCTTGTCAATTCTGCCTCTTAAATGTATTTCCTCAGTTCATCCATTTATCTATATCTATATCTATATTATCTGTATATATATTTATATAGATATAGATATAGATATAGATATAGATATAGATATAGATATAGATATAGATATAGATATAGATATAGATATATAAAGCCAACACCTCAAGTATGGGTCTACACCATATACTATTGAATTAAAGCCACATACACTTAATGGGCCTCTTTGCTTATATTATCTATCCATTTGAGTCTTTATCATTTCATTTTTTCCTCTGTAACTGAAAAAACTTTTCTAAAAGAATCTGCTGCTTTTCAACTTAAACTCCTTCACCAAATTTCCCTTGGCCCAGGGTCTCAACTCAATATGAAAAATGAAAAGAACTCTGGCGCACACTTCTCTTCTGCCTTTTCCCACATGCACTATGAGGATGTACTTTGACTTCTGGGTTGTCCACGTGCTTCTATCTGCACACATAACCTTTTCGCTCAGTAGAACTTCACTTCATCCTTCATGGCTTTCAGCTTTATTATTTTTTTCAAGGAATCTTTGGTGCTTTTCTTCCAGGTCTGAATTTAAGTCATGATTTGTCCTTTCATTGTGTATCCACAAAACTCTGTGCTTATTCCTAACACAGGTGTATTCTATATTCTGTCTGTATTTGGCCATTTGTTGCAATGTCTCCAGGTAGCAAAGTCTGTTTTTTCTGTATAGTTCCAGGGCCCAAACATATCTTAGTTATAATAGATGTCTTTTGGAAATGAATAATGAAAACAGAATCAAAGTGATTTGCGATAGCTAATCTTACAAATCTTCTTTTAAATTCATTGCTTATAAATCAGATCAAGGGCTGGGCACATGGCTCAGTGGACCAGGTGCTTCCCTGGCAAGCTCAAGGGCTTGAGTTCAATCTCCTGTTCCACAAAAA
>NW_004524580.1:10253918-10255100 GCF_000260255.1 Octodon degus
CCAGAGCTAATGAGACCCTTGTGTGACTATCTCACTGGCTGGGCTCCATTGCCCAGTGTGAGAGTAGTTCAGACAGGTGGGCACTGGGTTGTGGCTGCTAGACTGGGTGGCTTTTAGGCAGCCCAGCAGCTCTGCTGCACTGGCCTTCTTCCTTCTGGGGAATTTGATCTTCTCCTAAGAGGGCACATTTGCTGGACCTGAGATGAAGCAATGCTAGGACCCCGTGGCCTGCTTCTCGTTCCAGGCACCTCTGTTAATGAAGTTTGTCTGAGGGCTTCTCCTTAAAGCAGTCTTCCCATGCTTGGGTTTTCACACACACACACACACACACACACACACACACACACACACACACACACACACAGAGCTATTTGAGTACCTGCCGAATGGCAGAGTGTGTATGAATGTCTCTGTCTCCTGAGCACTGCTGCCTCTAGCCTTCTGCGATGTCGCCCATAAAGCATGTATGTCCTGTATAGAATGTAGAAAAGGTCAGAAGCTTCCTCTTTGGCTCCAACTGAAACTTATGCAGAAATAATTTTCAGCTTATGAAAACGTTGGGAAATTCTACTTGTTTTCATAGAGGACTTGAAGTACTCTGCTCCACGCTCTTCTTGACTGCATAGCTTGTGAAGAGAAGCCTGCTGTTAGTCTGATGGGTTTTCCTTTAAATGTGATCTGTTTCTTTTCTCTACCAGCTTTTAGTATATTGTTCTTGTGCTGGATTTCTGGGATCTTGACTATTATATGTCTCGGTGTGTTTCTAATTGGGCTGATGTTCTTTGGAGTTCTGTATGCTTCGGTTCTCTGAATGTCCGATCGTTTCCCCATATTTAGGAAGTTTTTTGCTATTACTTCTGCCCATATTCTTTTTATATCATTTATATTGACACCTTCTTTCTCATTGATACCTATTAGTTTCATGCTGTTCCTCTTTGCATCGCCTTGCAGGTGATGAATTATTTTTTTTCCTGCATCCTAGTTGTTCTTAAGAGATCTTTTCTTACCTTTTCACTAGCTGCACTAGCATCTTCAAGATCTAAAACTCTATCTTCATTTTCATTCAAATGGTCTTGCAAGCTTGTGATTGAGATTTTAAGTTCCTCTATATCTCTTTGACTCTGCTTCATGCGATCTATTTCTTTCCTAGTTTGCTCATTCAAGGATTCCATCATTTTTCTA
>NW_004524580.1:10255940-10257053 GCF_000260255.1 Octodon degus
TATTATGTCTATAAAATTTTTTTCTACTCAAATAATTTTGCAGATTAACTCTATATTTGTTGAGGGTTTATGTACTTAACATCTGAATGCTTTAGTTACATGCCATATGCCACATAAGTATATTCTTTTCTGGTTAGAAAGGTGACAAACTCAGCTGAATGATTCTTTTCTTAGGATAGATCATGACTTTTTAATTTTTTTAAAGAGGAATAAAAGAGAAAAGAAGTAAGAAGAACAAAGACAAAAGCAAAGCAACATAAGACAATAAAAATGATACAGAATTTCAACTCAAGAATAAAAAATTTGCAATGGTTTTTATATTACATGTTGTTAGCATCAAATTTGTTCAGATTACTGGTTGTAGGCATGCAAGAATGATCAAACAGTTAAACACTAACTGTTCCAGTAAATCATAATTGTTTCCTTGTCCTTTTGTATATATTTTTTTGCATGCCAAGCATTTTATTTTTTTTCTCTTTTGCTAATTTTTTTAATGGTTAGTGGTGATGGCAGGCAAAGGAATCTGGGATGATGGTGACAGTCTGATGTTTGTCCTGGTGAATTGGAGATTCCTGCCAGACATCCTAATGTATCCATTGGGTAAGATGTCGATACCAAGTCTACAGTTCAGGGAAGTGTGGAGGATATAGTTTTAAATTTAGGGCAATTTTTGATGGTTTTTCTTGGGTGGAACTGATAGAAAATCAGGAAGAAGAACTTCAAGAAGGCTGCCTATGGTTCTCCGTGTTGCTTCCTGTTGTGGTTTACCTCAGTCTGAGGGTTTTTCCCATATGGTAGTTTCTTTGGCTGAAGACAGAGTCCTATGAGCAAGCTGAAATCCCCACCACATTGAGTTGTTTTTCACAGGTAGTACTGGTCTTACAATTATATCGCCCAGATAATTAATTTTTTTAAGGTACCTCATCCTTAGTGGCTTTATTTTCTTTTTCTTCTGGTTGACACTTTATTTGTTCAATTTAAACAAGCATTTCTTGAATTTCTACTGATTGAATACATTACTAACAAAGTAAAAACCAAGTGACAAACTTATTGATGCATTTAGTAAATGGATCTTTTGTTTTTTACTTTTTAAAGTTTCCAATACTAAGAGAA
>NW_004524580.1:10259083-10260354 GCF_000260255.1 Octodon degus
GGTCATCTCACTCACTGGCCAGGCCTGCGCTCTGAGTCTGTTCAGGATCCGGAGGGCCCCGGGTCAGTCTCACTCATTCACCGGCCTGCGCTCTGGGTCTATTCAGGATCTGCAGCCCCGGGTTATCTCACTCACTGCGCTCTGGGTCTATTCAGGATCCAGAGGGCCCTGGATGGTCTCACCTCCTTTTATATTTTTTAATTTAGTTGAAAAAGAGCATAGAATAATACATAAGATATTAGAGATGATGCACATTTGAAAAAAACAAAAGGGAAGGTGTTCAATGATGGTCATTATATTGGGTTATTCAGAGTTCTTATATCTTCCTGATTCAGTTTTGGTAATGTGTACCTACCTAAGAATCTGACCATTTCTTCTGCATTTTCCAAGCTTAGGTCCTGTTTATACCAAGATATCTTCATTTTCTCAACTTATGCACAGTGACTAAACTTTAAAGAAGCCAGGTTGTTTCTTGGTTTTTTGTATGTAGCTGAAATGTGTGTTTAGTTAAAAACTTATCCTAGTTTTTTGAGGAGGCTCCACACTGATTTACATAATGGTTGTACTTGTCTACACTCCCACCAACAATAAAAAAGGGTTTCTTTTTCCTCACAGCCTCTCTAGCATTTGTTATTATTTGATTCTTTTATGATAGCCATTCTTTCTGGAGTGAGATGATATCTGTGTTGTTTTAAATTGCATTTCTCAAATGACCAGTGCTATGGAACTTATTTTCATGTATTTATTTGCCATTTGTATTTCTTTCTCTGTGGAGTGCATATTCATCTCAAACACCCATTTTTTGGTTGGGTCTTTAAATTTGAGGAACATGATTTTTTCTTTTTAGTTCTTTATATATTCTAGATAGAAGTCCTTTGTCTGAGTAAAAGTTAGTTAAGATTTTTTCCCAATTTGTGGGTTTTCTTTTCACTATTTTGGTGATTTCTTTTGATGTGCAGAAACTTCTCAATAAAATGAGATCCCAGTTGTTGACTTTTGGAAGTATTTCCCATGCAGTTTGATTTTTGTTCATGAACTTTCTGCCTATCCCTATGTCTTCAATATTTCCATCTACTTTCTCTTCCAGTATATTTTTAGTGTTTTTGTTTTAATATTTAAATCTTTAATGCATTTTGACTTTACTTAGTGTGCAGTGATAGACCCTGGATCTAGTTTTAGTTTTTGACATGTGGAAAGCCAATGTTTCCTACATCATTTATTAAAGAGGCTATCTCTTACAGTGAACATGTTTGGCCCATATGTGAGAGATA
>NW_004524580.1:10260629-10266693 GCF_000260255.1 Octodon degus
GAGCAGGCCGGCATGTGGTGCTGGGGGATTGAACCGAGGTCTCTGTGCTTTGCTTGAGCTTAGCTTGTTCTAAGTAGGTGCTTTAGACCACTGAGCCATCTCACCAGCCCCTTGTCTTGCCTTTGTTGGCCAGGATTTTCTTTGCTAATCTAGGTCTCTTCTGGTCCCAAATGAATTTTAAGAATGTTTTCCCTAGATATGGGAGGTATGCTGATGATATTTTGATAAGAATTGCAAGAAATCTGTATAACAATTTTGAGAGTATGGCCATTTTCACACTGTTGGTTCTTCCTACCCAAGAGCAAGGAATATCTTTCCATTTTCTGAAATCCTCTTTGATCTTTTTTTGACAGTACTATAATCTCCATTATATAGATCTTTTACTTCCTTTGTTAGATTAATTCCTAAATACTTTATTTTTTGTATGTTATTATGAAGGGTGTTGTTTCTCTAATTTCTCTTTCAGTGAGTGTTGTTTGTGTAGAGGAATGCTATTGATTTTTGGGTGTTGATGTTGTATTGTCCTATGCTACTGAATTTGTTTATTAGTTCTAGAAGTTTCTTGGAGCTTTATAGGTATTCCATGTAAAGTATCATGTCATCTGCAAGTAGTGATATTTTAACTTCTTCCCTTCCAACTCTCTGTCTCTCTCTCTGTCTCTCTCTCTGTCTCTCTCTCTCTCTCTCTCTCTCTCTCTCTCTCTCTCTCTCTCTCATTTAATGACTTCAGCTAGTGTTTCCAGAATTATATTGAATATGAGTGGTGAAAGTGGGAATCATGATTATACTCATCCTAGAGGTTGGGACATGTACCCAGCACATCTTAATTCCTTTACTCTTCTTCACACCCTCTCCGCAGGACCCCAGCTTCACACTATCTAGTCTGCAGGCCTTCAGCTCACGATTTCTTGCACCTGCTTTAACTAAGCCAGCACTTGCATTCCACACCTTTCTGCAGAGCAACTTCTCCATGAGTAAATATTCATAGCCTGGCAAACCAAAGCTAACCAGACTCAATTCAGAGGCTCCTGCACCTTTGTAGAATTACACTGTTTCTTTCAGCTCCTCACCCTTGAATTAAAATAGAAGCAAGTAGAAACCTGAAGTTGCTGGAGGTTGGATGTGGGTGAGTACCTGGGGACACTATTCCAGTCCCAAATCAAGCCATGCCTGAAGCTACATGGCTCTTGGAACATCTCAATTATTCTCCCAAATATTTCAATACTGTGTGTTTTACTGGAACTAGTTTGGGTCAGATATTCTATCATTTGAAATCAGAAGAGTTCTGAGACAGAGTCTGCTTCTTTCTGTAGTGCCTTTCACTGTAAGGCTCAGGATATGGCTTAGTGGCAGCACGCTTGCCCAGCAAATGAAAGACCTTGAGTCCAAGCCCAGTGCATTGCAAGCAAAAAAAGAACAAAGCAAAAATACTTATCCCTGTGTCCCTGGCACATGCTTTTGTTTCAGCACACAGTATGTACTTTCTACATGACTTTTTAATAAATTAATTTTTGCTTTTTATGGTCCTTACCAGAAATAAATGTTCCATCTCCTGAAGTTATTTTCTCTTGGTTTTTCCTTCCCTAATTTTTCCATTTTTGAGTTTTTGCTAGGGTTTGAGTAGCTGGCTGGCTCCTAAATTCCCCCTTTCCTTGAACTTGAGCTATGATCAGTTCAACTTAGTGACACAGGTACAAGATTTGACATGCTTTCTCTTTCAGACATTGTTCTTCTTTCAGCTTCAATATTATATTGTATGAAAGCCACTGTGTACATAACATAACAGCATGGACTTGGAAGCATGAAAGGCATAGACTAGCATCATGACGACAGGGAAACATCCCTGAGACTTTGTACTTTCTACTCCTTCTTATTAAGGAAAGAGATTGCATCTATCTCAGAAGGTAACAGTCAAGGAAATATTGGTAGAAACATTAGCACACTCTCTGGTGTATACAGGAAGGACAACACACAGTGTTACTTTAGGAGGAATTGGAAATATTGCTTCTTCATATTTTGGTTGCAAAAGCTTACATCATGCATTTCAAATTTTATAAAGAATTGGGCTTTTCTTCTTAGAGAAGTGGAAGTTTTTATTTATTATGAATGTTTTGAAAAGGAAAATCTGATCCATTTCAGTTTTATCATACCCACTCATTCTGGGTCATTTTAACATTGAAGCTGATTAATATGCTCATGCATATGAATTCATATTTCAGACTTTTGTGTCAAGCTGTAGGCTTTTTGAGTCAAAAATGTTTCATCTATCTACATATCTATGTCTCATGCCTTCTGAAAATACTTTAAAAGTTCATTATAGCTGGTACATTTAATCACATTTATTCCATTTTTTCTCATTTTTCATCTTCTACTTTCCTTATTTTCTCACTTTTTTAGAAAAGATCTGAATAATCAGGTCTCAAATATAGCAAAGTGTTACTTAAGTTGACTATAAATGTAAGAAATGTCAAATAGCAATACTAAAATTTAAGAAACACTATGCAGGCAACATTCCAGCAAAATTAATTTTCAAAAATAATTACCTAATAGTAAATTTAACAGCATTTCTGATCTGGAATACTTAGTCTACTTTTATATTTTAGAAGACAAAATCGCTATTCTACTTTACCTCTTCCTACCTGGAAATCAGCATGATTTTTAGCTGGAGTTCTAGATTTTCTTCCTATGCCCATATCCAGCTAACTGATTAATTACAAATAATTCTGAAGCAAATAAAGTTTGTCCATGAAAATTAGTCTAAAGGAAAACTCTTAAGTATTTGTGTTGAAAGATAATAAATCTTTTTTAATATATATTTAGTGAAAAACCTAGGTCTACAGGGTCTCAGCACACAGATCGGACTTGTAGTGATCCTCCTGTGTTCAGCCTCCCAAACTCTGGGATAACAGGTGTGTGCTACCACTCCCAGTCTCAGTTACCATCTCAGCGTGCCCCGGGTGAGATGGTGACATTACAAGAGTAGTATGTCTACTACTTGTAGTGACAACTAGATTCCTACAAAGTATTGTAGGAAATAGGTTTGTAGGGGTAAAATCCTGGTACTAAGACAAAGAGCTGTCTGGTAGCAGCAAGGGGCAAGAATTAAGTAGAGGTTGGGAATGCATTGCTTATCAGAAGGAGAACTGTGTCACATTCACAAGACTTCCTTCTAAACCAGAAAACAGCAGAGAAGAAAGAAAGAAAGAAAGAATATGGTTTAGAATTCAAGTAGTTGATGTATCCTGAAGTATAGAAATGCCAGAGCCATCCAAAATCAAAGTTAAATGCTGTGCTCCTGAAACTAGCTGTGAAGATGATTTAGAAAATTGTGCAAATTATAGTTTCTAGCCCTCATTTGTCTGCACTACTATTTGTATAGCATTCTAAGGCCAAATTATATTCCTCTTCACATCAGCTTGTTGATGTCTAGACTCTCAAGTAAAATTTAGCTTTTGAGTTTAGAGACGCTACCACAGAATGCCCAAAGTACCAAATTCTTGAGACTCTTCATGATGTATTTGATCTTTCTTTATCTTACTGAATGAATATAATTTTCCTTCCTGAGATGTAAACGAAGGCGGTATTTTTTTAAAGACTAAGTATAAATGTTCTTCTCTAGGTTTAGTTGTTTTAATCTAAAAATAACTACATTCAATGTGTCCAGCTTATAAAATATTATAAAATAATGAAAGAAATCAAAAGTTTGGTAGGAAAAGTAGACTCTAAAACATCCAGAATACTTCTGGTTTACCTATTTTTACTTTGGATTGGATTATAGAAATAAGACCCAGAACCACATAAATGTTAGAACCCAGATAAAGTTCATGAGATCTTACCTTAAATCCTCTGACCTTTTTCAAAAGCAAACATATTCAGTTTCTTAAGGGCTCAGACTGAGCTGGTTGAAAACATGTATCCCTGGGAGATCGAAGGTGAGCTGGCTCTGGGAGAGGCAAGTTTTGTGAACCGCGCTTCCTTTAGGTTATTTTTTATTGATGTCTGAAATGATGTTTTCTTCCTTTGCTAGGTTCTTTCCCTCATACATGTCTTTCCATGCCAGATCTTTGTGACAATTTGACAGACATTTGCATTAGAGAACAAAGATGAAAAAATTGGTTGCAGACAACTTCCTTCCTGGACTTTTAATTTTCTTGAGAGATAGATTGAAGGAAGGGGGAAATGGGGAGTGCTTCTGATGCAGAATGGGAAGGGCTGGATGAAGAAGGACCAAAAAGATCAGAGGAAGTGTGAGTGAAGTCTGGTGGCAGCAAGATTTTGGTGGGGAAGTACTGGCTGCAGATCCCTGGAGAAGCCATCCTGTGGGCCCATGACACAAAGCATGAACAAGTCCCTAGGTGTGCAAACTTGGCACCAGAGCCATGGGGCTCCCTACATAAGGTGTTCAGGTGGGCCTGAGCAGCACTGCCCAGGTTATTATAGTGTACTTAGATCCTAGAACAATGTAATCCATTAGCAAGCCCTCAATATTCATTGAATTAATAGACAAAAATCAGCCAACGAAGTGATGAACTTTAGCAGGTCCATTCATTTTGGGGGCACCATATACACAGCTTGAGGTTTGGTAGATCCCTAGAAATCAGAAGCCTCATCCCACCAAACCCCACAAATCAATGGTGATTAGTACTGCACTTTGACCAAGCTGATGTTTTAAAGTCGAATTTAGGCTGATGTCTGTCATGTCAGAACTGTTGGAGTGCACTGCATGCCCATATTAACCATGTCCAACTAGTACTGGATTCTCTCCAGTATTCAAGATAAGCTGATAGACACAAGAGTTGGCATTGCAACATCTGCAGAGATCCATGATCTTGTCAGCTGCAGCTCCAGGGTGTTTCTCCACATGATGTTTTCAGTTGTGCAGTTGTGAAGCTGCATTTGCAAGATTTTTCTCATAAGGTCATGTATGTAAACATGCAGAAAAATATTTGATGGCAATAGAAAAAACAGGCAAAATTTTCTGAAGCCAGTCTTGGCATCATCAGTGGCCCCAGTGTCACAGAAAGGTGCTCATACATCCTGGACACACGCCCAGATGTGGGAGTAGAAATACCTTTATCCTGACATTTTATATGCTGTTATTTTAATAAAACCCTGCTGGTTTGTTTAGCTAAGAACAAAACAGTGCAAATTAAATTGAGCCTACTTTAAAATTATCCCATTACATAGCCATAGTAGGGTGGGGATAAAAGGGTTCCCAAAATAACTATGAATGACGATTTCACATGCATTTGAAATGTTACTTTCAACTAAATACAAAAGTTAGTCTCTGTCTCAGTGTCTCTGTCTCTGTCTCTATCTCTCTCTTCCCCTCCCTGCCATTTAAGTCTTAGCCACTTAAGCCCACAAATTCCTTTTTTTTTTAATGTATTTGGTACAGGATCTCACTACACAGTTCAGACTCCTAGTGTCCCTCCTGTTTTCAGCTTCCCCAGCCCTGGGATTCCAGGTGTGCATCACCACACTTGGACTCAGTGGCCAGCTTAGCACGCCCGGGGGTGGGGCCGGCATGTCATGTGGTACCGTGGATGGAACCCTGGTCCTTGTGCTTGCCTAAGTAGGCACTTAGTCTGCTCAGCAATCTTGCTGGCCCTAAATTTTCCTCACTTTTTTTTTTCCCTTGGCAATGCTCATAAATTCTTAACTTGGAATACATACATGTTTACTGTGCAGTAACATGTACAGGGTAGTAAATAAAAGAATCAGGAAGATCTCAAGGGAAATATGATAATCTTCAACTTCTGTGATGTTGTATCTCTTAAATTTTTATTGGAAAACTTGTTTCTGCATTTTTCATTCACGTCGTATAGACACTCTGGTTATATGCAAGAACCCCCAAACCACTGAGAGGATCTATTTCATGTTGTGCTCTTTGGCAATCATTTTATTAGAATTTCAAAACAAAGTGAGTTAGCAACAGATAAACAAGCAAATGTTACCACACCACAATCTTACAATCTCTCCGGTCTGTGGCCCTCTCTGTCATTGCAGGTAGTAATTATTATTATTATTATTTTTTTTTTTTTTTTTTTTTTTTTTTTTTTTT
>NW_004524580.1:10266793-10269750 GCF_000260255.1 Octodon degus
TTTTTTTTGCGGAACTGGGGATTGAACTCAGGTCTTTGTCCTTGCCAGGCAAGGGCTTATTCTACTGAGCCATCTCCCCAGCTGCAGGTAGTAATTATGAGATGATCCTCTGTGATGTGTGTGTTCAAGCAATAGATATGAATATGATGCAGCCCTAGCTCAAAGGCTAGAGGACACCGAAGCTGGGGTATGAAAGTGAGATGTACAAATACCAATACTAAAAATTCAATGGTATTTATATAAAATACATATCCATGTTTGGATATTCTCTACTAAACCAAACATGTTTTCCTTCATGTGATGTTTTGTTTTCATAAAAGAAAATCAGGAAATATATCAAAAACAGGGCGAAAAAGAGAGAAAAACATAATGCTTATCATTCCACCAATCTAAACATAAATAAAATTAATATATCATTTAATTCATGGTGCTTTAAATGCATGTTTATATTTTATTCATACATTTGTATTTTATATCCTATAATATCATAACCATTTTTGTTATCTATGGTTTTCATCAGGTAAAATATCGCATGCTATATAACTGTCTTTCTGAAGTTATTCATATCATGTACATTTTTTCACTGTCAAACAAAACTGAGAAGAGCATATTTGAGCATCTTTCCCACATTTAGGAAAATTTCTTTAAAATTGATTACCAACAAATGAAATGTCTGATTCAAAAATATGACCATTTCAAAACTCAAATTATGCAAACAAAAAGATTTTTAAAACAGCATAACAAAGGCAGTGAAATTAGTCCTGGCACCGATTCCCAGTGGTATAACTTGTACAAATTACTAAGCCTCTCTAGGGAGCTCCCCAAAGGACAGGGAGGCTCGTGTCCAATGACATATATCAATCTACATAAAGACAACCTCATGGCAACCACACAGGACGTGGCATTAGCAGTTCATATTTTATTTTATAATAACAATCTTTGAGAGATCCTATTTCACTGGAACCAGAAATTCTAATTTGAAAACCATAATTTAGAGGGCCAGACAGTATAAGGATAACATAGAAACAGTAAAAATAGCATGTCATTGAATTACCTTGAATATTTACTGTAAATTGCCATATCTTAACCATAGTGCTTGCCCATCTGAACATTGTGTACTTACATTAAGTCATTTTAATTCTACTAATTTTAATATTTTATATTTGTGAAATAATAGTCATCCTTTATTATGTTTGTCAAGAATATTTTTCTATTCGGGCTTTCTTTTTTTTTTCACTTATGAGCAATCTATCAATTTACCATGAAATATATTATCATGGTTTTCTTTGTTGCTTCTTTTGTTCCTTATTTCTTAGGAAAGCTTCTTCTATCCAAAGCTGTCTATGTTCACTGATTTGCTTTTTCTTTAAAATAAGCTATTTTGGTTAGGATAGATATACAGCTACCTTCTCTTAATTCAATGAATAGAAAGAATTAAGTTGTTCTAGTAGTGTTTGTGGACAGGATATCATGTCTGCATCATGTACAGTGAATAACCACTAAGACAACAATATGCACTGTATTAATTATTGAAACTGTCTTACTAATCAGTTTTGAAACTGTCTCACTGCTGTTTGTTTCTCAATAAAATGATTTAAAAAATAAAATGAAATAATCTATTTTACTTTAAATGAACTCTCTTTCATTCATGTAGACTTTCTACTAGTGTGTATTATGGGGTGATTTTCTGTACTTCTTCCAAAAATGTTCATTGGAACTGGGCATGGTGGCACATCCATATAACTCTGATTGTGCCAAAGGCCGACTCAGAAAGCTTGCAAACTTGAGGCAAACATGGGCAATTTAGGGACACTCTGTAATAAAATAAAGTAAAAAGTTTGGGGGTGGGGCTTGGTGGCAGAGCTGTTGCTTAGCTCACTCAAGGACTTACTGTTCAACGTCCAGTATGATGAAAAAAGAAAAAGAAACACTGTTCTTCTTCATGTTTAGTTACAAGCTCTCTTTTTCTATACTTATTTGTTACATATAGTGGCGTTGTATCTGGGTATCTGTCATCTTTTATTTCATCTCAGTTTTATCTTATTTTATTGATGTTACCTGTTAATCTTTCTGCTGTCTGTTGAGATTAGATATCATGACAATGAATTCTTATTTGCATCATTTTTTTTAGCTGTTCCTGTCCTGCTGATTTTCATTTGAAATATTCAATATATTTAGCAACCTCTGGAGTTATGGATCTTTGTAGAGTATTAATTGCATTTGTATTAATCCTACGTAGTTGTTTTGAGAAAAAAAAACTTTATTCAGTTTTCCCCTTTGGGTTTATGGTGGTCTTCACTTGTATGCAAGTCTCTAGCACTCCTTAAGCCTTACAGAACTCTATGTCATATACTCTCATGGAAGAATGACTCTCTCTTTTTTCTTCCAGTTGTCCTTCATTGGCAGTAAGAGGAGAATTAAATTTTGGCGCTATTTTGTTTTCTGCATTTTATTTTCTCACTAGTGACATGAAAACTTTTTAAAGGATAGTTCCTCTTATAAGGAACCTTAGCACACAATATGGATCCACCGAGGATCACGGAATGAATAACTGAATGAGTGAATGAGTGTACGGATAGGAAATTCTATTACTTGAAGAGGGAAATAAGGAAATGGAATATTAATATGGTCCCATTGTTTCCATCTTGACTCCATCTGATCTGCATCAGTGCTCTATGACATGACCCCAGGTCATCTCTGTATTCACCTTACCTCCTATCTTTGCTTTTGATTTCAAGTATAATGAAGAGGCACCCTTGGGAACAGTAATCAATGCTCAGAAGTGACATAAAATGAAAGCTGTCCATTCCCTTAAAATCCAGAGGAAAGGGGGTACTTGTATGTCGTTGGTAGGAAAGTCAATTCTTCTAGGTACTATGGAAAATAGTAGAGAGATGCCTCAAAAAGTTAAAATTCAAACTACTGTATGATCAATGAACTCCACTACTGGATACATG
>NW_004524580.1:10270415-10270978 GCF_000260255.1 Octodon degus
AAAATAAACTCAAACACATTCCTTTCCTTTCTTCCCACCTGAAGCCTGAATTCTGATGGTTTCAGTATGGAAGACATCCACAGAGTTTCACTGATGGTTTCACACCCTACAACTAGGATTCAAAAAGGTTTGCTGCTCCAGCTACATTTCTTCCAGCCAGAGACATCAGACAGCTGCTTTGAGTTACTGTTCTAAGTTCATAACAAATCTTTCACCCCAGTTGCAGCTTCCCCCTTCTTAGACTGTTAAATTACAGCTCAGCACCCTCAGCTTCATATTATGAGACATGTATATCATAATAAGCTCTTGAATGTAAAATGTGCCATTATCTCTGCTGTTACTTTATCATGTCTAGGAAATTCTTCTGTAGGAATTTTGGCAGTCTTTCAAGATGGATTTTCTTATTATACTGCGGTTATAAAAGGCAATCAGTTAGCGGAGGTCTCTTGTCATCCAGTCATTAAAATGTAATGCCTGAGGCTTGTAGCTTTGTTCATTGTCATTTTAATTCCTTTGTAAATACAGTTTGCCACTTGGACTGCTCTGCTAATTATTGAGGACCA
>NW_004524580.1:10273003-10274391 GCF_000260255.1 Octodon degus
AAAGTGGGGTTTTGGGTATGAATGAAAACAGGCAAGGAGGCACTGGGGAGAAACAGGCTTTCCCACGCTGGCCATTTCTTCCAGAATGTTGTAGGTGGTGTTCACATGCTAGTATGACTTACAAAGCAGCCACAGCAGAGGTGTGTCACAACACAGTGCGATGTTCCCTGGCGTCACTGAAATGATTTAGTATTGAACACGTGCCTTGCAGTATTCCCAGCTATCATGGTGGGGACATCTGCCCAGGGTCTGGCCAGGCCTGACTCTGAAACGTTGGTGCTCTCTCCTTGCTCCATCTGTCCATTGGCTCCCGCCTTAACCCAAGAATACCTCGCTTGTGTCTGCATTCCGCTGGGAACTTGCCCGCTATGATGACCTGAATAAAGTGTTTATAAAATGAAAAAAAAAAAAAAAAAAAGATTACAAACTTACACACTTGATGACAAACATTTTAAGATTCAATTAATCACTGACTTGCTGATGATCTTACTAACCCAGCAAGGAACTAATTATGCCATTCATTGCCATGAAGAATCTATGAAATGTATGCACAATTGCAATAAACCTATATTTAAAGTCTCTTTATTTACGAAGAGAAGAAAAGTGCTGTATGTTCCCCCTACAGCACCATTTCACACCATGTGACGTCAACTGAGCTATCGTGGCTCAGCAGTATATTAAGCCACCTGAAAGATGACTGCTACATTTTCTACAGCTGCCCTACAACTGTTCCTCCGCCTCTCTGAGCATGTTCCTCACTGCTAAGTGTATGTGAAGTTGGGAGCTGTATCACTTCCCTCCTCTCTACCTCAATGTTTCTGTATATTATTGTGTCACCTCTGAATCCTCACAAGACTGAAAAAAGAAGTGTGTGTGTGTTTTTTTTCCTAGGAGGATTATGCCAAAATCCTGAAATTAGAATTTTTTTTAACTTCAAAGTATTAAGATTGAAGAGATTCTACAGGGAAGAACAGAGCAAAAGAGACTTGATAGGGAGTCCTGAGAATCACTTCAGGGTTGGAGGATTGAGATGGAAGGGGTCCAGGCAAAGGGACAGGAGTCAATCACAGGGTACACATACAGGCAAAGGGACAAGTGTGGGTGAGGAGATCCTACAGACAAGGATGAACCACCAGACACAGAAAGTCAACATTTAAGAGACCCAGAAAAACACTGAACCTCAAGGTTTGAGATGGGGACCAAACCATCGCAGCTTTATTTGTAGTCAAAAGGAAAAGAAAATGTAAAATAAAGGATGTGAGTGAATTCAGTCAGTGTGGCCAGGGGAATCAAAGACTCTAAGTGTGATTGTCCTGAAAACTCTCTCTCTCTCTCTCTCTCTCTCTCTCTCTCTCTCTCTCTCTCACACGCATCATTGCCACTCAAAG
>NW_004524580.1:10274491-10282364 GCF_000260255.1 Octodon degus
TCTCTCTCTCTCTCTCTCTCTCTCTCTCTCTCTCTCTCTCTCTCTCGTCATTGCCACTCAAAGGATGATGCTTTACCATTTTGGTTTTCTTATGTGGCTTCAGTTTTTATGTGTTTGAGGAGTTACATCTTACAAAAGCTTTCTATTGAGACCCTTGATCTCCTCCCTGTGAATTCACACCATGTGTGTAGTATTTGTACAACATCAGATACTTAGGGGTAAATTTTATGAGATTAAGATCTGAGAGTAAGGGCCTGCCAAATAGCTCAACGGATTAAAGCCCCTGCTTAGGCAGGGGCAGGGGTTGGGGGTTCAATCAAAAGGTGTGGTGCTGGTTCCACCCCTGGGGCATGCTGAGAGGGTGATTGAGAATGGGCATGGTGGCACACTCTTGTAATCTCAGCACTTGGGAGGCTGAAAACAGGAGAATCATTATGAGTCTGATTTATGCAGTGAATCCCTGTAGACCCTGTAGACCCTGTCCCAAAATACAGCAACAACAACAAAAAGATCTGAGGGTATCTTTGCATCATTTCTTAATGATGATTTTGAATTCCTATTTCATCATGTATGATACAGCAGTTGTATTAGGGATGAGGGAACTAGCCTTGCTCTGGTTCTGCCACCAGGAACACTTGGAGGAGTTGCTTTATCTGTGAGACAGTGTTGTCAGACATAAATGTAGGAAATGGGCAAGAAGAGTTCTTGATTTTTTTTTCTGATGTTGAGTTTATGCTTTTATACAACATACTTACAAAGAGTAATTAGAAATGATTAAAAGTCTTCCATGTGGGCTCGTAACAGACAGTAGCAATGAATCCATAAAGCAATCAAGCTATCCAAGCGATTGTCTATTGGAGGAAGGAGGTGAGAGCCAGTCTGAAGTTACTTTGCTGGGTACTGCATAAACTAATTCTGGTAGATGTTTTAATTCCTGTACTTCATAACATGACGTCAAGAATAAGCTTCTTTTTCATGTTTCTTAGAATAACGATGCACATAGACTCCACCACCAGTGACAGTGACAGAGATGAGCTGCTCAGTCCCCTCCAGGAAGGACTTGCAGACCATTGGGAGGAAATGTGGTGAGCTCCTGGGAGGACAGCACTGAGGCTACCTGCTCAGGTCAGGAGAAGGCCATACCCTTTCCAGATGGCCTGCATTCCATGCCCAAGAGAAAGTAGGAAGACCATATGCAAGACCATCCAAGGGCACTACTGTCATGGGGCTCACCACTGGATTGAAGAAGACTTTTTCTGGTCCTGCATCACAGTTTGATTTAATGGTGCCTTTTCTCTTTCTATTCAAATGTATTGGTACCTCATTAAATTCTTGCACCTCCAATTCCATCTTAGTGTCTGCTTGCTAGGACCCCAGGCTCGATACCTGTAATTAATTTAGAAATCATAAATTCATATTTCTTTTTTTAAATTCATTTTAATGAGAAAAAAAGTAAAATAGCAATGAAACAGTTTCAAAACTTTAGTAGGACAGTTACAATATTGCCGCACAGAAAGGAAGACATGGGGACTAATGTCCACTTCAATACTAGAAATAGTTATTTCTAGGTAGTAGGAATTGTCTTGGAGGGGGGCATTTGTTCCTAGACTTTCTTGAACTTTCTGCTTTGCTTCAATTTTTTCAAAAATGCTGAGCAAGCATATTTTTTTAACCTAAGAAATGAAGTCATCCCAAAGAAAGAAAATAACACAAACAACATTGATAATACAATGAGGCAGGGGGGACAAAAGATGACTATATACAAAGAATCAGCAGTAGATTTTAAGTCACAATTAAGCAGCATTTTATTTCTGACCATATTTCCAACTGGAAGCATTGTTAAGATTGCTATGAACTTTTTGAATATTTTTATCTCATGTTAGTTGTCTTATCAAAATAAATAGTAAAAAAGTGCTTTAAAAAGTTACATACATACCCTACCAAATGACTATAAGATAATCAGGTAATATGATAATCATATTCATAATACTTCTGGATAAATAGATAGATGGATCGATATAAATGTATGGGGGTTTTTTTGGTCTTTTTGGGACAATGTTTCACTGTGCAGTTCAGGCTAGACTTGAACATACTTTGGAGGCCAGGCTGGCCTCAAACTCATAGAGCTTCCCCTGCTTCAGCCTCCAGAATGCTGAGATTACAGGTATCCGCCACCATGCCCAGCTTACTTCTTTGAATTTTAAGATTTTGAAGTTTGACAAAACAAAAGTTCTTTATATATCTCAGTTTTGCCTATATGGTGAAAAGGCCCAGATTGATTACTAGGCCTATCCTACCCTGCATCCTTTCAAATGGCTGTTATTTTGAACAAACAATAATTTACAATACCCTATATATCCCCTACATTTTAAGGAAAGGCATCTAGCAAAAATAGAGGTGGGGATCACATATGAATGTGTAAATCACTAATGGGGAGAGAAGCCTCCTGGTCATAATTTGGGTTTTTATCATTTTTAAAAAATGTATTTGGTACAGGATCTACAGGATCTCACTGTACAGATCAGACTCCTAGTGATCCCCCTGTTTTCAGCCTTCCAAGTGCTGGCATTACAGGGGATGGGGCCTGCACAGCACAATGGGGTTCAAACCCCTGTCCCTGCATCTGCCTTAAGCCACTGAGCTGTCTGGGCAGCCCTTTTTAACATTCTTATGTCCCTAGTTTTCCAGAACCTCACACTCCTTGCAGTCCACCAATTACCCATGCACAATCGGACACCTCAGCGTCTCCTTAAGGTACACAGCCAAACATTGTCACTGGCAAATAAAATCCTTTGGTTGTAAGAAGAGCAAGAAGTAAAAATTACCTCCTCCATTTCACACCTAGAGCACCATAATTTTCCATCTATGACATTTCCTCTTTTATTTAAAAAAAAATTTTCCAAGTGCTATAGCATACAACCCGAATAGTAGTGTCACAAGCATCTGCCATTCAAATCTGTCGCTTGGTCTTCACAGCTGCTTTCTCCCCTCTCCCCAGAAAGTCAAAGGCAACCTCATGATCAGCCTTCCTTGTGATGCAAGCTTCTCTTATCAAACAAGAGAAACTGCTTATTTGAACTATTATTTGATAGGTGGCCATTCTCTCTATAAATAAAGAACAGAAATCAGTCTTCTTATTCATTGTTCTGGAATTTTTAGCCATGAAAACAGATCAAGTTAGAAACTACAGAAGATGAAACTAAATCTCACTAATTGGAATAGATGGGCCTGGAGCAAGGGTCCATGGCCAGAAGCTCGGTCAGGACAGCTGTCCCAAAGGTACAGTTTGTTAGCGTCTTGCTGCGGCGCCTGCAGCAGGCTGCAAGCAGACACAGAGCAGCTTCCTAGCTTTCCCAGTCACAGCAAAGATACGCCCGTGGGGAGGAATAAGAATAGCTCCACGACGCACCATTCTAGAGCTCCGTGTATTTGAGATTTCAATTAGAAGGCCCTACCCACAGGTGGATTTCTTCCAACCACTGCCCTTTGGGCCCTTGGTCTTTCATAAGCCAGAGAGAGGGCCAGGCATCTATAGGGCTTTGTCTTTCGGGTGTGTTGTGAGACAATAGCATAATGAATAGCATCTTCGCCGGTGCCAGAGCTCTGTCACACAGCCTGGCATGTGGGAATTCAGCCTATTGACTCAGAGCAGCTGTGTACATTTGGAGAGATGGTCCAGTTTGACGATCCATTAACCCCTGCACCAAGACCATATTTTAGTAGGAACATTTTTCAAGGAGTAAAGAAAGTGTTGTGTCCTGTTGAGCCCAAGCCCAGGCTGTAGTAAATTAATTAATTAATTAATTAATAGTTGCATTAAATCATCTGAGGTCTCACTGATGCACGTGCTTCAAAGTTACGTTGAGAGGAGTTGACAGTTATCTTGATAATGTACCTAGAGTGGGTTTCTTAACACTGTGCTTTGTTCTGTGAATAAATAATGCCCTTCACTTAGGAAAAGGCCTCTCTGTGTATGAGTAAGTGAACAGTTTTATTGTTACTGTGAACTGTGATAGGAAGACGTGCCTCGTTAATTCATTCCACAACTATTTTTTGAGCACCCACAATGCCAAGGAACTTATTAGGCACTTTAGACCAAGCCATAAACAAAATAAAGTATCTGCTATTAGATTATAGCTCATAAACCGGAAGCATTACTTTACTTTAGTTATAAGCCAGGAGAAAGTAAAAAGCCGAAATTGTGACTCTTAAAATATCACTGGGGCCCATCAATTATTTAGTCCCAAGTTACTATTCCAGCTTTTTCCTCCAGTATTCCCGTCAAATCAGACATTTCATTACATAAAGTGAATTTCTCCCATCTTTTTACTGCTGCATATTTGTACCGGCTCCTCTAGAGTTCTGGAAGATCATTATTTCCATCTTTAAATTTTCAGACTCTAGTAACCTGTCAAGGATCTAGTCAAAACTCCCGACTATGTCTGCCACCCTGATCCCTGAGGCTAAAATGTTTTCTTCTCCCTCTGGGACCACAGAGCAACTTGTCTGGACACATTCAGACTTTTTACATCTGTCCCTCTGCCCTGGTCCCTTTTCTGCTCGCCCAGAGGGCCCGCGGACCTCATGCGCACATTTTCTCTGAGACAGCAGGGGTCGCCCCATTCTTTGGCTAAATGTAACCTTTACAGATGAGTCTAGATGCCACGCTAGAGGTGTGGTTCTTACACATCGTTTTAATTAAGTTGCCATTTGGTGCCATGGTTTGAACAGAATTTGAAGCCATCTTTGATGTGTTCCTTCCAATCATCACTGAAGATTAATCAGGAAAGCAAACCCACATGGGATGCTTTTATCATGCATGCTGGGGACTCAGGATGTAGCTCAGTGTTAGAGTGCTGGCCTAGCATGTGGGATTGATTCCCACGATGAAAACTGAAAACAGTAGGTGTTGGAAGAGTAGACTGTGCATAGGAAGTAGTGAGGCCATCCAGGAAATACCACTTGCAGGAAGCCTAAAAGAGGAAGTAGGAGTAACAGGACCAAAGAGCAAGACCCTCCTGTAAGAGCCACTGCCTTGTTAGAGGCTGCCCAACAGGAGCCAGGACTCAAGAGCGGGCAGTTTTCTGGTAAGAGTTCAAAATATGGAGGTCATGCAGTTACAGTTGGGAATGCTACCTGATGTGTAGTGGAAAGAAGGAAAATGTCCCGGATTCTTCATTTTTTCACACCACAATCCCAAGCCAATGCCTCAGAGAAGTAGCAAGCAATCAGAGGAAGTAAGCAAGAATCTGAAAACTACTGCTGGCAAGTTCAGTTACCAGCAACATGGAGCCGAAGGGAGGGCGGGTGGAGAATGGGCCTGAAAACAAAGTCAAATCACACCGTAGCTGCTCAGTCAGCAACGCGCTGCACGTGCTCTGCTTAACCGTAAACTCATTGTTTCATCCCCAAACATTTCCTCTTGCATTAGAATTCCAACTTGATTATAAGATGCTTGAACATGGACCACTTTTGAGCTCTTTGGGAACTGGATTAGTCTTTAAAAAAACAAAGCAAAACAGAGACGTATAATGTTTATATCTAGTATTCCTTCATCTTCATTTTCTGGGCTTTGTACTTTCTCCTCTTGTTGTCCTCTCCTGAGGTTTCTTGCTCAGGCAGCATATCCGAGTCTTGCTTTGAGCAGATCTCACAGTAGAATTTCCTTTCCCTATGAAATTCTATCACATAGGGTTTGAGAGTCTAGGTATAGGAAAATACAAATACTTAAATATGGTGGTAGAAAACTTCCACTTTTTCTCCGCTAGTATTCACTCTGTGTAGCATCTGCTGCTTTGTGACAAGGCTCAAGGTGGAAGGGAAGATGTGGTACTCCCAAGGTAAGGTCATGAACAGCAATGCAAATTCCCCACTCTCTCTTGGACAGTCTGCAATGGAAGACGCCAGTTGTCACACTCTGAGGCACTCAAGCAGTTCGGTGGCCATGTGGAGAGGAGCTCAGATTGCAGGCCAACAGAAGCGCACCACCTTGCTAATCCTGCAACAACCCTGGCACTGAAACTTTGAGCTTCAAGCAAGTCTTGTGATGGCTGAAATTCTAGGAGAAATACAGTTGCAACCAGCAGAAATCATAAGCAAGAAGTGCCTATGGAGCCCTCCTTGGATTCTTTTTTTTTTTTTTTTAATATATTTTAGGGAAGGGTTTATAGTGTTCAGGTTCTCACTACTAGAGCAGACTCGTAGTGATCTGCTTGTTTACGGCCTCCCGAGTGCTGGTATTACAGGTGTGCACCACCACGCCCAGTCTCACTAGCTGTCTCAGTGCTCCCCAGGGTTGGGGACACAAGGCAGGCCCAGGGATCAAACCCACAGCCCCTGCGCCTGCTTAAGCAGGAGCTTTAATCTGCTAAGCTATTTGGCCAGCCCTTCCTCCTTGGATTCTTGATCCTCGGATTTCACAAGCACAGTAAAGCTTTGTGATAACTGTTACACAACATTAGATAATTGGGGACTTTGTTTCAGCTCTGGTGACAGTTCATCAAAGAAGTTTGTAAAGCTGATGCTTAATAATGCTGCTGTCTCTTGTCTCAGTACTTTACAAGTTACATGCTAAATTTCTTCCCCAACATATTCTTGCTTATAATAAATTTGAGAGGTTAGAAGGCATGGCAGGGGTTTATCTTACATCTGAGGAAATGGATATTCAGTTTAAGTAATATGCCCCAGGGGCTGGGGAGATAGCTCAGTAGAATAAGCATTTGCCTGGCAAGCGCAAGGACTTGAGTTCAGTTCCCGGGTGGGCCAAAAAAAAAAAAAAAAAGTATTTGGGGCTGGGGAGGTGGTTCACTAGAATAAGTGCTTCCCTGGCAAGAGCAAGGGCCTAAGCTCAATCCCCAGTTCCTCAAAAAAAAAAAAAAAGAAGAAGAAGAAGAAAAACAAAACAACAAAAAAAAACAATATGCCCCAGCTTCTCAGCTGGTCAGCAGCTGATCCTTGATCCAAACCCATGTCTTTCACTCCAGTCCTTCCTGTTGTACATTGCTTGGTTTTTGTTTTTGCTTTTTTTTGTTTTGTTAGCTGTATATGGACGCAAAGATAGCGGCACCAAAATTTTATCATTTTTGTGTCTAGATGAGTCACATTTGCAAGTACAAGATCAAATAAGGTAACACCCAAGTGCAGCTGGGGCGCTGACCTCCCTTAGATCACCAGCAAGAGTGAGCTCTGCCAGTAGCCGGCAGAACCCCACACACAACTGCTCGTGCTCATGCCTCTGTCTGCTAATACTTTCCAGACCCCCAGTCGAAGCATCTTGAAAATCTAGATGCAGCTTTTCTTTTCCAAAGGATTTGCTCAAGATTATACACACATGTGCTTGGAACATCCTGACTCTGCTATGTTTTTCTCATTTGTCATTTCACAGAAGACTTTGAATATCTAGAAGAGTCCCACAGACTGCAAGATACTTAACACCTGTTTAACAATGTACACATTCATGTTGTCTGAAAGATCAACCCAAGATTAAGGCTCGGGATCTCCGCGGCAAGAAAAAAGGAGAGTTGTTGAAACAGCTAGAAGACCTGAAGGTGGAGCTGTCACAGCTGCGCGTCGCTAAAGTGATGGAAGACGCGGCATCCAAGCTCTCCAAGATCCGAATTGTTCGCAAATCCGTCGCCCGTGTTCTCACTGTTATCAACCAGACCCAGAAAGAAAACCTCAGGAAATACTACAAGGGCAAGAAGTACAAGCCCCTGGACCTGCGGCCCAAGAAGATGCGAGCCTGCGCCGCCAGCTCAATAAACATGAGGAGAAGCTGACGACCAAGAAGCAGCAGCGGAAGGAGGGCTGTACCCTCTGCGCAAGTTCGCTGTCAAGGCTTGAGTGGCATCACCATAAAACTCAAAATCTGAAA
>NW_004524580.1:10284550-10288517 GCF_000260255.1 Octodon degus
CTTTCCCTGATACCCTTAACCTTTACTTACAGGAAATGTGATCAAAGCAACTCTCGTGGGTAGACTTTGAGAGGGATAAATTATGAAATGGTAGCTTGAAAGCATTTCAAGGAGCAAAACTTGATCCCAACACTTTTGGAGAAGCACTCTCATTTCTTCACCTAGAACAGTGATTAACCACTTTATCTGCATATTAGCATCACCCAAGGAAGCTTACCAGCAACAACCAGTGTCTCGGACCCTATATCATAACAATGAAATTGATTTGGGCTCTTTGGATGGGTGCAAACATCACAAATTTCAATACTTTCTCCAGGAATTCCATTATACAGCCTCAGTAGGGAGGACCAAGATAGCACTTTCACATTTTACCCTGCCAGCTTAGCTTGTTTTCTGGTCATGATCAGCCACTGGCAGAAAGAGATGCTACAGTCTGAGATGACCAGGTCAATCTCCTGGTATCTTTCATGGTAGGGTCAGATCTGAACAAGACAGCGGATCTTTACGTTTTCTGCTTTTCTCTGAGATGGCTTGATCTTGAATGTCAGGGCACACACTTTTACTGGGTCTGTTAGTTTTCATTTCCTCCAGCTGTTGCAGTTACAATAAGCCAGAGGACAGGGTTTATCTGAACACTTAGAGCAATGATAGTAACAGCCCTAGTTTGTGCTGGTTGTAGCCACATTGTAGAGGTAATTGTGCTTAATGCTGTTCATATTATAATAATAGGTAGGAAGGATAGCGTTATAAATGAAGCTTAGTCTTGCTTTGCAATAACTCCCACGTGCATGCCTTTGCCTTGTCCTCCTTCTTAGTCCTGTCAGACACTTACAAGCCCAGATAGATCACTTTTGCACAGAAACTCAACATCCTCATAAAGTTTTTCTCCCACAAGAAAGGCTTGAGGGCCTTCTTTCTAATCATTGCATATGTCACCAAAGGGTTCACAGATATGTCACCATCCCCTTTGAATTTCAGCTCTAAAAGTAGTGATCTGTTCTTCATAATTCTCTATATTCAAGTGACTATTACAATAATCTGCCCATAATAGATGTTTTACAGGTGCATAAAATAAACGCATGCAAATATCCTCTGCCTAATTCTCCCCTGTAGAGGGACAGTTTTTTTCCTATGTAGGAAAAAGTAAAGTCTAGTTGTAGAATGGAAAAATTGTGCAACACATCTTTTTAAAATCCTTTTTTTATTTATCTGGTACAAGATCTTGTCATGCAGCTCAGACTGGTAGTGATCCTCCTGTGTCACCCTCCCCAGCACTGGGCTTACAGGCATGCGACACCATCCCAGTCCCGGTGGCAGGTTCCACATGGGGCTGGCACGGCATGCAGGACCAGGTATGGAACATGGGTCCCTGTGCTTTCCAGGCAGGTACTAACACCACCGAGCTGTCTCCCTGGCCCCAAAACATCTTTTTTTTTTCTGCATTGTATTGTTTCCCTGTTTTTGTAGAATTTAGGAGTAATGAACAGTGTAAGCCTTCGAACATTAAAATGATATAAGCTTTCGCTTCTAAATTAGCTGAAAACATGAGAACGACAGAATCTTGAACCCTGCAGCTTTGGCAGTGGTATATTTCAATAGAGAGTGGTGGTTAACCTTGGCCAGCAGGCCAGATTCTTTGGGCTAATTTAATATTTTTAGTGCCTATCATATGCAGTTTGTTTTCCAACTCATATACACTAGAGACATAGCAAAATTGGAAATTTACCTTGAAAATATTTTTAGAGATGTCTGTTTTCTGTCTAAAAAAGTTTTTTTGTTTTACGTTTTTATCCACCTACAAGTTTTTGAATGCTTAGGATAAAGAGAAATACTAATAGAAATCAAGTGGTGATTTATTATCTTATTTGTTGCCTCCCTTTATGTATTAAATTGAACACTTCAGCAAATAATTATCAATTGTCTTACTTGCTATGCCCCCTGTGATTTCACTCTACCTGTTTAACGAACATAATAGAAAATTGATTTTTCCCTTTTTATGAAAAAAAGGATCAATAAAGATTAAGTGCAGGCTAAATGGACTGAATAATAGGATTCACCTCAAGACAAACACCAAGGAAAGGAATATTGTATAAAGAGTGTTATAATATAATAATAGTATCCACAAATCTTTCATATCTTGGCATTAATAATACAATTCTATGCTTAATATCCCAACTATTGGAAAATAACATATAAAAATATTGTTAAGCATTAAGGTTATGGGCATTTTTGAACTCTTGTGTGGAAAGTGCTTTTTCCACCTTTGATAATAATCCTTCTAAACCAAATTCCTACAGAAAATCGTATCTACTGCATATATATACACACATTTCTTTGTGTTTGAAAATCTGGTCAGAAAGACCATGACCTTAGAATGCCTAGGGTTCTATGAAAAAACATTATAACATAGCCAATGGCTTTTTTGTGCTTGGTTAAAAAACAGTAATTTAGGTTACTGGGCAACTTAGTGAGTTATTGTCTCAAAAAGTTTTTTTTTTTAAAAAAAAGAAGGGGGCCTGGGAATGTGCCTCGGTGGTAGTTCATCATGAGTTTCATCTCTAGTACTATAAAGAAAAAAGAAGAGAGGATTAATTTTCATTTGAAAGAGACACTTCCTGTTATTAATTTTGTTTCATTTATTCACACAATTGTTGAGCACTTATTTACCGAGGGATTGGAAAGAGGATATAAATAAGGTTCCTGCTATTCTAAGTGTCTGTTCTATCTAGAAGAAACAGAAAATAGGCATTCAGTTTGTAAGTGAGATAAAATTGCACAGTAGTAGTAGTTAAAAATACAGTGAAAGCATGGATTGGCAGGCAGGGGGATGCTACATTAGAGAAGGTGAGAAGCCCTTAGCAAGAGGAAACCACGTGAGGCAGAAACGAGAATGTTGGCAAGGAGCTGGCTGTGTAAAACCTGCAGTGAAGGACCTTGCTTCGAGCAGAGAAGCAACTAATGCCAAGGACCAGCAGGGACCTGGCCAATTCACAGCACAAATCATAGTTTACAGTGTCTGTTTGAATCTCACATTGAATTAAAGAGGAAATTACTGCTGGAATCATCAAAGCATGACTTACTGACTCAGTCGGTCAGTACCTGTCCCCAGAACAGTGTTGATTTGCATTTACTTGGCCACTTCAATTTCCATGCATTTTAATTCAGCTGACAATTTGCAATTTTGAGTCCAGCAAAATGTCCCTATCAAATGTAATGGACAAATAAAGGAAAACTTCTATTTTATCATTCAAGTCATTCCGAGCTCAAATCACAATCTTTTGTGGTGTTTTTTCTTTCGGTCCCCAATGAAATAATATGACCACATCACTGCCCTGGCTGAGACCCTTTCAGGATTCGGTCCATCACAATTGCCCATTTCAGCAAGATTTGGCTGCCCACCATGTGCAGGAAGAATTTGTCGTGAAAACAAAGCCAATTCCACAACATCAAACAACAAAACCGTGACAGTCATGGAAGGGAGACTGTACTCCCAACAATCACTAACAGATCCTTTGTGCGGCTGTTAGAGGTTTTCTTAAGAAAGACTCTTTTCTAGCATTAACACTGGAAGCCACTATTCATTAATGAGAATAATGGTTTAAAATGAGATGAGACTGTGTTTGGTTTAAAATGAGAATGAGAATGTGATTTGAAGAGATGAAAGTCTAAGTTAGGACTAAGTAAGGGGGAGAAATGCAAATAACAACTGAAATCTCTCTTCAAAAACTTCAGGCAAGCTATCTGAGCAGGAAAAGAAAAACTTAAAAAATCCAAATTTTGAATTCAGTTTCTGCTATTAACTCATGGTGGTTTGTTCTTCTTTTCAATAGTTTTACAAATGCCGAGAATTACAGCATATTTTCTACACCACAGAGGTGTTATGAAGCACAAATATTGAATAGCAGAATATGATTGACACCCTTCCTAAATCAGGAATGTTTCTCTACTGTACTTCAATAATTCTCTC
>NW_004524580.1:10290287-10297806 GCF_000260255.1 Octodon degus
ATAAAAATAAAAAATCTTTAAAAATAAAAATTGTAAAGTTTTCAAAGTGTATGCTTCCTTGCTTTTTTTTTTTTTTTTATTGCTGGCTGATAGCATAAATTCATCAGCCAGCTGTAATCCAGGGTGTTACTGTTTTGCAAGTTACTGTATTTTTCAGTAGCTGATCAAAACTTTTGACGCCAAGGTTTTAGTCTGAGCCATTAAAAAAGCAGGCTTTTTTGGATGCTCCTGGAGTCTTGAACAGATTGCCAGTAGGTTCCAGGGAAAAAAGCTTTTCTCAGACACCATTTCACAGTGAGGCTTACCTCATTTCCTGTCCCCGGTCTAACCTTCCTCCCAGTACTGACAGAAGAGGCAATATGAAAGGAATTATCACAGAAAGCCCTCCCGCCTGGGTGTGGTCCTGTGACTCCTCAGAACCAGCTAGCCTGCCGTCAAGCCACCCAGGCTTACCCAAGGCCATGACTCCTGCATGCATTGCTGCTTTCAGGGGACCTCCAGGGTGACTTTGGTGTCATGAGTGTTCGTTCCCCTGTTTCAGGTTTCCTGTAGACAGCTGCCTGAAGGCTAACAGCCACCCTGAGAATAAGCAATCTGTACACTGAACAGAAATGGAAAATTAGCATTTTTCCTGGAGACAACCAAATCCTCTGAGGCTGGGTTCAGCTAAAAGGTATTCAATTTACGTTTCCAAACAGAACAAATAACTTCTTAGCTCTGAAACATCTGCGTGCAAGTAATTCCCTGCTTTCTTGGGAATAATGTGGGCAAATCCAGTCTCATAATTTCATCACTGAAAGAGCCATTGTGTAGTGTGTGTGTCCCAGAAAATAAATAAATGTATGCTCTACTTTAAACGTACAAGGGCCTAAATTCAAATGGCAAAACACAAGTAACAACATTTGCTTCTTTTTCCCCTAATTCAGACTCAATAACAGTTTTTAAAAAACAACAAATAATGCCTTTCTGTAGATTTCATAATACAGAACTTAATATGCATAAGTCTGTTTACTTCAAAATTTAGTAACTTGCTAGAAATACCAGTTGCCCCCTTCCTTTGAAACAGCTCAAACTTTAAATATACCATGGAACACATTTCTGATACATTTCAAAGCTCCATGGCAATTCATAGTAATTTACACACTAAGTAGTCTCCCAGAAGGAAAGGTAGGTGACTAGATGCCTCTAATTTGGCACAAGTTCCTCAGCGTGGCACTTCCTGGGGCTGTGGGCCTTTGTGTTGGAGGCTATACTCATCTCCACAACTCTGTCCTCAGGCATACAGATCCACTTTTCAACAGAACACCAGCACTGGGCTGCCACGGCCAAGGTGGACATTTGCAGTGATGCAAAGGGATTTATTTTAAGTCAGCAGCAGCATTAGCCTGGTGACAAATTATTGTGTTGGTGGCCTCTACAAGTGACATTTTAAAATGTAACATATTCACTCATAGAGGCTACTAACATGAAGGCTTTAAAATGCTCTAGAATATTCTCAATATTCTTTCATTTATATATTTATGTATTTTGGTACTTGGAATCAAACTCATGACTTTGTGATTGCCAGGCAGGCGCTGTGTGTGGCTGAGTTATATCCCTGGCCCTCTAGTATTATTTTAATTACAGATTCTGCTACTTAATTATGCCCAATGCTAATCTAAAAGCTTTTCTTTTTTCCCTCTCTCTCTAAATTTACTACCTAGGGAGCTTAAATAATTCATTCTCCCCATAAGTGGTCACCTTTCATTTATCCAGGATGGATTTTCAAATGTGTGGGTTATCCATTCTTGTTATCTTTTTCATGTTTTTTGTCCTTTACTATTTCAGCAGTTGATAAATGTTTTCAGAAATCTAATGGGAAATGGGGGAAATTAAAATCAATTTATTGCATATTAGGCACTCTCATAGTGTCCCCTGAAAGCAATGGCTGAAGTAAGATTGTTCTTTACCTTGCCTCCGCATCATTAGCATGGAGAATGGAGAGCTATCTCCACAGACAAGCATGCCAGCCACTTAGAGTTGGCCTGAGGCAATTTTGAATTTTCTGATTCCTTTCCTTAGAAGCAATTCTCTTCTTTGTAGCTTTCACTTAGTTATTTATCTTCCATTTTCTCTCCTTTCAGGAGCATAGATTTCCATTCTTGTAATGAAGTTTTTTTAGTATTTCTTCAAAACATTTTACCAAGGTCTCAAAAATTTTACATAGGTTGTTCTATTCAGTTGAACTTTGTAGGTGCAAATAACTAAACTGAATTTGTGCTTGTCAAAGTGCAAAGCTGGCTGTGGGGAGAGCTCAGTGGGCTAAGCGCCTGCCTGGCAAGAGCAAAAAGCAGGGACCTGGGTTCAATCCCTGATACTGCATGCATACAGGCCCTGGAACCCTGGGTAGGCTATGCAGGCCACCCAGACCAGGCGTGGTGGTGCATGCCTGTAATCCCAGATCTGGGAAGGCTGAAATAGGAGGATTGATAGGAGTCAGAGCTGCGTGGTGAGATCCCGCAAAACATTAAAAAATAAAACAAACTAATGTGCAAAACTGATTTATTGGAAAGGTGGCAGAGTATCTCTCAGCATGGAAAGCAGAACAGAGCAGCCGTGAGGTGTGAGGCTGAAGGCTAAGACTGTCATAGAGCAACTCTTTCTGTCTAGTTTCTTCCCAGCTGATGGCCTGTCGTTTCAGACTTTTTTCCTTATAGAAATATCATGTTTGTAGCAATTTTGGGTTGCATCCTTATAGTTCCATGACCAGAGAAGGGAGAGAACTATTTCTTTTTTAAGACCCATTTAGAAAATCTTTGGGAAGTTTTCTGGTATAAACTGGATTAGATCCTGTCCTCAGCTTAATTACTAATCATGTGCTATACCCTTATTAATTTTTTTCTTTTAAAAATATTCCTTTGGGGTTGGCCAGATAGCTCAGTGGATTAAAACAACTGCTTAGGCAGGTGCAGGGACTGGGGTTAAATTCCTGGTGTGCTGGCCCACACCACCTATGGTGTACTCTGAGAGGGTGAGTGACACTGGGCATGGTGGCCCATGCCTATAATCCCAGCACTTGGGAGGCTGAAAACAGGAGCATCACTGTGACTCCAATCTACACAGTGAGACCCTGAGACCCTGTACTAAATACATTAAAAATAAAATAAATAAATAATAAAATAAAATAACAATGTTCCTTGGACTTCAATTTTCTAGTTTTTTTTGTTCTTTTCTATCACAAATTAAATAACATAACTTTTTCAATAATTTTAATAATATATCAGAGCTATCATTAATCGCATGTTTACTATCAGTTATGCCAAGTTCTATGATAATGGAATTGTACTGACTACTTTTGATCCTCAAACACTATGGGCCAGGCCCTACAGCAATTTATGATCAATTTATGTTGGTAGTGGGTTGTCAAACAGTGCTACAAGAGAATCGATCCCTATCAATTTTGAAGAAACTTAGAATTGAACCAAAGATTAGTCTTTAGCATTCTTTAATTATATGTGAAATGTACAATTCTGACCACCAAATTTGGTCTCTCTCTTCTTTGTAGGTTCTCACGCAGCTAGACTACATTTCTAAATATCCTTATTTTGCTTTTGTGGGAAACATTTATTTTTTTCTCTTTTTAAAATTGTTATGAGTGGGGCTGGTGAGATGGCTCAGTGGTCTAAAGCACCTACTTAGAACAAGCTCAGTAAAGGACAGGGACCACGGTTCAATCCCCCAGCACCACATGCCAGCCAGCCCTGCCCCCTGGTGGGCTGAGCTGGCCACACACACACACACACACACACACACACACACAAATAAATAAAATTTAAAAAAATAAAATAAAATTGTTATGAGTATGTTTGCGATACATAATGAATGTATTCATCATGGAATATTGGCACATAAGCACATGGAGTCTCCTAGTCACTTCTCATTCTCTGCCCCTCCCTCTTGTCTTTTTCAGTCTGCAGAATTCCTTTCTTATCTCCATGAAGTGAAGAATGCTGAAGAGACTCAGTTGCCACCGATGATCAGAGATATATGTTCCTTGAAGGCTTTAGCCACAAGTTTCCCACACAGTTCCAACCAGCCTTCTCCTTCCCCTGGCTGGATGCAGACAGTGACAAGGCAAAGGGATAGAGAACCAAGAGTCTAGACGAAAGCTATTCTGGCTACTTAGGCCGCTTACTGGATTGGGCCTTGAGATTTCACAGCCTATTTGTTATGCAGGGAATGGGGATAGTTCACCTCCCCTTCATTCTAGTTCTCATGTGAGTTCTTTGGCTGAGTCTAGGAAACAAATTAACACAAGAAACATTAACAAGAGAAAAGAACACCAGTTTTGTTAATTATAAATACACACAGGAACCCTCACAAGAGAGTAAAGATCTGAAGAAATAGCCAAAACAGATGCTTTTATACTTTTTAGAAAAAGATTGATGAATCTATACAGAATGAACAAGACAAAGGGATCTGTAGTTGGGGGTGGTAAAATGTAGCGGACTCACTAAATTCATCCAGCACAAGAGTGTGAATCTTGTGAGCAGCGTGATGACAAAAGGATGCTGAGTACAAAGATCTTGCTGTGAGGCTCAAAATTTGTAATGATACAAAAACGAGTGAAATATTATTGTTTTAAAAAACCTGTGTAAGTAGGTGATAGTACCCTCCTACAATCCCAGCACTCTGGGAGGTTGAGGAAGGAGGATGGCTTGTTTGAGTTTCATATGGGCAACTCAGTGAGAGCCTATCTGAAAATTTTAAGAATTACAACACTGCTGGGGATGCAGCTTAGTGAGAAGGCCCTAGTTTCAATTCCCAGTACTGAAAGAGGGGAAAAAGGAAGGAAGGGATGGAGGAAGGAAGGGAAGGGGGGGGGGGGTCACCTGGCCCATATTCCCAGTTCACACTAAGCCTTGGGTCTCACAATTTTATCTGCTTTCTCCTGAACCCAAGTGATACAGAGGAAGTGAAACTCCTGACCTGACCTGGATGAGTTCATGTTTTCTAAAACTAAAGAATGAATTTTAGGAACAAACAGAGGTTATGAGCAGAATATATTTATTGAGGGAAAGAAAGCTCCTGTTGGAGAGAAGGACAGGAGGGGGGCCCCAAGTGGATTGTCCCTGGGAAACTGTCTCTTCCAGATTATTTTTAGAGGGCAAAACCATGTGGGGCTAAGGTGGAGAACATGGGAACTTTCTTAGGTGGATGTAGGGTGGGACAAAACTATGGTCAACCAATGGGATTACAAGCACCATTTCCAGGTAAAATCGATTAAGTCCAGGACCAAATGGGAAAGGGAGTCATGTGGCAAGTGGGCATGAATATAGAACAGGACCTTATCTGGTAGCCATCAGATAATGGTTCTTCCTGGCTGTCTCAGGATGATGATCAATCCCAGATGCTAATCTTTAGGGAGGTCAGCATTTGTTTGATGGTTGGTCCTTAGGTCTGGCTCACAACAGGAGTATTCATCCCTCCCACAGTTGTAAGGTATATTGTTTCCTGTGTTATCTCCTTTGAGGGCCTAGCCCTGTCTGACTGCCTATAATACTTTGATCTAACTCAGCTGCCTGCAACACAAGGGTACCATGAGCTCCATGTTGTCAGTGCTTTCTGGTCCCACAACATCTCTTGAGCACACTCTTCATTTTCCCATACTTCTTTAGAAGACTTTTTCTTTTTTTTTTTTTTAAGTTTCTTCATTTGAAATCAATCCTGTTTTGGCTCGAACTCTGAAACAATATTCCTCAACAAATCTTTGCAGAAAGTCACTTTTATCTTTTGGTAATAGCTATACAAACAGATCTTCAACTTAATAAGGCTATCAGTTCAGCTTCAACATACAAAACTGACCTTGAAGAATGGAAAGTAGGAAGCAATCAGAGAGTCCTTCTGTATTGCACTTTTCATTTTGTTTTGCTGCTGTTTATCTGTTGTTTTTTGTAGTTTCCTCATAGAGATCAGAAGTATTTATTCTTTCATTCATATTTAATATGTATTGGGGAAATGGTGATTTTATTGCATTGATTTTCAAAAAGGTGTTCATGGTTTTAGCAAAATAAGAGGTAAAAGGAGGTAGTTTTGATCAAAGGCATGAAAGCACAAACTGTCTTATTTGCTGTTTCAGCTGCCAATCAATTTATAGTTTATTTGTTCTGGGTTTTTGGTTTGTTTTATTTTCCTTCTAATCAAGGTGTGAAAAAGTTCTAGGGTCAGTCGACCTTCCTGATGAATAAATACAATTAAAATGTTTTCAGTGATAAAAATCCATATATTTGTATTTCAACAATGCAGCTAGAACTTGATGTAAATTCCTACTTTTTTCCTTTTTTGACTTAATGAATATCATTTATTCAGTATAAAATCTTTATACTATATATTCCACATATTAAAAGTAACATTAATACATTAAATCTTGGTTAAAAATAATTGGACAAGGAATTTAATCAATACAGTGCTTGCCTAGCATGTATGAGCTTCTGGATTCAATCCTCAGTACTAGAAGAAAAGAAAAGCAAGAGGCAGCTGTGAGGAGGGGCGTGGCTGATGACCTCATGGGAAAGGCCAATGGGTGCTTCCTCATAAAGGGGAAAGTATGCTGGGATTTGAAGGAAAAGGGAAGTTAAGTCACAATGCAAGTAGAGATGAGAATATATTAATCAGCATTCCCACTGATGGGAGGAGGTAGCAGACACCCCCAGCTTAATGGAGAAGAAGTTCATTTCAGCTTACTGCTTTTGGAGGACTCAGTTCCTGGTTGGCTGGCCCCAAGGCTGCTGGCCTCATGGTAGTCAGGAAGGAGCGAGTGGAGGAAGTGAAGACAAGAGTACCTCCTTCCAACTCATGCTTCTAACTGCCCCCACTCAACCAGGCCCCATTTCCAAGCATATGAGACTTCTGGGGGAAATTTTTTATCTAAACCATAACATTTTCCCACAGCTTCTGCAAGACTCATGTTCATCTCATTATGCAAGATGCATTTAGTCCACTTCTTAAGAGTTGCCAGTCTTAACAGTTCAAGCATTACTGAAAAGTCTAAGTTCAAAGTCACCTCTGAAACTTGAGGGAAACTCTTACCTGTAAAGCCTTGTACAAAAGAAAAACAAGTCAAATGCTTCCAACATACATTGGCAAGGAGTATGCATTCCCAGTACAAAGGAGGAATTGGGGATAAGAAAGACACAAAAGCAAGACTGACACCCTACAGGACCAATATTAAATCCTATAGTTACCTGTCCAGCAATCCTGGCAGGTTGTGGTGAGATGTGACATCCTAAGGATTCGGGCAGCCCCACAAGGATGGTCTTGCTGGTTGCGGGTCACATGGCTTCTCTCTTGGTCTAGCTCTGCGCACTGCCTGCAGCTTTCCTCAGCAGATATTCCATCTTCCTAGCATCTCCACTATCCACTCAGCTGTTCTCTTGTAGCTTCACACATTACCTTCTCAGTAGCTGCTCACAGAAACAGGCCCTGCACCATCACATACTTTTGCCTGCCTTCCAAGGCCTTCACCTAAAATCAGGGTAGA
>NW_004524580.1:10298709-10308952 GCF_000260255.1 Octodon degus
TTCAGCCTCCCAAGAGCTGGGATTACAGGTGCACGCCACCACACCCAGTCTCAATCGCTGTCTCAGCTCACCCCAGGGGAGGCGCTGACATGGCAAGAGGGGTCACTATGCTCTGCCTAAGCAGGCGCTTTAATCTGCTGAGCAATTTGGCCAGCCCTTATCCTTTTGTTTATGTCTGAGTAGTAATATACCGCATTTTCTTTATCTATTCATCTGTTTGTGTAAATATAGGCCATTTCCAAGATTTAGATCAGGTGAGTTGTGCTATTATAATCATGAGTATGAATTTATTACTGTAACATGACTATCTCAGGAATGAATATAAGTATGTCATATGTCTAGCTCAATCTGTATTCTTAGTTTTTGAAGAATCACTGCACTGATTTCTACAGTGGTTGTACTAATTTATATTCCTATCACAGTGTAAAAAAAATCCCTTTTCCTACAGCTTTTAGTTTGTAAGAATGATTTTTCTTTGTATCTTTCTAATGGACAAAAAAGCTAAATACGCTTTTCATGTATTTATTGGCCATTTATACTTCTTCCTCAGAGAATATCTATTTATTTCAATTGCCCATTTTTTCACTAGGGCTTTCTTTTATGGGAGTCCACTTTTTGAGTTCTTTATATATGCTAGATATTAAACCTTTCTCTGATGAATACCTGGCAAACATTTTTTCCCATTCCATAGATTTTTTTCGTTGTTCTGTTTGTCTCCTTTGCTATGTAGAGGCTTTCTAATTTGATACAATCTCATTCCTTAACTGTTGGTGTTATTTCTTGCATACACAAGACTCTGTTGAGAAAGTTATTACCTATGCCTATATCTTCAAGAGTTTTACTTATTTCATCTTTGCGAAGACTATTCCTGTTTTAATATGTAGGTGACTGATCCACTTTATTTTATGGTACTACAGAGTGAGAGACATGGTTCTGGGTCTAGATCCATTCTTCTGCATGTGGATAACTAGTTTTAGCAGCATGATTTTTAAGAGGACTTCTTTTCTCCATTGTGTCTTTTTTGGTTAATGATCAGAAGTCTGAGTGTGCTTAGGGTGGTTTCTGCATCCTCTAGTCTAGTCTATTGATTACCTGCTTTTGTTCCAGCTTTGTAATACAACTTGAAATCCAGAATTATTGCAAACACTGCTTTGCTCTTGTTGGTTTGCTCTTGGTTGATTTTCATATCCTGGATCTTTTTTGGTTTCATATAATTTTAGGATTGATTTTTCTAGTTCTCTGAAAAAAGCATTAGTATTTGTATTGGGATTGTATTAAATCTATACATAATGTTTTGTAATATGGTCATTTTGATAATATTTATTCTGGCTATCCAGGAAAAGGCATGTTTTTCTATTTTATGATATCCTGTTCACTCCTATTTTTTAGAGTACTATAGCTTTCATTATAGAGGTCTTTCAGTTACCTTTGTTAGGTTAACTTCTAAGTTTCTAATTTTTTGAAGCTATTATAAATAGGATTTTTTTCCTAATTGTTTTCTTAGTGGGTTTGTTGTTGCTATACATCAATATTATTTTTTTGTGCTTATTTTGTGTCCTATATTGTTAATTGTATCAGCAACCACCCTGACCATGCCCAATGTTGTAGGCATTTCTTTTAGGAAAAACTAGGAACTTTCTATTTTGACCCTGCAATTTTCTCCTGATTCTCTCTGTAGATCTGGCCAAAAGCAATCCAGCAGTACCCCTGCCACAACCTGAATCTTGCTGGGCTGCCATGACAGTTCTTCCACCAGATCAGTTATTCTACCTCCTTAATCTCAGTGTTCCACAAAATTTCAAGACACAGACAATATGGACACACTTTCTACTGGAATGTTCAATACATATGACCTCTAGTCTAACTGCAAACAAAGTCCTTATTCCCAACTGAAACTACCTTCTCTTTCTGCATTCTTATCAGCACTTTGGTCTTCTGGATTCTGACTAGAATCTCTTCCATAAATCTCTGCTTACAATGACTTATTTAGACAACATTTCCAAACTTTTCAAAACTCCTCATACAAACCAATTCCCAAAGCTTTTATACCATGCAGTAGTGTCACAGCAACAACCCAACTCCTGATACTAAAATCTGAATTAATCATTTTTCCTGCTTCTGGGGGAAAATACTTGACATTGAAACTTAAAGGAGGAACGGCTTAGTGTTGCTCATGATCTTCAGAGGCTTCAGTTAATGATTGGTTGAATCTAAGGCAGAAAGTCATGATGGAAGAACTTGGTAGAGAAAACCTGCTTACCTCATAGCAGCTAAAGAAAAGTCGGAGGTAATGACAAGAATATGCCTTTGTAGGGCCAGAAAAATAGCTCAGCAGACTAAGTGCATTAGGCAAGCTCAGGGACTGGAGTTCGATCCCTAGCCCCACATGCCTCGCCAGCCCCTCCCCTGGGTGCACTGAGCCAACCACTAAGATCAGGCATAGTGCTATAAGCCTGTCATCTCAGTATTGGACAGGCTTCAAACAGGAGGATCACTACAAGTTTGAACTGCATAGTGAGACCCTGTACCAAATATCAAAAACAAAAAACAATATGCCCTTCCTTGTTATGCCCCACACATGCCTCAAAACATGCTCCACCTCTAAGCACATGAAATTCTTGAAGGAACATTTTTTTAATCTAAATTCCAACAGGCAGTCACAGAACTGAACACATTTGAAAAATTTAGTAACCAATGAAACTAAATTGTATAATAATAAGAAGACGTAAAAGGTAATCTGAGGAACAACTCAGGGTTTTTCATTCATTTTACATAAGCCTGTTGACATGATAGAGGTATCAAATGATTTTAAGCAGAACAGTGAATATAAACTTTGTGATTCTGAATAATAGCTCACATTGTCCCAGAAAGGATGATGTGTAAGAAAGTATCATGACCGGAAACAATCAAGGTAGATTTCTAACCCAGGCAAGGCAAGTAGAGCCTGGACTAAGACAGAGATAGTAAAGATAATGAAACATTCAGAAGATGTTTAAAACTCTCAGAGCATTGTTTAAAAAAAAAAAAAATGATAAGGGGCCTGGGTTCTATCCCCAGTATGCCATGCTGGCCCTGACCCCGGGGCACACTGAAATGGTGATTGAGACGAGTGTGGTGGTGCATGCATATAATCCCAGCACTTGGGAGGCTGAAAATAGGAGAATCACTACAGCTTTGATCTACGTAGTGAGACCCTGTACACCCTGTAGACTCTAAACCAAATACATTAAAAAAATGATAAGGGGGCTGGCCAGATAGCTCAGCCACTATAGTGCCTGCTTAGGCAGGTGCAGGGACCAGGGTTCAATTCCTGGTGTGCCATGCTGGCCCCATCCCTAGGGAGCGCTGAGAGAGCAACTGAGACTGGGTGTGTCATGCTTGGGAGGCTGAAAACAGGAGGACTACTATGAATCCAATCTGTAGAGTGAGACCCTACAGACCCTGTACTAAATACATTTTTAAAAAAATAGCTAAGGGAAAGGGACTTGTGAAAAATGGTCCTTACATAACCATTGACATTTCCTAAATTTTCACAACTAGCAGAGACCTTTAATGAAACAGAGACCATCAGAAAAAGTCCAGAATGATGCATTTTTAGTTGAAGTCATGCTGCTTTGACTTGACAACCAAGTATAGTTGAAGCCATTATGTACCCCCTGGATTCTCTAAATATGAGAGATTAAGTCTTTCCACTTGAAGGTAATAGAAATAATGTTTTTCTCTTAATATAGCAGGCTGGATTGATTTATGACATATTAGGTACTTTTTAAAGTCCTAAAATCCTGTTGTTTTTTGTTTTGTTTTGTTTTGTTTTTTGGAAAGGTCTACAGGGTGTTCAGAGTCTCACAACTAGATGGGACTCCTAGTGATCTGCCTATTTACAGCCTCCCAAGAGCTGGGATTACAAGCTCCTGCCACCATGCCTAGTCTCAATTGCCATCTCAGGTGCCCGGGGTAGGGCAGGCCCAGGTATTGAACCTGTGGTCCCTGCACCTGCTTGCAGGTGCTTTAACCCACTGAGCTGCTTGGCCAGCCCTCTAAAATCCTGGTATTTTACATTAGTTTTATTTCACAACCCAAGACTTTTTTTTTTTTCTCTGAATGCCTTCAAGGCAGGTTTGGCTGGCTGGAGTTGTGGGGATCAAACCACAGCAACCTGAGCCTGACTGCTTTGTTGAAGCAGCCACTTAAAGAACTGAGCTAAGAGGCAGGCCCCCCCCAAGACTTTTAATGATTATATATTTTGATATTTTCATGATACTGAGTTTCTCCACAAATGGCACAATGAAAGATCAAACAGTTTTTGAAAAGGAAAAAAATCAGAGGCAGGAGAGATGACTCAGCAGACTAAAGCACCAGCTTAGACAAGTTTAGGCAAGCACAAAGACCACAGTTCAATCCCAGGCACCACATGCTGCTCCAGCTCCACCCTCAGGGAGTGATGGCACAGGCCTGTAATCCCAGCGCAGGGGAAGCTTAAAGCAAGAAGATCACCAGGAGTCTGAACTGTGTAGTGAGACCTTGCAACAACCAAAATACATTTTTTAAAAAAGGAAAAAATCAAACCTTGAAAAATTATTCCTAGAGAATAACTTGCAACCTGATAATTTTCTCTTGGGCAGCCAAATTATTTTTTTCCTTGTGCACAGGCATATTTATTTGATTTTACCTTATTCTTTTCCTCTGAAGAAGCACACTAAAACTAGCTGCATACAAACTAGGAGCACATTTTTCTAGAATTTTATCTAAAACATAACAGAATGCAAACACAGTAATGGAAGACATGCAAAATTAATGTCTCTGCTTTTCCCATAATTTTTTAATAGCAACTATTCTTACTTCTGACAGTCCCTTACTGAGATTATAGAACTACTGGTTTTTATTGTGGGTTTTCATTTTTGGCATCCTTTATAGCAGTATATTGAAAAATAATATAAATTTCTAGCTGCAGAGTCGCTGTAGATGTAGACAATCCTTTAAGAGACACATGTAGTCAGAAGTGTTTTATTCACGATCAGTCACCTGGCTATTCTGGCCACTGGTCCCAAGCCCAACTACAGGAGAATTTGGTTATCAAAGCCCATGTCTGGAAAATGGGAGACCCTCAGTAAGTATTGCTGCCACTAAACAATCCAACCATGACAGAGCGGTGCTAGAAATGTTATGCAGATCACAGCACAGACCCCATGTGAAGACAGGTCTCTGGGAAGCATCAAGTTGGTGAGACTGGCATGCTTGTAAGCACTGCCTTGGAGAGAGAATCTTGTACTTGAAATGGAAATAAAGACAGCAATATTTCCAAGGCTACAGCTGTGCCAAAATGCTGGGAGAGAGTGGCACAGGGGTGCCAAGCAAAGAGAACAGATACCACAACAGAGGTCGTGGTTCGCGGGGTAGGAGAGAGCAGCGAAGAGAGTGCAGTGCTTCTGGCCCTGGGTCACCGGTGCCCTGTACTTTAAGTTACCTCCTAAAAAGAATAACCTAAAAGGAGGGACAAGACAGAAGTCTGCTCAATGTGCTCATGTTTCTAGGTTTCCTTGAATATGTTTTTGGAATAAGAGAAGCATAAAAAAGTTGTTTCATTTTCTGAAAATCTTTTAGTTTGTCTTCAAGACATCTGTAGCTGTAACGCAAATGCCTATGACAAGAATCAAATGCAGGTCCAGCAGCATTTCCCTTGTGGTCAGATCTGAGAGGCCATCGTAAGGCTGCTATACAGGAACTTCTGCAAACAGTCTGCAGCACACCTAGGCGTCTGCAGGCAAAGTCTTCTCACAGGCTATGGCTCCGAGGTGTCTGTGCAGAATGGAGAGTAGGGAACACAGACTCCTACTGGAAAAATCAACTGAGTCAAACTGTGAAACCACAGGGCAGACTTAATCAAGCAGAAAAATAATATTAATAAACACTCACCTTTATTGACAACTTAAACTATGATCCCACAGCATTATCCAAACATCATAGTTATCTAATTATATAAATATCAGTAATAGTCTTATCATATGGTGGGAAGAATGAGAGCGCAATTAAATAAATTGTCTTGATTATATAACAAAATAGTTGAACATGAGTTCTAGTCCGGACATTCTGGGTCTGAGATATGTGCAGAGTATCAGAGACAAAAAAAGAAAAAAAAAATCAGGATTTATTCAGTTCCTAATATATATACCAGGTTAGTTAGAGAGCTCCACCAGGCAATTTTATCTTGGTGCCACCAGTACGCACGCCATTCATCGTTTGTTATGTACCCTGACAAATGCTGGGGCACAGCTTTTATAGATAAAACTGTGCAAAGCATTATGGGACTAAATCCTAATTGAAAACAGAGACGATTATTTCTATATTGGAGCTCACAGATATAAATACATGGCAATGGAGATAAACGCTGTGAAGATGCAAGAATGGGGCTGTCAGAACTGAAACTATGGCAATTTGTTCCAGTCAGTGAGGTCCACCAAATCTTTCTTGAGGAAGAGTTCTTTGAGGGTCTGAACAATATTCAACAGCTAACTCTGTACAACGAGGATGGGTGTGAGAATATACAACGTAAGAGTCTCTTCCTGGTTGTCATCTCAGTTCAAGAAGTTAATATGTGTAATCCCAAGATATGTTATTGGAATCCCACCAAGTTAATTCCAATCTACCACTCCCAGTGCAACCCCCAGCAAAAGTAAAGACACTAAAACATATTTATAATTATTGGGGAGCCCTAAATCCAGCCACGAAGATGACTTTCCAAAGAGGTTGACCCAGGGCCTCACCCAGTTTTATTCAGTGAAGGAGTGGCTTGAGGAGGAATGACTGAGAATTGTGGGAAGTAGGTGACTAGTGTAAGCTGAGCTAGGTAGGTGACCTACATTTACCTCTGCCATATGCAGAGAGGATATGCAGAGACAGTAATCTGCTTTATGCTATGGAGAGTATCTAATGTTTTGGGGGGTCTGGTGCTTCAGCTTTAATGTAATCTTTCAAACCCCAGGAAGTCATAGCCTCTGTCTCGAGGCTCAATTCCAGCTGGTGGCATGGAACATTTGCTCTTCGGTTAAGGAGCAGCAGGTATAGGTTACCAGGGCACCATGCATGCCACCTTCAAAGACTATCACCAGCACCTCAGCTAGACCAATACATATTGCTTAAGGCCAATTAAAAGGATAAACAGAAGTCCTAGCCAGCTCTGTACAGAACAATACGAGGAAATAGGGTCAGGCTCAGTCAAAATGGAGACAATCGCTCTTCTTTCAAGGAGAGCTGCTCAGGTAGCTCTCCACAGTGCTAGACAAGGGAAACCACATACTATGTGCTGTGCTAAGGGAACTACAGCAAATATAAGAAAATTAAACACCAGGTGGCTGAAGCCATCATGATGGTGGGATGTGGAGGGGAAGGAAATTGGAGAAGGGTAGTTAGATCATGCAGAACTTCAAATACTATTTAGGAGATTTATATCAGTCTAATCCTAATAACAGTGGGAATTACTGCTACTGGGGGCCTGGGTGTAGTAAATATGTTAAATAAGTTGTTATGTCAAAATATGAAGAATGAATAGGACAATAGAAGGGTGGAGATAAGTTAGAGACCACCTTATTTGACCAGGTGAAAGATGAGTGTCACTTGAACCCAATGTTGTTGGGGGTGATGGATTTATGTGTAGAGATTGAGGAGATGTTTTTAGAAGCTAATTCTACAGGATTTGGTGTAGAATCAATTGCAGATGAGAAGAAAAACAATATTACCAAAGACAACTCTTAGTATTCCATCTTTAGCAATGGATTCCATGTGACTTCCTCAGATCCAGGAAACTAGAGGAGATGGCTTTGATGGAAAAGCTTGTGAGTTAGTTGGGAATATACATATTTTGAGTTTCCTTTAAGATAGCCAAGTGGAAATGTCAAGTAAGTAGTTATATATAGTAATTGAAATAGAGAAGGAATTGGGATGGTAGAGAACAAATTCTCTAAGTCATCTATTCCTGTTCAGTGATACAAGTAAATGTGCTGTGGTGGCTTGGGGCAAGAGCACAGAGGAAAAGTGGGCCAAGCAGAACAACTGGAGACAGCACTGCAGCTATTCCAACCTCTTCTGTTTAGTTCTGCTTTCCACACAACCTGAGGTTTCTGGAGCGTCCTGCCTACAGAAAGGAAGCACGCGTCCTGTGGAGGGCAGCTGTCTTCAGGCCAGTGCCGACTCTGTCATAAAACATCCAACACTGTTTCTGATGATGACATGGATTTTTATGTACAGCCACATAGGAGCACAGTGGTGAGCACCGCAAGCATTCCGTGACTGGGGTTTCAGGTTTTCAATTAATACTTTGGCAGCCTGCTGCTATCTGACTTTTGTGCATTTCAGATATGATAAGTCAAACATCTCCCTCAGAATCCATGGCAGCTTCTAGAATCTTTGCTATGTTCCCAGGACGACATCCAGGTATGAATTAATACAAGCCTGGGAGTAAGGACCCAACTTAAGGCAGAGATTCTGAATTTATAAAAAATAAAAAATAAAAAAAGGGCTGCTCTATACTTGACTTCTTTCCTCAAAACCTGGCAGTCAGCCCTAATTTCTTACCATTTATGCTAGATGTTCCTTTTGAGAGAAAATCAGTTCATAGTTAAACACTTAACCTTGATTAGTGTTTACAGTAGGGAGATTTAATGAGCACATCTATTGTATTTTGGTTTACACTTCTGCCATCAAAAGCATTTTATTTAAAAACCTTCTTCCTTGATTCAGGTTGTTAGTACATGAATGTGTGCTCAGATCTCCGTAATTATGTTCACATTTGACACATTTTGGTTTTCAGAACTTTTGTTTCCCTGTCATATAACCAAATTATATCTTATAAATAAAAGTATAAATAGAAGCAAATTTAGACAAGTTACTTAACCTCTTTGTACCTCAATTTTCTCATCTCTCAAACAAGTACAATAATACCTAAAGAAGGGGAAAAGCAATTTCATCCTAATATTCTTATCTCTTCACAATTGTGCTTCAAAATAATACTTCTCCCTCTTAGAGAAATTGCATTAAATTTTTCTGCTTTTTCTTCTTCTTTTTTAAAGATACATTCTCACTGGCTTTTCCCAGCAAAGGATAAAAAGAAATTTAGGTAGTTGGTATAATGAAGACAACCTGATGTTTGTTAATCCCTGTTTCTTTATGGGGTAAAGATAGAATGTTAAAGTTTTGGTGTCCACATGTCGCATTTCTAGCTTAGTTAGGGTAAGGCTAGCTCCAATAACTGTTAGACTTCTAGCTGCAATAAAAGCATTTGTCAGTCACACAATGGCTCGCGGCTGGTGTGTCTGTTTAGTGGATGCATTTCTTCCAGGCAGTGATTCAGAGGCTATGAATCTTAACATCTACAGTTCTGAAGTCCCTTATACTTGCAGGCATCTGTATCCCACTAGCAGGAAGAGAAAAATACCCCAGAGAGACCAAGCCTCTTCTTCAAAGCCTTGCTTCAGAATGACACAGAGATTTTTGGAAAAAAGTCATCTCTCAGATATTTGGCCTTCTAGTTTTTCCAGGTTTGGTGGGGTTTGAGGCAGACATATTTTTTTTAAGAAGGACTTTATTAATTTAATGTGTTTATTTATGTTTTAAATGTATGTATTTGGCACAGGGTCTCACTATGCATCTCAGACTCGTAATGATCCTCTTGCTTTCAACTTCTCCAGTGCTGGGATTATAGGCATGCACCAACACACCCAGTCTCAGTGGCCAGCTCGATGTGCTCATGGGGCTGGGGATCGAATGCCAGTACCTGCACTTGCCTAAGTGGGGAGCTTAGTCCACTGAGCTATCTCACTAGCCCTAGGAAGGACTTTATTTGTTATAAAAGCAAAACAAGACCATCATTGTAAGTCTTGTGCTAATGACTGCTTAATCTAGAAGGGTGAGGATATTAACTTCAGACATAACTTTTTCAGGATATTCTGTAAGCCTAACTTTACAATGTGTAGGTACAGCTATACATTGAGTTCTCTCCGGCTTCTGGGCTAAATTAAATTTTCCAGGTGCCCTCAGAGCATACAGGCTAAGAGTGCCTGCTTCTGAAGCCACACTTCTTGAGTTAAAAAATACTGGTGTGCCAAAGTTTGCATTGTTGAATGTACAAATGATTCTGCCTCCTTACCCATGTTAGAAACAATGGATTACGGGAGCCGGGGAGATGGCTCAGTGGAATAAGCACTTCCCTGGCAAGCACAAGGGCCTGAGTTCAATCTCCAAAAAAAAAAAA
>NW_004524580.1:10309052-10310168 GCF_000260255.1 Octodon degus
AAAAGAAAAGAAAAAGAAAAAGAAATAATGGATTAAACAGAGGCCTTAGGAAAAATGTAGTGACTACTAGTTTATCCTTACAACTCTGCAAATGAATATGGAGGTATACTGCTGAGGTGAGTGTAATCTCTGCAAGTATCACTATGATCTGGGATTTTGTTTATATTTTGGGAGCTATTTTGTTTACTAATTCATTCAAAACAAAACAAAAAGATCTGAAAAAGAAACAAAGACCATGGCCAGTCTGCCCCTGGTTAAGTTTCTCTTTCATTATATCATCCCATCCCATAATTGCCCAACCCAGCTCCTCTATCTGTCTTTCTATTTAGCAAAGAATTGAGGTTAGTAATAAGACACACTTCAAAGCATTATCAGGATAGATATTTAATTCTTTAATAAAGAATTTAGGGAGACCCAGTCCTAGCCCAGGTCCGGTGAGTGTGTGGAGAGCTTCCTGCTACCCTGCGCCAGCGGGACCAGTCCAAGCCCAGGCGCAGAGTGGGCCGGACCCTCTCCCACTCCCTCGGGCTGCCCCCACCACTCCGCAGTACCTCCCCCACCCTGCCCGCCCAGTAGGAATTTCTGCCGACTTCCGGGAACACCCAGACCCAGTCCTAGGCCAGGTCCGGTGAGTGTGTAGAGAGCTTCCTGCTACCCTGCACCAGTGGGACCAGTCCCAGCCCAGGCGCAGAGTGGGCCAGACCCTTTCCCACCCCCTTGGGCCACCACCCACCACTCCGCAGTGCCTCCCCCACCCCGCCTGCCGAGTAGGAATTTCTGCCCAGTTCCAGGAACCCCCAGACCCAGTCCTAGCCCAGGTCCAGTGAGTGTGTGGTGAGCTTTCTGCTACCCTGCGCTGGCAGGACAAGTCCCTCTCCCACCCCCTTGGGCCGCCCCCCACCACTCTGCAGTACTTCCCCGCAACGCCTGCTGAGTAGGAATTTTGCAGTGTTCTGGGAACCCCTGGACCCAGTCTTAGCCCAGGTCCAGTGAGGGTGTGGGAGAGCTTCCTCTTCCCCCTACTTCACCTTGCCCCCTCCAGGCACAGCTCAGGCCTGGCATACATGCCTGAGGTGTAACCCTGCAGCTGCAATCCCTGCAGAGAGTGTAGAGGAT
>NW_004524580.1:10316793-10317974 GCF_000260255.1 Octodon degus
GTATTATTTGTTGAAACTGTACTTCCGAATTGATTTGAAACTGTCTCATTGCTGTTTATCAATAAAATTTTGGAAAAAAAAAAGAATTTCAAACAACAAAAAAAAAAGAATTTAGGAAGTGGTCAATAAAAAATGAATAAATATTATTACTAGAGGAAAAAAAGTTCTTGCTTCAATCTTTCTCTCTGACTCGTGTCTACAGTTTCTCATTTGGGCTGGAATTCAAAGGAAACAGAAACACATTATTGATCATTTTTTGAATGCTAACACATACTTTCAAATAATACCTGAAATTGTATCCTGGAAATGTTCCCTTTTCCTGGTCATTAGCCTGAGTTTGAGGTCTTTTCTATTTGTTTGTTTGTTTTCTCTATAGTCATAGAACATTCTGTGTGCTGTTCTCATTTGTAGTCTGTAACTTGTTCTTAAGGATCCTCAGATCTTTAAATTTGAATTTAATGAACATAAATTTGTCAGAGATAACATCTCCATTAAGTCTTTATTTCTTAATTGACATTCAAGCATGCTTAAAGTTTATCTGCTTTTTTCTTAGTAGTCTGTGAGCAATGAACATAATTTTAATATATTTCTCTTTCTGCTAAGAATCACTACAACGTTACATCTTCCAAGGTATGTACTGCCATCTTCTACTTCTATGGTTCTGATACTCTGAAACTCTTATATGACCTCCTAGCAAGGGGTCAGAGCCACATTATTTTGAATACAGATTCCTTTTTGTTGATTTTCCAGAGAGAAGTTAATAAACTTTACTGGCTCAACTGACCACTAACAAGTATTTATCACCCTGGATATATAACTTTTAGTGCTATAATTTTGATAGAATGACCTGCCCTTTATTTGTACAGTGTTTCAAACTTCAAACTGTAAATTCAAAGCAATTCACAATCCATTATATCATTTATTATCTAAAAGAAACCCCACTTAAGTAAGCTACGCAATATATGGACAAACATAGTAGGAATGCAAGGGGTTAAGCAATTTGATTTAGGTGGCTCACTCTGTAGGAGTTTTCCTGGCAAATCTTGAGTCCGAATTCAACAATAATTTTTCTTTCTATTTAAAGTATAGGGCCGGGGAGATGGCTCAGTGGAATAAGCACTTCCCTGTCAAGCGCAAGGCCCTGAGTTCAATCCTCGGTTTCACCAAAAAAAAAAAAAAAA
>NW_004524580.1:10319114-10320633 GCF_000260255.1 Octodon degus
CCATCAAAATAATAGCAGATTTCTCTTCACAAGCCATCAAGTCAAGAAGAGCATGGAGCAAAGTACTTCAAGTCTTGCAAGAAAACAAATTTCAACCCAGACTGATATATCCTGCAAAACTCTCTTTCAAGTATAATGGAGAAGTGAAATACTTCTATGACAAAGAACAACTAAAGAATTTTATGATGACAAAGCCAAGCCTACACAGACTACTAAAAGATGTTCTAGAGAGGGAGCAAATTGATCACAGCTCCATGAAGGAGAATGGACAGAACCCACTAAATAGGGCAAACAATTAAACACAGGAGAATAAGGGGTATTAAAAAAATAAATAAAATAAAAATAAAGTACATTTCTTTTGAAATTGTTAGGTAGAATTTCTGACTTGCTTCATTTACTTTTCTGCCCAGTTTCTTCAGCTTTTAGTAGGATTAATATTACTGCATTACCTAGGATTCTGTGAGATTGACTCTTAGCAAGCATTAAATTACTGTGAAAAAATAATGAAAAAGAAACAAGGGGCCGGGGAGATGGCTCAGTGGAATAAGCACTTCCCTGGCAAGCACAAGGGTCTGAGTTCAATCCCCGGTTCTGCCATAAAAAAAAAAAGAAAGAAACAAGGAAAAGAAAGTGTTAGACCTCAGAGAAAGAAAGAAATAAAATGATTATGAGTTAATACTATGTTATGCTTTACTTTGGTCAAATTTCTATTTCTTCCTTAGATGTAAGAATTGGGTTTAAGAGGAATTTGTGGGGAACAGGAGGACAACTCCTCTTTGTATCTAAACTGATAGATTTGAGTGTATGTTACAAGTTTTAAGAATCCAAGCTCATGGGCTTAGTGGGAATTCTCAGCTATTTCCAGCCCACTCCCACTTTTTTGCAGTAACTGAGGAAATTGATGAGACTTTGGAAAGAGCTTGGTGAACCTTGAAACACTGAACACTTGATTCTGAGGTTTGAATACTAATGAGATTCCTGGGCTCCAGTTGTGGAAGGAGGGCTGTCAAACTCCACGGACTTCCAGGGGCTTTAACAATGAATTATTTAAAAACAAAACAAAACAAATAAAAAAACAATGAATTATCTGCAGGAACTCTCTGTAGGCTAAGCATGAAGATCTCCATTTTTCTTTTTCTTCCTTTCTTTTCTTTTATTTTTGTATTTTAGGATAGGGTCTATAGGATCTACAGGGTCTCACTGCATAGATCGGAGTCATAGTGATCCTCCTGTTTACAGCCTCCCAAGTGCTGTGATTATAGGTACATGCCACCATGCCCATCCACTTTTATTCTTCTGAGCCACATAGATTCATATATTAGCTTTTCATAGATATAATGAAATACCTAGCATAAAGTAAGTTCATTTATTTTAAATTTTTTATTTAGCTCACAGTTTGGGATGCCAAACATCCCAGCAGTATATACAAGCTCTGGTGAGGGCTCTTTCCTGGCTATTTTACCTGGTGGTAGATAGCAATAATAGGTGAAAATAATCACATAAGTAATATGAAAACACA
>NW_004524580.1:10320733-10361745 GCF_000260255.1 Octodon degus
ATAATATTAGCTCTGGTTCCACCAGTGCTTATGGTTGAAAATATTTTACAAGTGAATTCTACTATTATTTAGTATGCTATCAATACTGGGCATCTGCACAATGGTGTTAATAGGGTATTATTAAATTAGAGAGAGAGAGAGAGAGAGCGAGAGAGAGAGAGAGAGAGAGAGAGAGAGAGAGAGAGAGAGAAACTCAGAAATCTGGATTGGCTACTACAGCTCATTCCATAAGAATGTACCACATCTAGGTGTGGGGGAGCAGGCCTGTAATCCCAGTACATGGGAAGATCATAATTGACCACCCTGGCCAACTTAGCAAGACCTTATCTCACAAAGCAAAAGAAAATATAGAAAAAAGAGGAAGCTGAGAGGAGGAAGAGGAAGAGGAGGAAGGGAAGAAGAAGGAGAAGGAGAAGGAGAGGGAGGAGGAGAAGGAGAAGGTGAAGGAGAGGGAGAGGAACAGGGACAGGGAGAGGGAGAGTGATAGGGAGAGGGAAAGGGTGAGGGAGAGGGAGAAGGGTAAGGCGAGGGAGAGGGGGAGGGACAGGGACAGAGAGAGGGAGAAGAAAAAGATGGGGAAAAGGAGAAGAAAGGAAGAGTAAGATGGGAAGGAGAAGAAGGTGAAGAAGGGGAACAGGAGGAAGAAGAAGAAAAATAAGGAGAAGAAGGGAAGAGAGGAGGAGGAGGATGAAGAGAAAGAGAAATATAACTCACCAAATCCCATGAAAATAGCTTAATATCTTAATCCCTTTCAGGGTTATCCCTCAGTTTACCTAAGAATCCCACATGATCCCTACCTCCTAAAGGTCCATGCTTTCTCCACACTGCCATACCAAGGACTACACTTCCAACACATGAACCCTAGAAGGGTAAAGCACACCTAAACCATAGCAATACTGAGTACTCAAGATATCTCAGGGAAAGAGAGATGTTTCACGTTACATGCCTAAGTTGTGATGTTTAAATTGCCCAATGTAAAAAAAAAAAAAAAATTACTTTAGGGCCGAGGAGACAGCTCAGTAGACTAAGCACTTGCCTGGCAAGTACAAGGGCCTGAGTTCAATCCCCAGTTCCACAAAACAAAAATAAATAAATTAATTAATTATATTGCCCAATGTGATGCCATTCCAATGTGGCAGATTTTAAAAAATTAATTAAAGAATACACACTTTATTTGTAGGACTGAAATTTACATTCATTATAAAAGTAGAGAGAGATTTATGCCATGTTTAAATCATTAGAAGAGAGCATAAATCTGTTCATGAGAAATAGAGAGAATGCCAAATATTACTGAAGAGTAAGAAGACAAAGGATTTAAATGTCAAATGATAAGATTCATGAATTTCCATAAATCTTGCTGCTCTTTACCAAATTTTTGTGCCTCCCCCACCATCTGCATGCTGAAATCCTAATCCCAAAATGATAGCATTAAAGGTAGAGATTTGGGAAGGTAGTTGGGTTATAAGGGTAAAACATTTCATGTAACTGGCACCTCTGTCAAGAGGCACTAGGAAACCGTCTTGCTAATCCCTTGTATGTTGCACAAGGAGACAATAGGAAGGCACTCTGGGATCCAAGAAGAAGGCTTTCACCTAACAGTGAATCTGCAGTGGGCTTGACCTTGGACTTCTTGGCTTCCAGAATACTAAGAAGAAAATGTCGATTGTTTATAAACTTCCAAGCAATGAGATTTTGTATGGCAGTCCAAGCACACTAAGACACTTGTTAACCCTCCTGATGGATGTCACCATGAATTCCTATGTAATGGTCACCTGTGTGTTAATTCTAGATCAATTGTTTCAGTTCTTAGAAGCTTGGCAAAATACTAGAGGGTTAATGCTATTCACTTTATTCCTGTGCTCCTTAATGTCAGGGATTATTCTGTTTTCCATCTATATCCAGCACTTTATAAATAGAAAGTTCCAGAAACACATGGTAGACTGAATATTTAATAAATTCCAATTTACACCATACTTTTCGGACACATAACTAACTTCACTATACACTAAACGGTGGGACAATTACTTCCAGCAGAATTTGTCTACCAGAGCTAAAAGAGACTAGCTTTTCCCGTCACCTTAATTACACCTTTCTGAAGCTATAGCACACTCACTGTGAGTGATCATCATCTACTGGTCCAAACCCAGAAAATACAGATTCACTTTTATTTGCTTTAAAAGTCAGCAGGACACACAACACTTACTCACTCTCCATCTGTTTTGTGAGGATCACACGCGAAGTAACAAGCTTCCTCCTTGAGAGCAATAGTGCTATTATGAGCATCTGGTGGTAGAGAAAAGGAATGCATTGCCCCCTGGTTTATGGTTACATTTTAGTCACTAAAAAATAAAAATAAAAATAGCAAGACTGAGTGAGTATATAAATAAGTGACTGTAGCATATTTCTCTCTGCTGTTGGTACTCATCACTTTCTAATAGAGTTAGCAATTTAACATATGCTATTAAGTTGGACTTTATCATAGCAGCCAAGTTTTTCCTTTAAACGTCAATGTTTAAATGGATACTTTACTTTAAACTGCCTCCTGTAGAGATAAATGTAGGAGAAAGGTGCAGTAATTCAGTCCAACCAGCTCTTACTGTGCACTATTTGCCAGCCCAATTTGAGAGAATTCACTTTAGCCATAGAGTAAGAATTTTTTTTTTTTGTATTTTTCTTTAGTCTGTTTGAATATTGTAGCTGTTTGAATTCTAAATAAGTGCTGATGCTCAAGTACATAGCAGAGGAAAGGTCAAGCAATCTACATAGTATAACTATGGACAAAACAAAGTTCTCATTTCTTCTCTGCCTGGAATTAGAAAATAGATATAGATCACCATATATTTAAACAAAGAAAGGTCAAGATTCTTTGATGCTCAGCGTATTCATTTGAAAGCAAAATTGTTGTGTTCCTCAAGGCAGGAACTGTGATTTAGGTAATATTATCAGCATGCTCATAAAAAGTGTTCGGTGTGTGGGGTTCTGTGGTCTTGTTTTTCTGTATGTACAACACAACTGGCAAAAGTACTTTGTCTTGCATGTAATCACCAAGAGGGAGTGGATTTATCTGTTTTAATTGGAATGTGTGGGAAATCTTAAAAGCTCAAAATAAGTACAATCAGGTTGAGGTTTTTTTGCAAATTCATAGAGAAGCTGTACTAGAATGAGGACATGTGTTCAAATAAATAAATGCAAAGCAGTGAGAAATACTTCAAAGCAATGTAATAAGTTTATTTATCTCTTACAAACTGAGCTTTTAATTTTCAATTCCTAGGTAGGTGATAGATGGGAAGGTCACTTTGCCGTCCTGATTGCAGCTTCTCATGCATCAGAAGCAGCAGCTGTTTTAATTGGCACATCAACACAGCAAAGCACTCCTGACAGGAAGTGTGTTAGCACAATGGGTGTAACTGAAGCTGCAGAATACAGGGAGGCAGCAGACCGCTGACCGTCTTACCATGCCACTAGGATATGCAGCTGACGCTTCTTTCCAGAAGAAGGAACATGTCACTCCACAGAATCATACCTTCCTGGTGACCGAAGGCCCTTCTCCTCTGGCAGTCCTCTGTCTCTGCTTAAGTTGACTTGTCACACTTTAGGGTCATTTGAAAAAGTACCCCGCACAATGTGTGAATGGCAATTTATTTAAAACATGTTAAGACCATTTTTATAGTTTAAAGAACTAGATTTGCATAGAATACATAAAGAAAGATAAATAAGAAAGCAGATGAAATTTTTGGGTTATTACATAGTAAAAGTATTGAAGAAAGTATTTTTATTTTACAAATTAAAATTTTGAAACAGATCACTTGAGAATTGGACAATTTATAATCATCCTTAAGAGATGTGCATTTATGGAGCAGGTGCTGTGTGAGGACTGGACGTGAAAGGAATGAAGCCGTCTTTCAACATTTTTATCTCAAGGGAAATCTCACAGAGCCAACGGTGTAGATGAACACTGAGCCAACAGATGACAAGAGGACTTGCTCCATTCTCTGGAAAATATGATGATAAGAAACAGATTTCAGCTGTTCCTTGGGTTTTTCTTTTTTGGGACAACAAAGCCGCCGAGAAATGAGGATGCACAGACTGTGACACACATGTAACCCTTCCACCTGCATTGCATCCTGAGTCACAGCATTACTTTGACTCCAGTAGGTAAGACTTACCCTCGAAGAGAAATCCTCTTCTCACTTGAATATTAGATTCCATAGAATAATCAAGTAAAACAAATATTCCTGACAGTCTTCAGAAATTAGTACGAAAAACCCCTTAATGCCTGTTGTCAGAGGCTCACAGGAACACAAGTCTAGAAAGTAGAATTCTAATTTTAAACAAAGTCGTGACTATGGTAACACAGATAACAAAAGCTCAGACTGAAAGAAGTTAAGGAAAAGTTATTGCAATTTTATGTAAACATTATTTTCTGCTGTAGCGTTGCAAAATACAACATAGGCCTGCTGCTAACATTGGAGCCCAAGATGAAAGTATAACTAGAGACCCATATAAGACATCTTTTAAACCAGCTCTTTGCTTCCATGACAAATATACTTTCATAATAAATTCAGGAAATGTAGTAAATATACTTAAAGTTGTTTTCTATCTGACCTAAGTTTGGCAAAATGCCAAAACTGAATTAATTACTATTAATCAGTATTTAGTTGAGGGATTAATTATATCTTGGTAACTCATAAACAGCTTATATTATATATATTATTAAATATTTTCTCTTATTTTCTTATATTCATTTTAACATAAGATTTTAAAATCAAGACTTCCAAATAATTTTTTGACCATACTAATGAGTTAAAGAGCTAAATATGTAATTATATGCTATGTATAAAATTTGAATCTTTTCATTAAAAAATTATGTAAAAGGTCAAACATTTATTTTTTAAATTTTTTTAACATTTATTTATTTATTGTGTGTGTGTGTGTGGCCAACTCAGCCCACCAGGGGGTGGGGCCGGCTGGCATGTGGTGCTGGGGGATTGAACCGCGGTCCCTGTGCTTTGCGAAGCTTGTTCTAAGTAGGTGCTTTAGACCACTGAGCCATCTCACCAGTCCCTCAAACATTTATTTTGTTTTCAAATGTAATTATACTTCTGCTAAAATATTCATTAATGTGCTGATTTAAATTATATGTCATAAATATAAATACTTTAAACCAAATTCAATTATCAAATACTTGTAATTTTATTTTTAAAAAATCAAGTTTTTAACCACTCAAGCTCTGTTGGCTGCCGGTGTAGAGACCATGGAGTGGACATCATTTTACTCTGGGAAATACAAATTTAAGCACATCCTTCAGCTGCCCTGTGCAGTCGTTGAGGAAGACGCAGTAAATCTGTGAGCACTGACAGAATCCCAAGTGGAAGCCTATAAAGAATCGAGGCTCGCTGGACCTGGGCAGCACAATGTGGCTGAGGGTGCTGAAAAAGCAGTTGCTGCTAAAGGGAAAACTACACCCAGCTGTTGGGTGACTTCATGAAGGGAATCGCCTGTCATCCAGCCTACAGCGTCCAAAGGCATGTGATGCACTCGGGCTTGATTCCAGTGGCTATGGTTATCCAAAGAAATTCAATCTGCTGGATGGAAACACAGCCAGAGGAGCTCATAGCCATCGGGTTCTCCTAGAAGTCAAGACACAGATGGATCTGTGGTTAGAAATGACAGAGAGCAGAGCCGTTCACGTAGCAGGCAGGTCCAGGTAACAGAGCTCAGCCTCCAGAGGAGCCTGGAGAATGCTGCAGGATCTCAGGGCTGCCACATGGGCCAGGGTGCAGGGAAAAGCCAGATGGCTTCTGAACAGGATGGAAAACAAAGCAGACTCAGCCAGTGCAACTGGAGTGGGGGAAAGCAGCGATTCAGTAGGCATATGACAGGGCTGACATAGGGGGCCTGGGTCTCCAGGTGCTTGCTTACACTTCCTGACACTTTTTCTGCCGTGATGAGAATTGTTTCTGGTTGCAGTTGAGGTTGCCTGTGTATGTGGAAAAGGCATTAGTGACTACAGGTGAGTGACACCCCAGAAAACATGCGCTGAACAATATTAAGAATTGTATCACAGAAGAGCTAATGGTTTTTAAGTGCACACATGGCATTAACATTGTTTCATTTCATTGGTCAAAATACCAATAGCTTCACTTTTACTGTAATGACACTTTGAACGGATATATATATGATAAACTTTTGCATTAAATTATTAGGTAAGTTTTCATTATGGATTCCAGGTGGAATAATATATAAAGCAACTTTGGAAAATTGGTTCCTCTCAAAATTTCTGGAATACCTTTCCTATGAGTTAATGCCGGCAGCTGCTGTGATTCTGTTATTATTGTAGTATGGATAGCTTGTGACAGTGCTGAATGGCTGAAACTGTATGCTGATTTTCAGTATCAACTGTGGAAATATGCACCAAGAGCAGTATCACAGGTATGTAATCCCAGCACTTAGAAAGCTGAGGCAGGAGGGTTGCAAATTCAAGACCACTCTGAACTTTGTAAAAAGTCCCAGGCAATCCTGATTTATAGGGTGAGAACTTGTCTCAGAAAAATATTAAAAAACAGTATGTGGTTATCAACTTATGAAACTAAGTAGACCCCTGTATAAATTGTGTGAAAATGCAAATTTCTGAATAAAAGATATTGGAAGAAAAATGAAATATGTTCTTCCAAGTCCAAGAAAGTATTCTAAATTATTTCACATTTCACCAAAGGTGGTGTTCAGTAGCACTGACCTTATATTTCATAGGAAAAAAAATTAAAGAAATACTTTTTTTTTTTGGTGGAACTGGGGCCTGAACTCAGGCCCTTGTGCTTTCCAGAGAAGCGCTTAATCCATTGAGCTATCTCCCAGCCCCTAAAAATTACTTTTAAAAATACTTAAAGAAGGTGCCGGGGAGATGGCTCAGTGCAATAAGTGCTTCCCTGGCAAGCACAAGGGCCTGAGTTCAATTCCTGGTTCCACCAAAAAACAAAACAACAGCAACAAAAAACTTAAAAAATAGGGGCTGGGGAGATGGCTCAGTGCAATAAGTGCTTCCCTGGCAAGCACAAGGGCCTGAGTTCAATCCCCGGTTCCACCAAAAAACAAAACAACAGCAACAAAAAACTTAAAAAATAGGGGCTGGGGAGATGGCTCAGTGGAATAAGTGCTTCCCCAGCAAGTGCAAGGGCCTGAGTTCAATCCTTGGTTCTGCCAAACAAACAAACAAAACAAAACAAAACAAAACAAAACAAAAAACCAACAAAACCTAAAAATTATTTCAGAGACTGGGCGTGGCAGCATGTACCTGTAATCACAGCACTTGGTAGGCTGAAAAACGGGAAGAATCACTGATTCCAATCAAGATCCTATACTAAATATATAAAAAAAAGTTTAAAAACTTCATAGAAAAAAAACTATAAAAGATTGCCTACTCTTAAGTCCAACACCTTAACTACTCAGCCATCCTGGTACAGCCAATTGCCTATTCTTAATGGCTTTTAAGATTCCAAATTGCCAATTTTGTCTTTATACTTTACTGCAGAAAAATAAAGAGCTATGTAGTTACTTACATTTGGGGCTCTATGCATCTATTATAAATGGTAATAAGTCAATCACAAGAAATAGAAATGTTTACTAATTATTTCCCTTAAAAATTCCTATTTTAAATAGCATTTAAAACTCCCTTAACGGATTTAGGAAATGATTTATTTTTATTTATTCATTTAATTATTTTAATTTATTTGTTACAAGGTCTCACTAAACAGCTCGGACTCGTAGTGATCCTCCTGCCTCAGTCTCCAAAGCTCGGGGATTACAGGTGTGCGTCACCATGCCTGGACTGGGTGGCCAACTCAGTGTACCTGGGGGTGAGGCCTGTGTAGCATGTGATACCAGGGATGGAAACCCAGTCCCTGTGCTTGTCTAAGCAGGCACTTAGTCTGCTGAGCTATCTTACCAGACCCTGGAAGTTTTTCAATCATTTATTTATTGATTGATTTAGGACAGGGTCTCCCCTCAGCTTGGATTTGTGATTCTCCTGTCTCAGCCTCTCTAGTGCTTTAAAAAAAATGACTTCTAATAAAATCCTTTGGTGGAAAATCTATTTTGCTTATATTTAGGAAAGCACTTTGATTTTAATGTATTTTTATACTGTCCTGCTTCTGTCCTTTAGGAGAGACCCAACTGATAAACCTTTGTTCTTTTAAATACCTGCTCCTAATTTACAGAAATTATTCTTCAACATCAGCTTCTTGAAATAAGTGTTGCGATTACAGAGATATATTAGCTGGGAAAGCTGAGAGAGGACAGCCTGAGGACTATGTAGTGAATTTAAGGTCAGCCTGAGCTATACAGTGATAGCCCATCTCAAAAAACAAACAGGTTAAAACATATATTTAGTATGGTAACTTTGAAAAACAAGGTAATAAATCATAATTTCAGTCATATCTGACAACTGAAAAATAGCATAAAAGGAAGTACTGTAAGTATTCATTAAGGAACACTTAAAAAGCATTTTTTAGCATGATCTTTTTTTTCCAAAATTTTATTGATAAACAGCAATGAGACAGTTTCAAATCAATTCGGAAGTACAGTTTCAACAAATAACACACTGCATATATTCTTCTTAGTGGTTAACTGCTGTACAAGATGTGGACTTGAGATCCTATTTACAAACACCATTAGAACAAATCATTCTATTCAAGAGAATGTAACTATATATCTATCCTAACCACTTTGAATACACAGATACAAAATGGACATTCATCGGTATACCCCATTTTTTCTAAGTTCTGTTATTGAATATTATGGGTATGTAAACTCAGCAAAATATTCTAAAAGAGTCCAGTAGCCCATAATAGCGTTGAGTCTTCTGTTTAACTGGCAATGTCAGAAATTGTTGACCTGAGTCCTCCACAGCTCAACATAACAGCATGGCTTAACTTCTTATATTTCATTTTTATACTTTTCTGCTGGATGGTTAAGACCAAGGTAAAGTAGGACCTGTGCAACAAGAGTTGTAGCTTTTGGGTCTGAGAAGGTCAGTGAAATCCCCTCAGGATTTATGCTGAGATCCTGTACCTCAGATTGTAGAACCTTAGTCAGTGCCAGCCATGTGGATGAGTCACGGCCAAGCATGATCTTTTTATTGCAGTAGAAAACACATAATGTCTTGTTGATAAACAGTGGTAACCACATACGTGACTGTACAGCAAATCTTGGGAGCCTTCTCACGTTGCCTGATGGAAACACCACACTGGCTGAACTGTGAACTCCCCTTTCCACTGTGTTCACACTTTGTGAACCACTTGCAGCACTGTAGTAGGTCATGGACCTTTATTTAGTACCCTAGGTCTTTAGAAGTCAAAACTATCCCCTTATGTTATTAAAAACTTTTGATTGTTGTTCTGGCTGGCTGTTGCTGAGTAATTGTTTTCATAACCTTTAAAAGCTTTTGAGGGATGGATAGCCAATTTTTATTTCTTTCTTACCTGATATTTCTTTTCTACAACAATTTTAAGAGACAATTGGGTGATGGGATTTTTTTTGTGTGTGTGGTGCCAGGGATCGAACTTGAGACCTTGCACTTGCCAGGTAGGCACTTATGCCACTGAGCTTTAGCCTCAGCCCCTTAAGAGGCAATCATGATAATATGACCTGATAGGAAATGTAATTGATATACCTCTGTGTATATACAGCATTCTTTAATCTCTGTATCTGGCCACTAAATAAAAGATTTTTTTCTATCTACAAAATAATTTAATAAGGTATTGTTTAATGTCTATCTGCACATAATGATGTTTGGCTCTCCATATTAGATTGGGGGATAAAACTTCCAATAGTCCATTTCTCGCCTAAAGCTCAGCTTCTTAGTGTTTTCTGCAGCAATTTATTGCCATTCCACTAGTATTTCTATATTTTATGTTCCAGATTCTTTATATTCTCAAAAATCAGTAGTGTTTAGAAGTTTGTGTTCATTTTTGGTTGTGAAAAACTGCAACCAAGGGCCCGGGGGACAGCTTAGAAGCATAAGTGCCTGCCTGGTATGCACAAAGTCCAGAGTTTGATCCTAGTATCGAAAAAATAAATAAATAAAAAAGAAGAAAGAAGAAAGAAAGAAAGAAAGAAAGAAAGAAAGAAAGAAAGAAAGAAAGAAAGAAAGAAAAAGAAAAACTAACCATGGTTGTTGTACCATCCATGGTCTAGTGCTTCCCTTCCATCTATCCACAAACAATCCAAAGAGGAGGATACTTTGATATTCTCCCAAAACTTTCACCACATTAAAGGGCTTTACAAAGGATATGTCATTTAAAGTAAAAAAAAAAAAAAGAAAGAAAGAAAAAAAGAAATCATGAGAATAGCTCATAGTACTTTTAGTAAGAGAGGAATAAATGGCTCATAATTCTTTTAAATAAAAGACAAGGCCATTGAACTAGGCAGATATGGGTTGTTATTTTCTAGCTGTAAGATCTGAGGCAATTTATATAACATCTTTGACCTTGGATTTTGTCATTTGTGAAAAGACAATTACAATACATACTTGGCCAGAATGTTATGAGACGCTACAAAAAGTTTGACACTGTGCTTGTGGATAGTAGGTGTTCAACAAATGTAAGCACTTTTCTTCCGCACTCTCCTTCAGAGCCTTGATTTATTTTGGCACTAGGTAAGAGAGACAGTAAGGGAGGTGAGGAGGAGAGTAGGAAAAACATTCCATTCAGCCAAGGGATAAACATACAGGTGGGTGACCAGAGTGCTTAGAGTTAGTAGCACTACTTGGGCAAAGGAATTGGCACCAATACCCAGGGCTGTGGATCAGCTGGGCAGCTATCTGGTGACTGATCTATTGGGGATACCAAATTACCAATGGAAAAAATTGGAAGCAATGCATATGTGACTCCTTTCATATATATAAACCAAGAGTCTTTCCATGAACTCAACATCGTTGCTTTACCAAGTATATATATACTGGCAAAATAGAAAAAATGATTAATCCCCTGAATTGCAACTGAGATTCACTCTGGGTTAGAATCAGCCAATCTCTGTTAGGCCATGCTTCTGTTAAGTAGATGGCAAGTAATTATTGACTGGTCCACTAACCCTGAAATCTGAAAACTGACTAGACCACACAATAATATATGCTATTTGTTATGAATCAGTAATTTATATCTAAGTTTTAAATACTCTAATATGTTTCCAAGGATGCTGATTCTGAAACATCCCCAAAAGCAAAACGGAAGATAGGACAGAAACATTTTGCTGACACAAATGTGCTAGAGAGAGGGGAGGGAGTATTAAATACTAGAAAGAAGTGAAACCATGCCCACTGAAATCACTTGTATCTTGGGAACGCTAGTGACTAACGCTATCCATACGTGAACAATAACTCAAACAAAGTTAAAGAGTTGTGCTAATTATAAAAAATATAATAAAGTCCCCATTTTGAATATAAAGACAAATACATATTGAAATATAAAAGAGTCTTGGTTTAGAAGGGGTGACACTCACGTACCTTATTCCTGCCCTACCTATTTTACAAACTGATATATTAGCCCATAAATGTGTGCTTTACATTTCATATAAAGACATGCACTGTGGTGGCTAAGGTGGGCTGTCAGCGAGGTTGTCAAGGTGATCACTGGAGCACAGTTCATGGTCTGTCGGGTGGGCCATGGAGTTCCTATCAGGCCCCTCATCTCTTTCTCTCTGCTATGCTTTCCTGCTCTGTTCCCCAGTTGCCACGAACTCAACATCGTTGCTTTGCCAAACTCTTCTGCAGTGATGTTTCTGCCTCAGAGCCTGCCAGTTATGAGGTTGAATCCCCTGAAACTGCGACCTAAATTAAACCTTTCCTCTTTTAAGAATTGTGGGTGTTGGGAATCATGTCTCAGGGACAGCATAGCTGACTAACACACTCAGTTAGGGAGCAGACATAATCATGTTCATGTACTTAAGTGACTATGCAAGCATAGTCACATCCTACCTATAGGTACACTTGGGAAATTAAATGAAGAAGAGGTGGAAGAAAATAAGAGCCCAATGATACTTATAATAACAAATGGAAAGTAATTAAATAGATTTAGGGTACAACTTTGAAAAAAAGGTGCAAAAGTGTAGGAATTATATTCTCAACTTCATTATTTATAAAGCTCTATGGCAATTAAGTCAGTTTGATATTGGCATAAAATAGAAAGATCAATGGATAGACTACATGATTCAAAACAAACCCATGTATTCCTTTCAGTTGACAAAGATACAAAGGCAATTTAATATACAGACTTTTTACAAATTGGAACAACTGGATAAGCAAGGACAAAAAAGTTTAAATCACATCTCATCCCATTTATTAAAAAAAAAAAAAAAGTGGAAAGACCACAGCCCTAACTTTAAAAATTCAAACTATAAAACATCTAGAGAAAAATAGGAGGATGTCTTCCTGACCTTGGCTAGACAACTATTTCTTAGATCCAATACCAACAAGATGCTCTAGAGAAAAGTAAGGTAATGGGACTTAGTCAGAGTTTAGAACTTCTCTTTGAAAGCCCTTGCTAAGAGAACTGAAAGACAAGTCATAGGTGGAGAGAGTCATAGGCAAGCTACATCCACAACAGACTTTTGTGTAGAATAAAGAGCTCTCCAAACCCAACAAGAAGAAAACAAAAGAATCTTTTTGAATGAGAGCGAATGATCAGAGATTTGAATTATGAGCATTTCATACACTGCTGCTGATTTTCAAATGGAGTGGGTAGTCTACAAAAGGAGGAAAAACATCAGTCCTCAAGGCAAGAAACTGAGTTCTGCCAACCACTTGAACACATCTGGGAGTGACTTCTCCCAACCTACTGTATAAGAGCTGAACCCTCTCACTTTCCACAACTCCCATCTATTAAACCTTGAGCTGAAACCTCTTGTTGAGCCATGCTGCATTTCTGACTATAGAATGGTGAGCTGATAAAATAATGTTGCTGTTAGTAGGTAATAATAACCAAAAGAAAGAGTTCAATGATTTGAAAGGACACATTACCAGAAAAGAGGTAAGAGTTGAAAATTGGTACAAGAAAAGATGTTGAATCTCATAAATATTAGGGAAATGAAAATTAAAATTGCAACAAGAAACCACTACACACTTACTAGAAGGTCTAAAATTAAAATAACTGACGCTTGCTGGAATGTAAAATGGTCTTAATCTTTAGGAAAACAGTCTTGTAGTTTCTTAGCTTTGTTTCAGCCACCCCACAACTACAAAATCTCCCCAGAGACATGAAAGCTTGTGTCCATAAGCTTTTATGCATGTTCATAGGTGCACTGTTTCCAAGAGATAAAAACTAGAAACAACTCAAATCGTCATCCACAGGCATGTGGCTAAAGAAATTGTGGTACAACCCCCATAGATTATTTGTCAGACATATAAATTAACTATTCATATGCACAAAATGTGAATGAATATCCAAATAATTATGTAACATAAAAGATAGCAAATGAGAAAAAAGACCACCTAGTATGATTTTGATATATAAAATTCTACACAATGTAAATTTCCATCTAGTGACAAAAAGTGGATGACAGCTAGTGTTTCACTCCTGTATTCCTAGCTTCTTGGGGGGCAGAGGCAAGAATAAAATCAAAAGAGAGTGGATGTAACTCAATAATTCCTGGGTGTATTCTCCAGCATAGGGTGGAGGGTGGATTAGTGGCTGCTTCTCCTACCTGCAATATAAATCACAGATGACACTTGACCAGATTGTCACAGGCAATGGGTCATAACCCTTGAGCACAACACTGGCATGTGATTAACGGCAGGGAACAAATCAGAGAGGACTGAGAGCTCCTGGATGGTGCTTCCCTTGGAAATGATGAATTCGATATCTGTGTATCATTGCTGCATTTCAGCCAAGGACAAAATTTCCAGAACTGACTCCCCAAAAATAAATATCTTAGCTTCAAATTTATCATTGCAGACTATCTATTTCATTAGTCTGTATAACTGGGGGATGATTTTCACAAAATATATGAAAATGACTTTATACTTTTGAGGATTAATTTCTAAATACTTTGTAGGAGAAAAATACAATATGCCAAAATGAAAGACCACATGTAAGGGAGAAAAAGTGATGAAAGCAAGCATTTATCTGGAAAGAAAAACTCAGGCTGGTGATGTCTATATGTAATTTATAAGTATACAATTAACTGATAATCATTAAATATGGTAGCAGTATTGATATAGGGGAATGAAACTCCCAATCTGGAAGTACCTGGTATAAATTCATGTTCTCTAAACTGAAGAATGAATTTTAGGAACAGATGGAGGTTAACAGCAGAATATATTTATTGGGGGAAAGAAAGCTCCTGTCTGAGAGAAGTACAGAAGGGAAGTCTGAGTGGGTTGTCCCTGGGAAACTATCTCTTCCAGGGATTTTTATAGAGTAAAACCCACATCTGGTGTTGTGGGTCTAAGGTGAAGAATATGGGAGTTTATATAGGTGGGCATGGGGTGGGACAAAACTATGGTCAATCAATGAAATTACAAGCACCATTGCTCAGGTAAAATTGATTAAATCCAGTACCAAATGAGGAAGCGAGTCACATGGCAAGTAGCATGACTAGAGGACAGAGTCTCTTCCTGTTGGGGGTTGGGTTAGTGACTCTCTGGACTCTTCCAAGGTGATTGATACCTATTTAGAATATCAATTCCTGATGCCCATCCCTAGGGAAGTATGTGGCTGCATTTGTTTACTTTTGTCTTGAGGTGTGGCCCAAAGCTCTTCCAAAGTTGCAAAGTCACCTTGTCTTCCCTGTTGTCCCCTTAAGGGCCTGGGCCTGTCTGACTCCCTATAATATTTCTAATTTAGCTGCTTACAACATTTTACAAATTACAAAATACCTAAGATTTGATTTGATTTGATCTTTTGAGACAGGTTCTCACTGTGTATTCGATAGGCATGGGTCACTATACCCAACTCTTTAACTTCTTAAGTAGTTAGCTTTATCAAACCTACAGTTAAAGTTTTAAGTACACATTCTGTCATTTACTATTAAATTAATAGGCTAAACTGCAAAGAGACTTTCTAGTCATTTCACAGGAAAAAATAAATGCAAAGAAAACTCCACTTGAAACTGTTTGCAAGCTCCATGTTGGGCTGAACGTTAAGACCTAATTCATGGATAACTTTAATTAACTAGCGCTCACATCAAAACATGTCTGAAGTGCAAACTTATGGTGTTTTTGTTATCATAATACTAATTTATGAATCTGACATTCAGCTTTCCAGTTTGCAAGTTACACCAATACTTTCATTCTTGGATTGGAATTTGGGTTATGTTATTTATCCCAATGGCTTTTCTAATAGATGTTGTGTATTATGCTAGGGAAAATGTATATACATAATTTAAATACATTTATAATGAAAATATGTGAGTGCATTTTGTACGGATGGTTTCTATTATAAATTAGAACATAGAATTACAAGTTTCCATATCAGATTGGGGAAAAATCTGGCAAAAGTCATTTTTATTTTATTTATTTATTTTTTATTTATGCGTGTGTGTGTGTGTGTGTGTGTGTGTGTGGCCAGCTCAACTCAGCCCACCAGGGGGCGGGGGCTGGCTGGCATGTGGTGCTGGAGGATTGAACCGTGGTCCCTGTGCTTTGCTAAGCTTGTTTTAAATAGGTGCTTTAGACCACTGAGCCATCTCACCAGCCCCGGCAAAAGTCATTTTAAAAAAAAGATTTCTACAGCATTTTATCTGAAACGAGCTGAGAACTGAGGGAAGGTAGAGGATGCCGAATACAGAACACCAAGCACCTTGGCTGTAGCTGGGAATTCCTCCCCTTGAAGCAGATCCTAAGGGGCCCTGTGGCCTTCTGAATGGGAGAGTGTGCAGCAAGATTACACTTAAAGCGTAGGCTTTGAGATTTAAATGACCTAAGTTCAAGCGTTAGTGCTACCACCTGGAGGCTTTTAGGTCTAAGCAACCTTTATTATACCTTTTAGCCTCCATTTCCTGATTTGTAAAATAAGGATAGTAATGGCAATTACCTCTTTAGAAGGAAGAGAGATAAGAAATGCAATATGCTCAGTTCCTTGAATCATAACTGAAAGTACTGAGTAGCTGGCAGCTGTTTTATATATAAATAAATGCAGGGAGCAGAGCAAGTCAGAAAATCTGACTCAGGACTATAAAGCCTTGACCAGAGTGAAAATGTAGGCAACTGGCTTCACGTGCAGTCTACTGTAATGCCCAGAGTCTGGGGCTGCTCACCTCACCGCCTCAGATTTGCTAATACAGTAGCCACTGGTCACATGCCACTACATTCATTAATACAGAAAAAAAATTTCAACCGCTCAATAGCTATGTGTAGGCAATGGTTACTATAGGGGACATCACAGGTATAGAATGTCCACCATGGAAAGTTCTGTGGAATAAAGCTGGCTTAAAAGGTCTGTGTTGAGCTGAATGCCAGGCAAAATTCATGAATAACTGGTTATTTGTTTTTGTTTTTAATTTGATTTATTTATTTGTGTGTGTGTGTGTGTGTGTGTGTGTGGCCAGCTCAGCCCACCAGGGGGCGGGGGCTGGCTGGCATGTGGTGCTGGGGGATTGAACCGTGGTCCCTGTGCTTTGCTAAACTTGTTCCAAGTAGGTGCTTTAGACCACTGAGCCATCTCACCAGCCCATAACTGGTTATTTGACTGCTTATTTTAAACTGACATTCACATCAGAGCTCAGTTTTCTTCAACTTTTTTTATTTTATAGAATCTAGGGCTTATTGAAACTGTTATCCAAGACTCTGTGCTATTTCTCAGGCCCTTAGAATATTTTTGATCACTGTTTATACCAGTGCATGTGAATGCATTCAGAGAGATTCTATGAAGGAGGTCCGTGCTTTTCTTGATTGAGTGTCTGAATTCTATCGTTAGCCTCAACATCTCTGCAATTATCCGTATCTAGATATTAACATGTTATTCCTATGCTCCTCCTCCTCTTCTCTCCCCCAACCCCACAGTCTCTGAATTGGAAGCTATAGAAATGGAATCTCTTAAAGTGATCATTATTTTGGCAGCAGCTGGTTTTTAACAGTCCAATTTTGTGACAGAGGTGACAGAATCTGTTTCTGTGGCTGTAGTGTCCTAATGATATTCCTAATGGATCACAAGCCTTGAGATAAAGCCGTGTTATACACTACAGTGTCTGCAGGGCAGCACTTTATGGTATGCTGGGAAACATCTAAATGTGACATGTGCAGCCAGCGCATTTGCTGTCATTAGTTAGCCAAGCAGCCTGTGAGCCTCTTTCAGCTCCCTGACCCACATTTCATCCATGCTCTGCTGTTTTTCTCCTGCAGGGTTATTTCCTGAGCAAAGCCCAGAGCTTATGAATCCCACAGCAGAGAGCTCTGTTCTGACCTCCCTAAATAGGCAGTTTCACCTGCTGGGCTAGTGTTTTTCTGCTACCTAGTCAATCTGTTAAGATTTTAGCAGGAGATTCCTGGATACCTTTTCAGAAAACATATGGGAGATGGTAATTACTTTGGCCTGCTACAATTTTAGAATTGAGAGAATAAGGAAGAGGTGCAAATCTTCTGTTCATAAATAGCCAAATCTGTGGGCATTTTAAAAAGCATTCAGTGCAGCGCAGGAGAATTTATGTGCCACATTTCACCCTTGGCTCACTTTCCAAGTGAACTGTTCAAAGAGAAGTTATATTAGGACAAATAGAAATGACGACCAACACCAGATGTGGATTTTTTAGTTAATATTTATGCAACACCCAAAGGGAAGATGGTATTGCACAATAAACTAAAAATGTCTTAGGCAAATAAGGAAATCTTTACCCTGAGGGACTGGCACCGCAAAGGTATGAATTATACAACAAAGGACTGGGAATGCAGAACAAATGCAGCATAGGTCTGGTTGACTATAAAAAGGAATTCATTGAGGAAGTGGTGAGGTAGCAGATGTGTGGAACTTACTTGGGAAAATAAGGGCTTAGCACTTTTTTGGCCAGTCTTGTGTCTATGGTAGAAAACTGAAGCCAACCAGCCTAATTTCCTTCATCTGTGGAAAGCAACAGTAGCTTTAAATAGGACACACATACATTCACAACTGAAACAGCAATCTCACATTGGTAAATACACCTTAGTAAATTAAAAACTGTTTCCCCAGATTTTAAATGATCTCCAAGGATAGTGATGACATCTTTAATCCGATTTCCCTTCGTAACTGTTCAAGGAAGGTAGAAAATGCAGGAACTGGCTGCTTCTCAGCCCTCGGAGAGCAATGTGAAAGGGCTTGTGGCTTAATGCACTGGAAAGATATTGAGGCCCATGTTAAATTATAATAGAAAATTTGTTGAAAGCAACCGGATTTCTCAAGCATAGCTAGATTTTGAGCCTTTCATTTATCAAGGATGGCAGGATGTACCATTTATGGCATACCTCACAGTAATCTTCTAAATTTCCTATTCAGAGGAGTTGGAGGGTGCACAGAGGAGGAAAGAAGATGAAGAAGGAAGAAATAAATATTTAAAACCACTGGAGATTTGAGACAGCTCTTGAAAATGCTTACAAGCTTTTAGCACAATGAACCCAAAGCTCTTTAGTATTTCTATGCCTCTGAATCTTCTTAATTATTGAATAGTTGTTCATGTGTGGATTTCTCACCCTGGTGTTCCTAATACACGCTTAAGAATTTTTAACCTACTTCTTCTCTCTTCCCTTTGTTAATTCTTCACCATCTTTGAAGTTGACTGATAATGTTTTTTTCTCATGATGGACATTTGCAGACTTTTAGTTATATTTTGTTTTGGCTACTTTTTTCTCATTGCTGCGAAAAAATACCTGCCACCTCAAGTTAAGGAAGAAAAGGTGTATATGGCTCACAGTTTGTGGAGACTTCAGTCCATAATCAGTTGGCTCCAAGGCAGAGTGACACAAGGCAGAGGGCAATAGTTCATGGCTTCAGAAAACAGCAAAAGAACAAGAGCAAAAAGGGGGGAGCAGTGGCAACAGAAGACAGTAGCCTCTTTCCCTCCCTTATACTGCACCCAGGCTATCTGCCCCAGGGTGGGTGTAGCACTCACACCCATAATCCCAGCAATGGATTTTGAAATTCATCACAAACTCTAGAAGTTTGCCCCATGATTACATGAGGCTTTGGGGGGGGGAACATTTGAACATAAACCATAACATGTCCCTTCTCCTAATTACATTACTTATTTGTTGTCAAGTTTTTAAGAAAGTTTTTTTTTTTTTTTTTAAACAAGCCCAGATGACATAGGCTATAGGTATTAGGTGGAAAATGAGATTGATAAGGTTCTCACCTTCAGGGAACTTCTATTTGAGCAGAACTTGTAGATTCTGATGCATGCTGTGAAGAAAATAATACAGGGTGGTGGAACAAAGACTGATGTGTGTGTGTGTCTGCTTTAGACTGAGCGAGGGAAGACTTTTTGAGGCAGTGGCATTTAAGCTAAGACCTAATGATGCGAAGGAGCCAGAGAGAACCTGAGGAAAAGGATGTATGCTTTGTGCACATGTGGTAAAGGGTAGAGCTACTTAGGACCAAAGGAACCATGGTAAGAACTGGTGCTGTATTCAGCGTGCAATGAACAGTCCGCAGACATTTCAAGAGGAGTTTACAGTTTTCAAAATCTCCTGTCTTACATCTGAAGACGGAAGGAGGGATTACAGAGTAGAGGAGACCACGTGGAAGGCCACAGCATTAGTCTATGTAGGAAACGAGACCAGCTTGGAGGAATATGGTAGAGTGGGATGTATTTTGGAGATAGGTACCTAGGTTTAGGTAACTGGTAAAAGAGTAAGTTGAAGACTAATAATAACGGCAAACACTTCTGTTGGACTTTACAGGACCCTACTTTAGACATGCTGACTCCTCTAAGCATACTACAATACTTATATAAGCCCACCAGACACAGAGGACCTTCATGGATCAATTGATATGACTTTAAATACTTCTAAACAATGAACAGACTCAATCACTGCCTTTAATGACGTACTTCCTTTCTAGTTGTTTTCGTTTTTTCCCTGGGCACCCAATCTTCCTTTATGCATAATGATTATCACTTTATCTGTGTCTCTTCAGTCTTCACAGATTTCCTCGTAAAATCAGGAAATGAGGCAGTCTTGTTTTGTAGGCTCTCAAACTGTTCAGTTCACTGTCAGGGATACGGGGAGCTCCAAGGCTTACTGTCCTTTCCAGAGAGAGCTGTTCTTTGCATGGGGTCAAGTCCATCAGCGCGATCACCCGCTTTCCCTTGCCCTGTGGCTGCGGTGCAGCAGGGGGCGCTGCAGTAGTGCGCATCTCGGTCCAAGCGCGCCACCAGTCGGGTCCAGAGGACAAACCAGGAGGAGGTGTGGCGCACAGTCCTCTCTGCTCGCAACTTTAGTACCCAGCGCTCGTCCTACCCGGGCCATTCTTCTAGCCCGTATTTCATCTTGTTGGACGCCTTCCACCCAGTCTGCATCCGGGCGGAAAGGAAAGCGCCCTCGCCCTGAGGAGAGCGCGGCGGCGGCCGCAGCCCGGCGTCGCCCACGCGGCTCAGCGCGAGGGTCCCGGCCAGGGCAGGCGCCCTCGCCGCGGGCTCTCGGGATCCTTTCTTTCCAGTCCTACTGAGGGAACAGTTCTCTCCTCACACGTCTTTCCACTGACACCGGGGTCGCCGTCAGGGTAGGTTAGGAGCTGCACTCTCGGTCCAGAGACGTCTCCCAAGCTGTCCCCGCGGCTCTCCGGTCCCTTCCGGCTCCCGCCTCGCGGCGGGCGTGAGAAAGCGCGGGCCCGTCGGTGGCAGTCCCGGCCGCAGCCTTCGCCAAACCTGGGCTTTCGCTCCGGGTCCCCGAAGTCTCTCCGGCTGGTCAGACTTGCGCCCGCCGGCGTTAGGCACCCGCAGCCCGGGCCGGGCCCGCCTCCTCCTGGGCGTCGGCGCTCCTGCGGCGCCCTCCGCGGGCGCGCGGGCGGCTCCGCGGCGTCCTTGTCCCCGGGGCTTTCCAGACAGAAATCGAAGGTGAAGGAAACGGGAGGGAGGCGGGCGGCGCGGGGGAGGAGCCTGCTGCTCGGGGGCGGAGTCTCCGGCGGCCCGGTGGGCGGGGCCTGGGCGGGGCGGGGCCGCGATGGAGGCTTGGCCACGCAGGCGCGGGGGCCGCGGCGAGAGCCCCACGCGGGAGCTCCTGGCGTCCCCAGCCGCGGCTTCTCACTTCGCCGGAGCGCGGGCTGGGGCAGGGAGGGAGCTAATAAAGAGTGAATGTGCCGCCGCCGCCCGGGCAGCGCGAGTCCGTCGGAGCGCCCCGCAGCAGTGCGCCCGGAGGCGGCGCGGGCAGGCGGCCCGCCCCGTCCCGCCCTCCCGCCTCGGTCTCCCTTCCTCCGGCGGGTCCCACAGCCCGGCTCGGTCCGGCCCCTCGGCCCCCATGCCGCACTCTCGCCCCTCCGCCGAGTCCCACTCCGCACCTAGGGCGCCCCTCACTGCCATGGGTTAGGGCGGGGGCCGGGCCGCGCCGAGGAGCAGCGCTGTGCACCCGCCGGGGCGCGGAGCCCGATCGCCTCGCCGCTCGCCGCCCGCCGCCCGCGGGCGCCGGCATGGGGAGCGCGGCTTGAGCCCGCAGGCGAGAGGACGCGGGAGCCGGGAGCGGGCGCCGGAGGAGGCGGAGGCGAGGAGCGGCGGATGGGAAGGACCCGAGGGAGGGCGCGGCGCGAGGGTGGGGAAGCGAGGGAAAAGTGAAGCTGGGAGGAGAAGGCGGCGGAAGGTGGGGATTGATGCTTCTGTGTTTTGTTGCCGCTGCTGCCCTCGCGCTGGGAGCCGAGCCGGAGGGAAGGCGGTGGAGAGATGATTGCAGAGTTGGTGAGCAGCGCTCTGGGGCTCGCCTTGTATCTCAACACCCTGAGTGCGGATTTCTGCTACGATGACAGGTAAGGGGGCGATGGCCGCGCCTGGGGACCTGGCGGCGAGCTCCCGCTTTTGGGCTCGGGGTGCACCTTGGAGGGGCTGGTTCAGCGCCCGAAGGGTTAGCGACGCTCGAACCTCGACACCTGGGGCGGACGCGCGGGACCCGAGCGCGGGGCGGGCCGAGGGAGTTTCCGCTCCTCTCTGAGTTTGCAGCAGGTTCAGCCTCTTGCTTCTAGCCTGTTGGCAGGCGCTTGAGTTTCTTAGCGGAAATCCTGGCAATTTGAGGGGAACTGTTTAATGAACGTATTTTTCTTAAAAAAAAAAAAAAAAGGAAAAAGTCTTAGGTATTTCTTGGTGCTACAAAAGCACATTAAATGATTTTACGTCTGCGCTGGAAGGAAGCCGCTCTTTGCCCCCTAACAGATCTTCCCTGTGCCGTTTCCTTTTATTGATAAGACACTTATTTCCCCAAGTGCAAGCGCAAGTTTTGACAGTTGCCAGAAAAGTGAAAAAGACAGATCGTTCTTTGGTTCAACTTTCCTTCTTGACGTGCAGGTTGTTTCACGGCGGGCCAAGGTAGCGCCGCTGATGGCATCTCCGCCATCCACCCTAGCCCCCTACAGCCTCCCTCACCAGTCTATGGGGCCGCACTTCATGAGGCTGAGGCTTTCATTTCTGTTTGGAAGTTTTGCATTAGACATTACTGATTCTCTTGTGCTAATTGGGGAAGAAGACGCCCCTAGAGACCGAAGTTGTCTTGTGCTTTTGAGTTAGTTTGGATGGCTAATGAGACTCGAACTCTGTTGTCAAAGAAACTGCATTGATTCCCGGAAAATGTCACAGTTGTGCTGGTGTCTCTACCTATTTTTTAAACGTTGTTAGTGTTTAGAAACTGGTGAAAAGCTCCAATAGCCAATAGGGAAAATTCTAATTTGTGCCTTTCCGGTGACTTAATCTGATTACAATTAAAACAGATGCATAATTAAAATATATTAGGGAGAACAGCACGCCTGGCTAAACTTATTAAACGTCCTGGGGTGTTTCATGCTCTATTGAAATTAAACCATCCAAAAAGTGAGCACAGATTTACTTTGACAGCTTTTCAACAGCCTCTCTGGGCTAGGGAAAGTGAATGGGTCCCCAGGGTTAGGGCGAGGCAGTGAGTGAACTTAAGCAAAGTGGTTGATAGTGCGGGAGGCAAGGCAGACTCGTCTGCTGGTGGTAATTAGCCCTGTCCTGCATTCTCTGGTGTGTGCCCATCCTACTGCTCAAAGTATGCTCTGGGAAGGAAGCCTTAAATCAGCGATTCTTGGTTCACAGCCACATGCCTGCTATGAAATCACCTGATAATAGGTGCAAAAATAGCCCACAAGCCCTTCTTAATGCATTTTATGTAGTGTCTGTCATAGCCTAGTTGATGGGAAGGCACTGGTAGGCATAAACTTCTCCTCAACTTTTAAACAGCCTACTGGTTTTAACGGTTGCACTGCACACTGAGAAATGTTGTAAGAGTGAGATGAGCCAAGATGCTTCTCTTCTAATTCTGTGTGATGGTGCGTGTGCTATTTCTAGGACATTGATGGAAAAAGCCTTTGTTTCCAAAGGTGGGTGGCTTTCCACTAAAATGAGCTGGGGTGGTGGTGAAGTAGCTCTGTTGGGGACAGTTTGAAAAGTAGGCATTTAAAGCAAGAATATAAAGCTAATTAAAAAAAATTGTAGCACTGTCACAATTTTAGAAGACTATGATGAATCAAGCATTCTTCTTTCATTCCTGTTCCTAATCTTAATTGTTATCCAGTTCTTAAAAGAGCTCATGGCAGGAGAAAATATTGTTTGAAAATTAAGGCAAAAATTAAACTACATTTTTCTGTGGATCTAATGCTTATTCAGGGCTCCTGAGTCATGGATCAGAAATGTTAAGCTTTGGTAACTTGGGGAGACTGGTGCGAGTGTGATGATAAATGAGTTGTGCTTTGATGATTCCCAGTTGTTACAAGTTCTTCACATGCTGCAGGTCAAATTGAGTGTTAAAATTCCTCACTTGTAGTTTTGAGCTACAAAGATGACATTAGTGGAATGATTTTCCTCTATCATATGCTTGATAGCATATGATGTATAGACCTTATTGCTGATACAATATTGAGGGTTAAAATAAGAATCATATTTTGCTACAATTTAGAAAACCTACTTTACTTTGGTTTCTTAGTGCAACTGCCTGTGCAAACACATGTTCTTTAGCATGTGAAGTCTTAAGAGTAGCAAACTTCAGTTTTATGAACCCTAGGAATTATGACATGTTTATGGAGTACTCATTTATTGTTTTGCACAGTATGTTAACATGATTCATTACCAAGGTGTGCTCACAATTGCGACTTACATATTTTCTATCCAAGTACTATAGCTGACTGGGAGCTGCAGGATGATAATTGTTTATTTCTACCACTCCATTTCAGACCACAAAGATTCACGTTGCTTAAATTGCATCTGTGGATTCTGCTGCCCCCCAGGAACTTTTGAAAAACTCAGTTCTGAAAGAAAGGAAGGCCAGTGCTGCCAGCGAAGAGAGCAGTGTGCGAGGCGAGAGGTTGCTCTCAGGCCTGACTTGCCTAACTAAATCAAGACTGCATTTGAGTCTGAAGAAGCTGGCATTGACTTTAGGAGGGCCACATCTTGCTTTAGCTCAAACCTTATTGCTGTGGTACTTCTCGAAGTTATCATTTCTTTTAAATATAGTGATCAAGTTGACTTTATAAACTATATATAATTACTTTCAATGTTTGATGTAGCATGGTTGAAATTAAGTGGTAACATGAAACTTTCTTAAAGCAAAAATCAATTTCCCTATGGTAAAATTTAATATTTTACAAGTGTTTCTGTGCTCAATTTGAGATGTGTTGAACCAAACAAGGGAAGAGTAGAGTTCACAGTATCGGATCATAAAACCTATTTTATTGTCTCTTCCCTAGCTTTCAATATAGTGTAATGACTGTATTGAATCTTAAGTGGTGGTTAGAAGAACACCGGGATTATAAATATGCAACCTTTGCCAAATTTTATGTCATGTTGTGTATGACTCCTTGAAGTAATTGCTCTTATTTTCTAGAGAAATTTGGTGCTTAGGGCAGTGGAAAAAACTTGCTCACCCAAAATTCTGTGCTTTCTTGTGTTTGTTGAGAAAGACATGGCATCATTTTTCCCTCTTTCTTTTTTGAAATAATACTGCTGTAAGTTTCTCATAGAGATAACTCTGAGAAGAGTCAGTTTACTTCAGAGAAAACAAAGGTAAATAACAAATGTTTGAAGTCTGATTTCATTTTGCTTATATTATCTAATTGATGCCCTTTTATGACATAAAGACAAATAAATAAGGTAATGTAATTTCTGCATATTTTAATGCTCATGTAGGCAGAATAATTCCTGAAGAAAGGAAATGTATTTGTGGACGATGCTTGAAATGTTTTCTATTGTCCATTTTGGGTTTAGTACACCCAGCCTTGATCACTAACATTACTTATAGGTATCTTACCTATTCTTTTGCTCAATAATTGTGTGAAGGTTGGAGAAACATTTCCACAGCAGAAATTTCCACTCTAGTGGAAAAGTACCTGGTGCATGGTGGATCCTGGCAGTCTGGGAGGCTGAGGCAGGAAGATCGCAAGTTCCAGCCCAGCATGGGCAATTTAACAAGACCCTGTCTCAAAATAATAACAAAAATAAATAGGATTGGTGAGTAGCGTAGTGTAAAGTTCCTGGTTTCAGTCACTACTACAAAAGGATAAAATACTTAAAACTCTTTGTAGTACATTCCTGGATTAGTTTTTGTTAAGATTTTCTTCATTGTGATTTTAACTGTCATTATTTTAAGGAAAGAACAGAAGATTTAAAAGAAATAATTTTTAAAAATCTACTCCCTCCCCCTTAAAAGTACTGAACTCCTTCTACTTGGTCTTTTAATGTCATTGTTAGTTTGAATTTTGGACCTGATATGATAAGAATCCCTTGTGAGGTGATCAATCATTCTGCTAATCTCTGGCTAAAAGCTTCTCTCCAATACTTTTGCCTTGGAATTGGTATTTTAAAACTCCAGTGTATTTACCCACTGGTGGCGTGACTGGTAAATGCATATTTAGGAAGCCTTGCTAAGGAGTTAAATGGAACCATTTGCCTTGTATCAAAGCTTATCTTATCAGGTCATTATTAGAAGACAAAGTGTAGAAAGTGTTGTTTTACTGTTTATTTTTCCTTTAGAGTTTATAATAGAGTGAAAAAATGGAATTAGGAACTATTTTAGATGTGGTTTATTCATCTAAAGAGTGAGTTGTTTAAGTGTATCTCTTTGCAAATGGTTCGTTTTGCTCTTTTGACTAAGTGTTTCCCTTACTGGAAAATTGAAATTATGAAGTGAAGTCAGTGTGGACTGCTTCGCTTTGTCCCCACTGATCCTGTCACTCATATTGACCGTAACAGATGACCCAAATACAAGACTGGATAGGCATGTAGAAATGCCGAAGGGAAAATCACTTGCCAGCCATCTGTCTCTTGTTGTTTTCATGCACACACACACACACACACACACACACACACACACACGCACGCGCACACACACACACACATTACATTGACGATCCTGCAGGCTACTGTCATGTGCCTTTGGTCTCTCAGTGCTGAAGTGCCCCTGTTGAGGCCCTGGATTCTCTACTGCTGTGATTCTGAAACAACTGCAACCTTTTGGATTCCAGCATGAGCAGGAAGCATGGTTTTGTCTTCCTGATCTCTTGGGAACTTCTTAAAAGCACTTTTTAAAAATGCCCAGGACAGTGGAGCTGTTTTTATAGGCTTAGGGTACATTATATCTGAAACAGGCACCTTCGTAATATTAGGAAAAGACAAAGTTGATCCTAAAGGCACTCTAAAAAAATCTCTGTCTGGTAAAGCTCCATTCTTATAAATTTATGATTCTTGCCCCAAGTGCTTTTTAACATACTAGCATTCATCTCTTAAAGTTTTTGGTTTTCCCTTGAGAGCCGAGTGTTGTATTAACTTTATGTACTTATTTTAATGGCTTCACAGAAGTGACAAGTGTGGCAGTCTTGAAGGAAAAATCCAGTGAATTATTGGATATAAAGACCTCTCCTCTATGAATAGCTGTCCTCATTTAGGGACGTAGTTACAAAAAATGGAGTGACATGTCATCAAGACTGCTTGCCTTCTGCTTTTCATGAAATGAAAAAGGTGTAATGTTTTGGCTAAGTACAGGGTAATTGTGTGCTGGGTTGGATGGTTTCTTTGAAGGTTTGACTATCATGTCCTTTTGAGGAGTTAACTGCTTTATTCAATATGAATTATGAATATTACCAGACACCGGCTGCTTCTGCACATAGTACGCAACACAACTGTAACAACTGCTCACCTTTGTTATGAGCAGGAGCTCTCACAACATTTGGTTCTTACCTGTGCTTGTGCAGGTAAAGTATTTGGTGTAAGAACCCATGAAATTGCTGATAGATTTCCCTTTGGTGTATAGAATTTCACCCAAATTTACCTTTTTTTAAAAAAAGTTTTTATAGCATATTCATATTTATATGTCTTTATTTTTGGACTGGTGTTCATTGATACTGCGTTATATATACAAGTTTGGAAGCTTTGAAACACCTTTCCTAAAGGTCTCCTTTCTAATTGTTCAAATGCCTTGTTTTCCTTGGATGTATGCAATGACTGAACTGTTTGTTAACTAGATTTGTCTTCACTGATCGTAGAGGTTGAAGACTTCTGCCTCAGAGATTTGGGGCTGCATTTGCTAGGTTCTTACTTCTAACACGATGCAGCACTATATCACATTTATGTCCATTGCTCAACACTCATCTGTGTGTGTGTGTGTGTGTGTGTGTGTGTGTGGCCAGCTCAGCCCACCAGGGGGCGGGGCTGGCTGGCATGTGGTGCTGGGGGATCGAACCGCGGTCCCTGTGCTTTGCCAAGCTTGTTGTAAGTAGGTGCTTTAGACCACTGAGCCATCTCACCAGCCCCCAACGCTCATCTCTCTGGAAGCTCAGCTTTTTCATCACATTTGTCACTTTCTCTGGTATTCAAAGTTCCTAGAATAAAAGGTATGAATGTTCATTTCAGTCTTTAGGAAACTTTCTAGGATTACTATTTTGGATTTGTAACTGCAATCAGTTTTCTTTATAGATAAATGAGAAGCAGTAGAGTAAATCTAGATACATAGGACTGCTTAGAGATTTTTCGTCAGGATTTGATGTTAAAGTTTCTGTCATATTTGAAGAGTACTTGATTTTAGTTGAGGGCATTTCATAAATGCAGTTAATCTGAACAAAGAACATTTTTTATCTTAAAGCTGAGACGGAGACAGATTTTGATGTGCTCATGTTTAGAAAATTAGTATGGAAAAGAGAAAGAAGTGAAAATTCTAACTCTGGATCAAGATTGCATTTTATTGTGAAATTAAATTGCATGTGCATTTACTTCTTTGAAGGTTATGCCTGTGACACACTGCTTGAGGACAGAGCGGCGGGATCCAGTACCTTAGTGTTTGGTGAGGAAATGTTATTTGCTGATGATAATTCGATGCAGGCTTTTGTTTCTTCATTTCTTTGCTGGGGCATTTTGTGATATCAGAGAGACACAGGATATAAACCATGGCCCAGAAAGTGGTTATAGTCAAGGTGATTGTGGGAATTACATGATTTGTCAAATGAAACACGTGTTAGTGCCCTTGGAGTGGCAGCACTGTGCGAGGTGTCATGCGAAATAAAATGTTTCTGTCAGATCTCTCTGTTTTTGATGATTAACCTTTGTTTCTATAGAATTTTTTAATGATATGTTAATGATTATTCCTCAAAAACATTAAGCTAAGAAAAGTGACATCACCATAAGTAGATGAGTGAGTGTGGGTTTCCTTAATTAGGAAACAACTTAGAAGATTGAAACTGAAAAATTCAGAAGGTTTGATAATAAAAAGGCTTTTTTCCTAGTGGTGATACCAGAGATTGACTTCTTTTAGGTAAATTTGACTGTACAAGGAATTCTCCCTTGGCATCATTTAGGAGTATTTGAACTTCAAAGGATGTGTTATTTGCTGAGGAGAGGCCACTGGGGTGCAATATGGCTCTTGACATTTTGAACAGTGTTAAGTGATGGGTCTGAAGTCGTTCAAATAGCTGTGTCTCAGCACTGTTTAAAAATCCAGTGGGAAGAATGGCAGTCCATATAACCCTGCATACTTGGAATTCTTTGGGTATTAATTTTAAATGCAGTTCACAAGTTTATTTCTTACAAATTTTTTAAAGGATGAATAAAGGTGGCAACATTTTTACAGCTGTGTCTTATGAAATTTTGTTTTCAGTTGCTTACAAGTGTTCTGTCAAGCGTCTCCAAGGAAGCATACCGTCTCCTTGTCATTTTGTTTTCAGTTTATCAGTGAGTGTATGTGTTTATGTTAAGGGTGTTATTACAAAGCATATTGTTACTAAGCTTCTCTTATAGATTCAGTGTTCAAGAACTAGTATCCGAGAAACTGAGATAAGTGAAGATACTTTGGAAACAGTAAACATCTTGTTTGTGCTAATTTCCAATTTGTTCCCTGGTGAAAGCATGTGTGCCCTGCTGTCTCGTCAGTTAGTGCTGTCTCTCAGATTAAAGATGGGAGTCAATAATTAAACCCTTTAAGGGTCCTAGGAGGGGCCAGGGACTCACTAGATGTCTGTGCATGTGAAGGTGACAGCCCTTAGAATTTGATCTCCGCAGGGGGTGTCTTAGGTGATAGCCGCAGAGATTACATTCACAGTCTGCTGCTTTTTTGCAGTTTGGGGAGGATGCTGCTTTACAGAAGCACGGGGCCTGGGGCTTCTGGCAGTGCCACATGTGGCTCTCAAGAACCTACGCTGAATTCAGCAAAATATTCCAATATAGTCCAGTAGCCCATAATAGTAGTGGGTTTTCCGTAAGACTGGCAATGTCAGAAGTTGTTGACTCGAGCCTTATGACAATGCAATGCCCTTTTCTGACAAAACAAAACAGAAAAGGGGGTTACAAATGAATGACCATTTGGTATCTCTATATTCAAAATAGGATAGATATATAGCTGCATTCTCTTAATTCAATGAATAGAGAGATTTGTTCTAATAGTGTCTGTGGACAGAATATCATGTCTGCATCTTGTACACCGCATAACCACTAAGACAACAATATGCAATCTATTATTTATTGAATCTGCTAGTAATTGGTTTTAGAATTGTCTCATTGCTATTTATTTCTCAATAAAATTATTTTAAAAAATAAACTACGTGCATATGTTTTTAAAAAGTATTATCTTTGGCAACATGTAGGTTTTGGCCTACCAAGAACACGAGTTTTAAATGTCAATTTTCAGGGATTCTCCCCAAGTATAGTTTTGTTTAAAAAAAGAAAAAAGAAAACCCTTAAGTTATCCGTAGTTCTAAAAGGCTGTGTCATAGTGTGCAACTGTGGAAATTTAGAAACCTCTGATTGCTTTCCATGTGGAGGCAGAGTCAGCTTTTAGGGTGCAAATTTTATTTTTTTAAATTCCGGAATTTAAATTCTATATATGGAAAAATATACGCTTATATCTCTTGTGTTTCATTTCTTTAGTGCGCCAAATATTTCCCCTGGGCATGGATTCTAGCTGTGATTAGTCACTTAGAATTCTTCCTAGAGCTGTGGCAGAGTCCCCCAGGTGTTGATCAAGGGGACCAATGCAAATGGAAGAATAAGTAGATCGGAGGTTAAGGCCATCGATCCTAAGAGCTAGCTGTTTAAGTATGTAGGTGCTGCGTATGTAAGTTAGCTGTTTCCCCACCCTGCCATGCGTACTTTTGTCATTACATCACCTGTACACCATTTTTGTCAATTTAAAAGATATATTTATGTATATATGCAAAAAAAAAAAAAAAAAAAAAAAAAGCCTGTGCTGGTTCCTTCTGGATGTGTCTCACGGCTTTGGAAATGCTTTATGGCTGCTTCTGTTATCCTCTCTTTATGTTTTTGTAAGCACTGATCCTGCTGTCTTTGATTGTGAAGGTCACACACTTTGGTAAAATACTTGGGTCCAAATACTTTTCAAGTGTATTTCCCTTAGAACAGGTTGTTCTTTTCTCGCCCCAAATAATTAGCTGTAGGACTTCTCTCCTAAAGCCATTGAAAAGAGCTCATTTTTACAAAATGAGTCTCTAATGACAATTTTTTTCCAACTACAGATTCACACAAGAAAAGTTCTCAAGTGATGAAGAAGTTTAGTCAGACCAAAAGACGTTTTTATTTGCAGAAGTAGTTCTTTAGAGGGAGGCAATTATTTATAGCTGATGTGAACAAGTGGTGTACCAATTTCATTTGGTAAGCTGCATTTGAAATAGGAACATTATTCCTGCTCTTCTGTTGAAAGAGAAAAAGATAACTGAGTTCTGCCACTGGATTTTTGTTAATGAAACCAAGGTTTTACAGTTTAACCCAATCTTCTAGGTTTATCTACTGATTTAACCAAAGAAAATGAGTTGGGGATTTGAATAAAAACCTATTAGAGACATCAGTATGCTGAAATTAGCAACTATAGTTTGCCATGAATTCCTAATCTTTTCTGCCTAAAGTATCCCATTAAAAATAATCTCTTTAAGCCAGAGATGGTGGTACCTGACTGTAGTCCCGGCACTCCCAACTTCGAGCTGATTCTGACAGTTTATTGAGAACCTGTCTCCAAATTAAAGAAATGCTGGAGACACACAGTCCCAGTGTAAAGTCCTGGGTTCAATTCTGAGTACTCAGTTCTGCCACAAGAAAAATAAATCTCTTTAGGATTACTTCCGTTTCCCTCTCTGAGGCCTTTTTCTTTTACAAACAAAGCCTGCTGTTTCTTGATTTTGTTTCATATTGAATGAAAGCTGAAACTTTCCTATGTGGGCATGATGTTGTTTACCTGTAATCTCAGTACAATTCCTGGGGGACTGAGGCAGGAGGATTGTGAGTTTGAGGTCAGCTGGGGTTACACAGTGAGACCCTCTCTTAAAAAACATACGAACAGAAACCATCTCTTGTAGTCAAGACATAAATAATGTGTGCCACTTTGGTGAAGACGGTGTTGGTGTCTCCTTGTAAAGTGCCCACAGAGTATTGTTGAGTGTACTTGTGGCTGAGCGGGGGCTTTTAGACCTGGTTATCTCTTGCATTTTGCCTCTCTGCTTTCAGTGAATCTTTAAAAATCTTCTGCAGCCAGCTCAGAGCTCCCTGAGCCTCTCCTAAAGAGACGTTGAGGTGGACACTTGCTGTCTCTCTTTCTGTGTATTTTTATGTTTCTAGATGAGTACATCTCAGACTTCAGCCTATGTGGGAATGACTCAGAGTTGTTAAAATGCAGATTCTGCCAGAAACGGGCTTGAGAGCTGCATTTGTGTCATTTTCAGGCATAATAAATGCTGGTGGCTTGAGGACCATGCTTTGGTCAAGAGACTCTACTTCCTTGAACTGTATTATAGATGAGCTTAGTGTTTTTCACGGACATTTGGAACTTCTACCTAAATTTCTAGGTCAGAAAAGGATAGGGATGCTTATTTTGTGTAAGTTTAGTCAGTTTGTTTTGTCTGTCTGGGTTTTATTTTCCTTGCTTAATAAAGACATGTTTTGTGTGCTAATTATAAATTTGTTATTGTTTAAATTTTTAAAAAAATGTATTTAGTACAGGGTCTACAGGTCTCATTACACAGATCAGACTCCTAGTGATCTTCCTGTTTTCACCTTCCTCAGTGCTGGGAGGGACATACCACCACACCCAGTCTCTGTCATTGTTTTAATTTTGAAAAGCAGAAAGCCTGCTGAAATTCCACATAGTAGATTCCTTTTTGACAAATGAATTGATACAACATTTGCCTTAGTGTATCCAAGGGCTAGTTTTTCTGCAGCACAGTGAAGCCAATAATTCCAGAGACAGAGTGGAAAGGGAAAACCTTTATTGGCATCAAGCTGGTAAGTTGGAAGATGAAGACTTTTGTTAGATGGGGACTTTGATCTTATCAAAGCCGTGCTGCTTAGGGGTCACAGGTGCAGAGTCTGCACAAGGACTTTGGAGAGGTGCATTTTTAGTTTCAAACAGGTGGGAGAGGGTTCAAGGTCATGGTAAATTACATAGTTGTTGCTTTTCTGACCCATACTGTGACAGATAACAATCTGACGGTCATAGAATGTTCCAGGTTCTGTAATGCTAAAGACAAATTACTGATTAAAAAAAATTTTTTTTTCCAGGCTAGCAGTTAATATACAGAATAGAGAGGAGAACAAAAGGTAAATTTTGATGGAGAACAATTTTGACATTAACTTTGCTTGATCAAAGGTGTCACCTAAAACAAAGCAGGTGGGAGACCAATAAATAATATGTGCCCGACCTGTGTCAACTCCAAGATTAGTGAGGGTTTTACTTTCTTTTTCTTTTTGTGGTACCAGGGACTCAACTCGAGGTTTTCAAATTGAGCCATATCTCTAGGCCTTTGTAAATTTCTTTCTTCTATTTTGACACACAAAGCCTCAGTAAATTGGCTGGGCTGGGCTAAAACTTGTGATCTCCTTCCACAGTCTCCTGTGCCACTGTACAGCCCAAATGGATATTTTTATTGTGTAGTAAAACCAGCTGGGTATGGAGGTACATGATTGTAATCATAGCATTCTGGGAGGCTGAGGTAGGAAGATTGCAAGTTTGCATCCAGCCTATTGATTGGCTGGTTGATTTTTTTTCCCATAATTTTATTGAGAAACAAATACCAATGAGACAGTTTCAAATCAAATTGGTAATACAGTTTCAATAATTAACACATTGCATACATTCTTCCTAGTGGTTAATTGCTGCACAAGATGTGGACATGATATCCTTTTTACAAACACTATTAGAACAAATCCCTCTATTCATTAAGAGAATGTAACTATATATCTATTTGGCTGGTTGATTATTATAATTAATTTTTCCACTTGGACTCTGTAGTTGAGCAGCTACTATCTAAGCTTCTGCGTTGCCCTCCTCCTTCCTTCCACACGTCATTTCCACTCCTCTTACCTAGCCAGAAGTGGCCCCAAGTTTCCCTACACTAGCAGTTTCTGTCCTGTTGTTTTTCTCCTCTTTCTTGATTCCTTTCCTTTCCCACCTTTTCATCATTCCCCTTCCATATTGGAGATGGAATCAAGGGTCTTGCATTCATAGAGCCCCATCACTACTCCCTTTCTCCCAGCTCTTTTTATTTTATTTCATTTTTTAAAATGATAATCTCCTAAAACTGCCCAGACTGGCTTCAAATTTTCAGTCTTGCATTAGCCTCCTGAATAGTTGTGATGATGGGAATGACCCTTTCTCTTTATAGTTAGGGTGTAGCTGGGATGCTGTGGAGTCCCTTCCAGGATAAAACTTAGTGGGTCTGGGTTCATTAGCCTAAGCTGTAGGCTTGAAATTGGCAACTTTGGAGCACAAAGTAATGCCTCAAGTTAAAACATTCACCATATTGCCACAGATACTGTGGAAAATGAGGCCCGTTAACACAAGAAACCCTATCAACCAAAGATATTTTCCCTCTGCCACGGCTGTAATTCACTTCATAGGTGTTACTCTAGTCTCAGTTGGGATGTTTACTCTGTTCCTCTTGACGACTGAATTTTAACAGCAAGTGGGTAGAAGAAGCACTTTGGGATCTTGTTGGAAAACAGCCTCGTTTCCTCTAGTGTACGTCTCTGTTCTTTGGAACTTTTTTAGAATATTCAGGTGAAAATTCATCTGGCATTTGAATAATTCCAGTGGTTTTAGAAAACCATTCAGACTGTGTTTAAGTTATTAAAGCCAAACAATAAGTAGGTTTTGCAAGATGACTCTTAACTTTGTGGAATTAATTTAAATTGGTACAGGAAACCAGTAATTTAATACTATATTAAACATGCTTCCACAGTTAATTTTCAGAATGAAACAAAAGACCAGCAATTGTATTTCTCCAGGATTTGGAGTTGGATGAGAAAGTGTGATTATTTATTATAAGAGACAGGCTTAAGAATGCCATCTCTAGAGCTGGCAGGATATTTACTGTTTTAAGCAATTTTTAGTATCTTTTGAATATGTACGAAATTGTTGGTGTCTACTATAAAATACTGATAAATTGTTTGAATTTCTTAAAGACTGTCATCACAGTGATACTCATTTACTTACCTTTGCTTACATGAATTTGATTTCCAAGAATTAATTTCAAATTAAAGCCCAAGAGAGTTAATAAATTTAATGTTAAATTAGACAGGTTACAAATGTAGTATAAACTTATTATAAATGTATTATAAACTTAAGGTAGACACTAAATAGTATTTAATTAATTAATTAATTAGTTCATTAATTTGCAGCACTGGGGGTTGGATCCCCGACCTTCACATTCTGACATAATGTTGCTAAATCAGTGAACTGTTCAGGCTGGGCTTGAATTTGTAATCCTTCTGCTTCAGCCTTTTGTAGTCTGAGATTTTAGGCATATGTCATCTCACCTGGTTTGAAGTTATTTTTAGAACTAACCATAATCTCAAATCTACATTTTCATTTTTATTTCCTTGTTATCATAAGATGTGATAAGACTATTATTTACTTCATTTATTTATTTATTTTTTGTGAAACCAGGGATTGAACTCAGACTCTTGTGCTTGCCAGGGAAGTGCTTATTTTACTGAGCCATCTCCCTGGCTCCTATTATTTACTTTAATAATAAATTTTTCAGAATAAATAACACAAACCAGAATTTGTCCCACATTTTTCTTTCCTTTAAGCATCTTGGAAGTACATATAAAAATAAAGAAAAGGCCACGCGTGAAGTTTACCTAGTGCATTAGAAGGAAATCTTTTCCACATGTCATTAAGTATAAGTTATTTATTTGTTCCAAGGAGAATCTTTTTTTTTTTGTATTTTAGGGAAGGGTCTACAGGGTGTTCAGGGTCTCACTACTAGATGGGACTTGTAGTGATCCACCTGTTTACAGCCTCCCAAGAGCTGGGATTACAGGCGCGCGCCACCATGCCAGGTCTCAGTTGCTGTTTTTGCACGCCCCGGGGGTGGGGCCAGCACAGCAGGCCTGGGACTGAACTCTGGGCCCCTGTGCCTGCTTGCAGGTGCTGTAATCTGCTGAGCTATTTGGTCTACCCTTTCTTTCAGAATCTTTAGTAAGTAGAAAATAATAAATGCTACTTTTTTAAAATTAAAGACAGTTGATTTGTTTTTTTCATGCCACAAAGTTGTATCTTTGTTACTAATCAGGGGCACAATTCTCCAGCAAATATCTATTCTCTGTTAACATTGGAATTAAGAAGAGGAGAACAGAAATCAAGGAAGGAGCAAACACTGTAAGGAGATAGTTGTCTTTGTGTTCATGTCACCCAAGGATTTGATGACATTGGTAATGGAACTGTAGGCAGGTGGGAGCATGTATGTGTCCCAGGCACTTCCCTGCAGCTATAGAAGGAGCTGTTGTCAGTAATAGCAGTAAAAGAAAAGTAAGGATATGTTTTACCATTTTAAGTAGTCTAACTTCACAAATTACAGTGGGAAAATATGATAATTCTATTCAAGATTTGGGAGAAAGATTTGACTTTGGTTTATTTTAGATTGAGGAAATTAGCTGAACTTGGCATTGGACTTGGATTCGGAAGTGTTTGTTCTTATCTAGACATTTTCTGTCTCTTGAGAAGGTAGCAGTGGGGGACACTTTCAACCCTAATACCCTCATTTCCTCTAGCAAGTGTTTCTAGCTACTTAGCTGTTCCAGAACCATGTGACATACGGGACACTGACCCAGTGGAAGATGTAGCTCTTTTATTTACTTATTTTTTCAGTTTTCGGTCTTTTTGAGACAGGGCCTTGCTATGCAGTTCAGGCTGGCCTTAAGCTCACTCTGCACTACCAAGATGGTGGCGAGCAGCGTATGCCAGGCTGCTGCTGCAGCCAGCACCTCTGTGAAACCCATTTTCAGCTGAGACATTAACGAGGCCAGGTGGAGAGTACACAAGCTGTACCGCGCCTGGTACCGGGAGGTGCCAAACACTGTGACCCTATTCCAGCTAGACATCCCTGTGAAACAGCATGGGGATAAAGTGTGAGAAATGTTCATCAAAAATGCCCACGGCGTAGACCCCCGGGTGGTTGATCTTCTGGTGATTAAGCAAAAGATGGAACTGGAGGAAACAATTAAAATGTGGAAGCAGCGGACACTTATTATGAGGTTCTTCCATGAAACAGAAGCACCAAGGCTAAAGGATTTCCTGTCCAAGTTCTGTTCTAGCCATGACCTACAGAGCCACTCAGTGGAAAGGTGCATGTTATTTAATTATTTTAGAGTACAAATAAATTCACCATATGATTAAAAAAATCCGCCGAACAACAACAACAAAAAACAAAACAAAAAAACTCCCAAAAACCAAAACTCACTCTGTAGCCCAGGCTGGTCCGGAACTTGCAGCAGTCTTCCTCCTACCTCAGCCTCCCAAGTGCTGGGATTATAGGCCTGCACCACCACATCCAGTTTAAGATTAAGAGTAAGATGCAGTTTAAGATTAAGATGCAGATCTTAATCTTAAAGAGCACAGAGTCAGGTGGGGAAGACTACCCAGGAGACAGACAGTTACTGTACAATAGAATCACAAGCTTGTGATTCTCAGCAAGGGCCTAAGAAGGCCACTTGACTCCCTCCCCCATTGGCAAAGGGACAGAGGGAGGCACTTGTGAGAGGCTTTTGTTTGAACCATCTCTTGGAGAATAAATATGAATTAGATTAATGAGAATTAGAGAGAAGAAGAACTACTTGGGAAAAAATATGTAGGAAGTGAAAAAGCTTTTTGTCAGAGCAGAGCTTAAGTCTGGAGAAGAGGGGGGCTGGGAGGTGTAGGATGGGGAAGAAACAAAGTTGCAAGTTGGTAGAACTCAGATCACCCAAGACCTTGTGTTCTTTAACATAATATAGAGAATTGTTCTCAGTTGTCCCAATTTCAAAGCAGGAGACCAGAAAGGTGGCTATTCTAGGATTATATTGGCTGCGGAGGATTACAAAGACAGTGTGGAATTACACTGGAGGATTTGTATTCCCAGTAGTGATGAGGGTTAAAATAAGGTAGGAACAGGGATGAAACAGAAATTTGAATATATCAGAAATAGAAAGTTGACGGGAAGTCTACTTCCGTCGGTATTTGCTAAATATGGGCTGGCAAGGGGAGATAAGGGATAAAGGCTATAATCAGATTTCTGTCTTACGTAAGTGAGTAAAAAGGAAAAACAGGGAAATCCGTTTTGCCAAATGGAGCTGCAAGGACAAGCAGCCTTTCCTTCATGAGCAAGAAGGAGCTGTCATGTCCAAACACACTTGCTCCTGCCGATGTGGATGTGGTGGGATGGCTTTGAGTCTGGCCTACCCATAGTGTTCCTTTGAATTGTTGCTAACATGTTGTCCCTTGTCCTTCTATCTTTTCTAATATAATGGGTGGCTGCAACGAAATAGCATGAACAGGGTGGCTTAAACAGAGACCTTCTTTCTCAGCTTCCTGGAGGGTGGGAAGGCCAAGTTCAAGGCACTGGCTGACTTAGTACCTGGGGTGGTCCAGGTGCTGGGTCACAGAAGAGCAGCTTGTTTCAGTCACTTCTCAAATACCATTCCTCCAGCCATGGGCCTTGGGAGTTAACCTAGGAATTTTGGGGAGACACAAATATTCTATACTGGTGACAAAGGAAGGCCTATTTAAAGAATTAGATGCTTCTTACTTATCTGAATAGAAGTTCTCCAGCAGGCTGTGAGAATTTCACTCCCTTCTAGTGTGACTTTGGTGGTCACTGGGGTCAGTGACAGGCTAGAGTTTTATTCCTGATTCTCTCAGAAATGCTCCAGGAAGGAGTTTATTCTATCTTGGGTTGTCATAAGGCAGCTAGCCTGGGGATGGTGGGATTATTCTCTCCAAAGCCAGGTTGTACCTGTACCTATCACCTGACATCTTCTCACCTGGAGAATCGAGGCAGGATTGCCTGTCTTCTACTGTATGGGATAGGTTCACCACAGGACTTAGAGCTCTGTTAGAAGGAAGGGCCAAGTAGTTTTGGAAGAAGGTGCAAGACCATGGAGGCCCGTGAAATGCTGAAATCCACTTTTATTCTCACAGCCCTTGCCAACATCTGCAATACTTTTGGTGCCAAGCGACCACCACAGTGGAGTTAGAAGTCATGTAGGTGTGTCAGCTGTGAGGCGACCCCTATGAGGCGACACCTGTGAGGCACAGTACTACCAAAGCTGTGTGAGTGTGTGTCTTCTGAATTCTTATCTGATTTGTGGGCACTTTGTTAGCCAGCGCCACCCTGCAGTCTGTTCTTTAGGGCACATGCACCCCCCCAATCCCTTTCTATATCCTCCGTGTCTGTTTTCTCTCTACTTGGTCACAGAGCCCTTGGGACTTGTGAAGCCTAACATGCTGGCGTTCTGGCCTTGCCTGGAAAACTTGGGCAATCCCCAGTCTGAATAGAGACACATAATTTTAAAACGTTTTCTGGCACACTTACTGTTCCTTCACAGCACATCTGGACAGTTTTAGGGGTTCCTAGACCATAATCGAGAAACACAGGCCTACAACATAATAGAAGTTAAAGCTCAAAGTTAAGACTGACAGACATAACATTTTACTGGCTTCCCTATCCCTCACCGTTTGGTGATTTTTGAAGAATTTGGTGACCGCACTGCCGGAGAGCCTAGAGGAGCGCTAGTGAGGGACTAGGTGGCGAGGACCCCGAGCTATGATGATTGGGTGTTGTCCCATGGACTCCTTTGATCAGAGCGTGTTGCTGAGCCATGGTTTTCATGCACCAGTGAGCCTTTGTGTGGCGGGATCCCACCAGTGGTCCTGGCAGTGGGGTTTGGCCTACAGGAAGCGCCTGCTGTTGCCTCCAGAGCAGCTGCCTCTAGGATGCTTATTTGGCTGTTTGTTAACCTGGGCCCCCTGCCTCTAGCTGCAAGCCTGTGTTTCCAAGGCAGTTGTTTCCCAGCTGTCTGCTGCTCTGTTACATTGTTTCAGGCTGCGGTTCAACTGCTCTTCCAGTGTTTTGCTTGACCTCCCCATGGGTATCTGTCTTACTTTAGCTCCGCGCTAAGCAGCTGTTTGGTATTCTGGTATCCATTTTCTCTTGCTGTCTGCCCACCGGTCCTGATTTTCTGCAGTTGAGGTTTTGACACCTGCAAAGTGACTCTCCATCATTGCTGGGTTGCTGACAGCCTGGTCTTGATGCCTTTTTTGTTCCTCGGGCTATCCAGGAGGTACCCTTGAAAAACAGGCCAATAACGCACTGACAGGATAGGCGAGCGTGCCCCCTCCCCACATTGGCAAAGATAAAGGCTGCCTCTGCTTTCATCTAGATTGTCATCCTCTGTACTTGTAGGCATTGGCGTTCCTGTTGGTTAGATGGGTGCGGTTGGGACGTGGTTCCCCTCAGGTAGAAAGATGAGTGTCATCAGGACAAGGGCTTCTGCTGGAGAATTTTGCCAGTTGATTTTTTTTTTTTTTTCAGGAATGTTGTTGACTTATGTAGCTAGAAATAGAAATTTTGCAAAGCAGTAGCATCTGGCCTTTAAAAATGTGTACCTCAAATACTGGTTTGCAGATTTAAGGCAATATGTGGGTTAATCCTTTGTGAGTGGAAAATGCTGCCCTGGATATGATTTGCCAATAGTGAATTTGAAAATTAAATAATTTTGTATATCATGAAATTGTAAGACCACCAAGTAAGAAGACATTTGAGCCAGATGCTACCTGTTCTGCTTAAAAATAAAACTACAATAAACCATTTAATATTTTTAAGAAAATCCTATTAAACATTCTTAATGCATAAATGACCAGTATCTATGAAAGCAAACTTTTACATAGAGAGCTTTTGAACTGGATGTGATGAATTCAATTAAAAAATTAAAGTAGAGGATACGTTAATTTTTAAAGTGAGTCATGTTATTCTAATTTTGGGGAAAGTTCCACTCACATTAAATTTGATGAGTAGGGGCTGGAGAGATGGCTCAGTGGTCTAAAGCACCTACTTAGAACAAGCTTAGCAAAACACAGGGACCGCGGTTCAATCCCCCAGCACCACATG
>NW_004524580.1:10361845-10390070 GCF_000260255.1 Octodon degus
CACATGCCAGCCAGCCCGCCCCCTGGTGGGCTGAGCTGGCCACACACACACACACACACACACACACACAAATAAATAAAATTAAAAAAAAAAATCCTTCATTTGAAATTTGATGAGTAGATATGGCGTATTCATGCCTTCACATGTAATTGTGTGCTTGCCACAAGTCGAAGAAGAAATAGTCAATTTACAAGTAACACAGAAGTAGTAAATGTGTTCTTGGTGTGGTGCTCAGTCTGGTATAATCCTGTAGGTTTTTTTTTTTCTCCCCATTTACAAGTCATGAATTGCTGATGTTGCTAGGAGCTACAGATGCGGTGATAAATGAACGCAGCCCAGAAGCACTTATATGGGCTTGGAGGGGCTCTGATATCAGTAAATGCTTTATGGGAGTAATAGAAAAAATGTGGTCTGTTGGAATCATATCTATAAGATTGCTACTTATGACATTTCCCTCCCAGCTTACCTTTCTAGCTCATAGCTTTCCTTGGGTGCTCTGGGTGCTGTGAGCACTTGCGCCACCCTTACTCTTGGGCATGGGTTCGTGTCTGAATCCATGAATCATTTTGGCTGTGCTTTCTAATCACAGAGACCATTTGGAGCTGTCATAAAGGAAAACACGGCCTCTGACACCGATGCTCTGTTTTCTACAAAATAAAGTGTAAAGTTCAAGATACTTTACACTCAACTCGTTCAGTGGACATTCTTTTATTTATTATTTTTAAAATTTTTAAAGAATTATTTATTTATTTGGCACAGGATCTCACAACCCAGCTTGTACTTGTGATCCTCCTGTCTTAGCCTCCCCAGTGCTGCTGGTTTACAGACATGCACCACTTATGCCCAGGGTTCCAGGGCCTGCCAGTCATGTGGTACCAGGGATCGAACCCGGATCCTAGCTCTTGCCAGGCAGGCACTTAGACCACTAAGCTATCTCCCCAGCTCCTGGACATTCTTTAGGTTATAATTTTGTCTTTTACCCAGGGTGACTGCTGGAAGCAGGCATAGGTGGTTGTTAGTGCTTTGCTGAGGGTATTGCTTTCTCTTCTGCATAGCTCCCTGTACTTCCATCTCTTGTCATTTCCAGGTTACCTTTGACCTAAGTAAAGATCTGAATGTACTGTGATAATTATGAACTTGTTAAATGAAGGTGGTATTAAAAGAAAATTATTGTAAAATTTGTGGACTTTCATTCTGCACAGAGAAAGACATTGAGAAAATAGGCTGATTTTTTTTTTTTTAAAGAAAGGAGAAATTGTATATGGTAGATTATTAACTAATGGATATCCTTGAATTTATTGTTGAGTTTTTTACATTCTAGTGTTATTCTCAAGGGGGAAGTTACTGACCTATTTGAACTTGGTTTGCACATCTGTGGAGAACATAATGATTCTTATGTGGTTGTTATGATCATGAAATCCAACTTAGTTTTATATATATGAGTATTTTTATTCCTCATCTAATGTGTCAGTCATTCTTTTAGAAGAAGTTTGTGCAAATGGTAAATCATACGTTCTCTTGTCTGAAGGTTCTCACCTACCTGCTGGATAAATATCATGTGTTTTGTTTCCGACATGAACGAATGCTTAACTGTGGTAAAAGAATTATAAGAATGATTATAAAAATTACCATTAGAGGGATTGGAAAAGGATTCAGGGAAGTGGTATTATTGTGGCAGAGTTTCTGAGTAAAGGTGTTGGTCTGGGAGTCCAAGGGGCTAGACTGGACCATCCATCCCAGGCAAAGATAAATGGAAGAAGCACAGGAAAGGTGCGTTAGCCACATTGAATGACCTAAGATGCATTTTGGGTTGAGAACGACCTTGAGGTTGTATAGAAAGGAATGAAGGACAGAGGTGGGGGTTTGCACTGCTGGCTGAGCAAGCAATTTTGGTTAACTTGTGGCCTGGTTGATTCTTACCTCAGGCTTGGTCAGGTGAGTCCTTGTCCAATGAAGAAGTTGCTCTTATCTGGACAAAGTTTCCACTCTTCTGACAAGATGTTTATCCATCAGACCTGTTCTTCCTGAAAGCCAGGTGACTACAGACAGAACATTCAGAAGAACTCAAAAGGAAAACAAAAATCAGAGAAGAAAAATGAGTGAAGGAGAAAGAATGGGTTTAGTGAGGCCAGGGATCTTCTTTAGGTTCCTGCTTGTAGGAATGGTGGAAACCTCAAAGCTGATTTACAAGTCCCTTGTGTGTCCTCAGCTTAGAGAATGGAACAAGAAAGGAGAATTAACCAAGATGATGGGTCTTGGCCTAGCAGACCATGGCAGGCAGGAAGAAGTAGTAGCTGAATACTGGCCTTGAAGATGGGAACTGGATGAGAACTGATACAAATTCAGTAGCTAGGTTTATTGTTGACCTTCTGGGGAAATTTAGTTTGGTTCTTGTCCAATTCAGTTTGCAACCCGAATTGTGGAAAGCATAAAACTGAACTAAGGTACCACTGTGTATTTGTTTTTGAGAGGATTTTGCTTTCTAGCTTAGCCCAGGTTGTCTGAGGACTCTTCATTCTTGCCCCAGAATCCCTAGTACTGGAATTATAGGCATGTACCACCATGCTGCAATAAAAGAAAATCTGAAAAAATACTCAGGAACCAATGCCTACAATCCCAGCTATGTGGGGGCATTCTTTTTTTTTTTTTTTTTTTTTGCGGAACCAGGGATTGAACTCAGACCCTTACGCTTGCCAGGGAAGCACTTATTCCACTGAGTCATCTCCCTGGCCCGGGAGCATTCTCATGAGGCATGAGAATTAGAAGTTCAAGGCCAGCCGAAAAAACTTAAAGAAACTCTGTCTTACTTGTTTCAAAAGAATACACAAGAAGGGCTGAGGGTGTAGATCACGTGCTAGGTTTGGGTTCAGCCCACAGTACCACACACACACACACATACACAGAGGCACAGAGTAGAATATAATTAATCATGTATAAAATGATTTAAGTTCTTTACATATTTTATTGCAATTAATCCTTTTTTACCCAAGAAAGAATTTATTATTGGTAGCCTTTTGTGAAAAAGAAGACAGGTCCTATGAGGTTGAGTAACTTGCCTAAAGTCATCGGGCCACTAAGTGATAAATCACATTTGAACCTGGCTGTGTCTGAGTCTCAAACTCAGGCTACTGACTCTGCCCCAGGGAAACGCCAAGTTGGAGGAGGAGTCATGAGGTCCGAGTTTGAATGCTGCGTCCCCACCCCCACCCCACACCCACGGAACTGTGTGAGCTTTGCCCTTTTATTGAGGCAAATATTTACTTAGTGTTACTGAGCTTGTTTTTGTAAGGTACACAAAAATGAATCTAAGCACACTTTTGCTTTCAGGGCAGTATTTTCTTTAGTCATGAATGCCTTTGGCCATATGGTGAAATCTGTGAACTGCTTCCCTAAAATATTGTAAATGCATAAAACAAAACACACAGAAATAAATGTTGAAATATATTTTTCAAAATATCAAAACTTCAATTCACCATACAATAATATATATCCTTCTTTATTAATCTCTTTAATAACAAATCCTAGTAGTTGGTCCATTGGTTTCCATAGTATCACAGCACTCATGAATGTAGTGATTTTTTTGAGCATTGTGTAGCAACTATACTGTGATAAATACATACTTTTATTGGTTCTTACTGGTGACAGAGTCACTCCCATGGTTTGTTGACTTCATTCAGAATTGAAGGCAATGGGAAAAATGAAAATAAAATGTACCTTTTCCTTTCCCATCCGAGTTCATGAACTTTTTGAATTCTTCTTGTGAAGCCGAGGATGAGAACCTCTGGTAGGACAAGAAGACATTTATTAAGATCTTATGAAAGAACAACATAGAGAATTAGGGCTACGAGGGTTGTGCATGCAGAAGGCTTCCAGGGCTTTCACTGCTGTAACCCTGGGGAGTTTGGCTGAGGTCAGCAGTGTGAAGTCTGAGAAGGCTATGGGAAGGTCAGCTACAGCCTTCAGCTTCATGGAAACACAAGTTGTCGGGTACAGGATTACTTAGGCTAATGAAATGTTGGGGTTTTGTTTTACTTTAGGTATTGGCAAATAAATATATAAATTAAAGGATCTCAACATGGGGTATCTTATATAGGCCAGGAAATCTGAGTGGTAGCTTCACTTTTGACTACTGTTTGTACAAAAGCCAAGTTATTATTTTCAAACTCTTTGAAAGCCAGGCCTAGCTGGGCATGATGATACATACCTATAATCCAAGTATCTTAGGGAGACTGAGGCAGAATTATCCTGTATTTGCACTTACCCCATCTCAGCATGAAAAATAAAGGGTTGAGGCTGTATCTCAGTGGAAAGAACCTGAACTCAATCCCTAGTACTCAGTACTAGAGAAAAAAAAAAGATAAAGGCTTGAGTTAGATGGAAGAGTGGGTATGTGTGGATATATTTAACAGGGTCTATAAAGAAAAAGTTGGAACCTATTGGTTAAGATAATTTCTATTGCTTCTCTTTAAGTGGTTCCTTTACCTAAATATTTTTGGTGTTTAAAACAAGACTGGAATAAGTAGTTTTCTATGGATTTTGATGAATGGAAAAAAAATCCATGAAAACAGATGGAAAACTTGAAAAGTAACTTATGGCTGATTGACAGTAAATGTGGGGAATGCTTTAAAAAGGAAATGAAATGTTGTTTCCAACAGATGGAAGTGTGTAAATTTTTTCTCCACTTTAGAGCTAGAATCACTGAGTGGTACTGTTTCAGAATCAAAATATACAAAGAAAATTATGTGATTATCATCATGCATAGGATGGGGGACATTTTTATAAGAGTCATCTCCCAAAGGAAGACTTCTTCCAGAGAGCTGAGTCCTGTCCCTTCACTTTTAGAGACAGGCCAGATGTGGAAATATACAGAAGTGGGTAGCGATCAGTTCATGATGGGCTCTGGTATTAAGCTAAGGAGCTGAACTGAAAGGTATAGAGAAAGAAATACTGAGTCTTGCTTTTAGAGTCCTCTGACAGAAGTCAGGTGGATAGGTGAGAGAATATCTCTGCGGTATATGGAGAGCATCTAATATGCTTCCCACTAAATCAGAAGAAAATATTAACACATGTAAGAAAAGCAGAAGAGAGAAGAGAAAGAGGCACATTAAAAGGAATAAAACGGTTGACTATAGGACTTGCTGACTGCATATAAGCATCAATAAGAATGCACTCTGTATGATGCTTCTGTATTACACATAGTGTTTCTCATGTTAAAAGAAAAATAGGGAAGAGATCAGTCTTAGGATGGTAGATACGTAGGTCATTTTCCAGTATGTGTCCAAATTTTTGTGTCCAATTTGAAGCTCTAGTGGCACTGAAACCATGCTAGAGTTATAAGCAAAAAGTATTAGTGTTTGTAGTTCTCTTCTTGTGCACGTATGAGCCCAGGTTCTGAGCACTTCATAGGAATCACTGCATTTACTTCTTGTAGTAGCTCTGTGAGGTGTGGGGAATGTAAGCCTTGTAAAGTGACTCAGTGAGGTTACATTCTGAGAACATGGTGAGACATTGTATGATTCCAGTGGTATGAATTGTTCCAAAAAGGCAAATCTGTAGCAATGTTAATGGAATAAGTCCAGGCTGCCTGCCACTGGAATGCCAATACATGAGGTGGTAGAGGGGCTACTGCCTCAAATTTTCATCATACCCCTGGGAGGATCAGAGGCACAAAGGGCTTTTGTAGTAGAGAAAGTAGGGGCAGAGCTTGGAAAGTACATGAAGAGATCTTTTTATGTCTTAGTTGTTTTTCTTTGGTTGCTGGCACAAATACCTGACACCCAGAATTAAGAAAGGAAAAGTTTACTTAGTTCACAGTTTGTGGAGGTTTCAGTCCATACTCAGCTGGCTCCAAGGCAGAGCAGCACAAGGCAGAGGGCAGCCATTCATGGTTGAGAAAGCAGCAAAGAGCAAAGGGAGGGGCAGCAGCTGTGGCTTTTTGCAAGCCCCTCTCCCCTCCTTAGATTTGTATGCAGATTATTTGCCCCAGGGTGAGTGTAGCAGTCACACCCACATTCCCAGCATTGAATAATGAGTTAGTCACAAACTGGAAGCCACCCCATTGACTGCATAGGCTTTAAGGGAACAACTAGGCACAAACCATAACTTCTTCCTCCAAAAAATTCTCTCTCTCTCTCTCTCTCTCTCTCTCTCTCTCTCTCTCTCTCTCTCTCTCTCTCTCTCTATTTTTAGAGCGTTGGTGGACTCAGCCTCCTGGAACTGGGTACTGTAGTTCTACTTGAACAATTTGAATGGACACATTATCTTCTGTGAGTTTAACTTCACATCAACTTCCATGCTCTATGTTAGTTCTGTAGGTGTGGGAAGGTGTTACAAAGGCTACCAGATGTTTTGGATCCTGTAACCCTAAAGTAAGATTAGTTGGAACCATATAGTGGGGGCTCTTCTTTCCAATTTAGAATGGTGGACACAAGGCGGGGGGGGGTGCACAAAAGCATTGAGGAGGGGCAGCAGTCTTGTGGAAGAGAATAGGGAATAATACTTAGAAGGTTCCAAGGGAGTCACCATGATGGGGGCAAAAAATAGATTGGTGAGTGCTTGCCTCAGGGTAGGAGTGGATTAATGAAAGTGAACCTTAGGGATCTTATGAGGATGATGAAAATATTCTAAAGCTGATTTATGTTATGTTTGTACCACAGGGTAAATTTACTAAGAAATCAGTGAGTCATGTACTTGAAATGGGTGAATTTTATGGTATGTAAAATAAACCTTGATGAAGTTATAAACAAAAGTGTTTGGAATTGGAATCCTTATAAAGTAATTTATTTTAGCTGTAGTTTTCACTGAACTGCAGTAAAAAAAAAATGCTTTTAAATATAACAAGGCACATTAGTGCATCCTTATTAAAAAGGTGCCTGAATATTGTATGTGCACTTTAAGTTGCTTTTTATTTTTTAAGGTGATTGGATCTTCTTTTTTTAATGTCAACCTTTCAGCTATTGCTTGATTACTATCTGTGAAGCATTGTCCTGTTACTTCTGATGCTTTATTGTTCTCTTTGCTGGGATATGTCAGATGGCTGAACTGGCTTAGGCCTCCTTCACGTTCCTTTGCTTCTTCCTCCCTTCTTTTGCATTCAGAAATTACACTCAGAAATTACATTAAAAAGAAAAGAAATTACATGAAAGAATGGAAGTTTTCAAAAAAAAGGTAATTGGGGCTGGGGAGATGGCTCAGTAGAATAAGTGCTTCCCTGGCAAGTGCAAGGGTCTGAGTTCAATCCCCAGTTCCAAAAAAAAAAAAAAAAAAAAAAAAAAGGTAATTAAGACAATGTCTAGTCACTCACATTTTAAAATTGAATGATAACCAATACTCAGTGGGTTGCCAAATCTTCTGTCATAGAGAAAAGGGAAGACCTTTGCTGGAATTGCTCTTCCATGAACTGGTTGTAGTTCATTCTTGGTTCCTGGAACCTGAATGTAGGTAGAGAACAGTCTTGTTTTAGACTAACATTTCATGGTAGTCAATACAAGGAGCATCTTTTAACTATGGACATGCCACATAATACTAAGAACAAAGGCACATATTTGTCTCCTTCCTGTCACCCATCCTAAATCCTGTCATATGGTCATTTTTTTTTTTTTTTTTAATGTATGTAGTACAGGGTCTACAGGGTCTTACTACACAGATCGGACTCCTCATGATCCTCCTGTCTTTAGCCTCCCAAGTGCTAGAATTATAGGAGCACACAACCCCTCCCAGTCTATCATTACTTTTGTTACTTTCCTTAGGAAGTAGTTTATTAGATTATCCTGTCACATACAATTGGGTAGAAGGATAAGATAATTAAATCTTGTTTTGTTTTGGAAAAGTAGGTCTTCACATAATTTCTTCTTTTTGTTAAATGAATTAGATTTTCTGGCAAATCTCTGATAAATATGCTATATCTTTGGACAGAATGGTCACTTGTGTAGGTTTCAAGACTGTATTCTAAGGAACAAGCTTTTCTAAACATTTCTTCTTTGTGTGGTCAGAGAATTTGAAGCTATTGTTAGGGTTGGTGGAAACTTGTCAAACATTGTAGGTATGCATGTTTGGCTGCTTCAGAATTGGGTACCTTTTTTCTAAGCATCTTTTAAGTGTGGGGACAAACATATGTTGGAGGCCTGGACTTGTCACTGGAGCTAAGTAGACAGAATGTAAGTCTGTACGACAGTCCCAGGTATTGCATAATTTATTAAATTGAAGCTATAAAGATTCACACATAAAACCAAGAAAAAGTTACTGAAATGCCCAGGAACTCTTTTTGCTTTTTTTTTGTATTTTAGGGAAGGGTCTACAGGGTATTCAGGGTCTCACTCCTAGATTGGACTCATAGTGATCCACCTGTTTGCAGCCTCCCAAGAGCTGAGATTACAGGCATGTACCACCATGCCCAGTCTCAATTGCCATCTCAGTGCGCCCCAGGGGCGGGGCCGGCATAGCAGGCCTGGGGATTGAACCCCCAGCCCCTGCATCTGCTTGCAGGCAATTTAATCTGCTGAGCTATTTGGCTGGTCCCCCTTTTTTTTCATGTATGTATTTGGTACAGGGTCTCACTATGCAGCTTGGACTCTTACTGATCCTCCTGTTGTCAGCCTCCTCAGAGCTGGGATCACTGGTGAGCACCATCATGCCCAGACTCCTTTGCTGGCTCAGTGTGCCCTTGGGGTGGGGCTGGCCAGTACTGGCATGGCATGCAGGACAGGGAATCGAATCCTAGTCCCTGTGCTTGCCATAACAGGTGCTTACTCTGCTGAGCTATCTCGCCAGCCCCTTTTTTGCTTCTGACACACTAGTGTTGCACTTTCTGCAGTTTTTAGAGACAGGATCTGGTGGTGAGATGGAAACATGTAGAGAGGAGGCAACACTTCCTAGACCCACATTGCAGAAATAAACTCTTCACACCTATGACATCCCAAATCTGAAGGTGGAAGCTGCTGGTATGATTTAGGCTGCTTGGGCTGCTTGTACCAAGGCAAAGTGTGTCACCTCCACCCCCTGGAAATTGAGGTCCTTCCAGCAGCTCAGCAGTAGAGTTCTTTATCATGTGAACCTGCTCCCAAGACAAATTTTTTATCCGTCTGTTGATTTTACTTGAAGGAGTAACAGGTGAAGGATAACTGGTATATTATAAGCTGTGTAAGAGGCTTATCTTGGGCTGCTAAATACAATAAATAAAAAGAAACTTTCTTTTTGCAGAACCAGGAATTGAACCCAGGCCTTTGTGCTTGCCAGGCAAGCGCTTATTCTACTGAGCTATCTCCCCAACCCCCAAGAAACTCTTTAAAGCATTGAGAATGATTGAAGATGCGAAGAAGGAAATGAACTACACAAAGTACTTTGAAATCTTCAAGGTACTCCTATTAATTATCTGGAGGGCATTCACTCATTAAACTGTTTAGTGCTGACTGTATAGCAGGCATTTTGCTAGGTTTGAAGATATACATTGGCAGCTCCATTTTTAATTCATCCTCAATTACATTGTTAAAAAAAAAGGCAGAGCATAGCTGAACAAAATAAAAAGTCACCAACACTTTGGCAACTTAATTTCCTAAAATTAGGAGATTTTTATTTCTGACTCATATTTCTAGCTTTTTTAATTGAAAAAATAATTTTTCAAAGGATTTGACAATCGAGGGCTTACTTGTCTGCATGGAATCAATTAGTGGGAGCAAGAGAGTGGCTGCTCTCTCATGACCAGCTTTATAGAGGAGGTAACTTCACAAACAGAGGTAGGCAGCATTTCCAAGGACATGGAAAAGGTTTTGTGGTGTTTGATTTTATATCTCATCTAATGCAGTTAAAGAAGAAAATCCCCAGAATGGTTTTATTGCTCTTCCACGTTTGCAGGATATGGTGGAAATTGCAAAACTAAGCAAGAACTAACCTAATATCTAATGCATGGAATTTATAAAATTTGAATTATACCAGTTAGATCCAAACAACTGCAGAGGTTTTAATTTCCAGGTTTTGGAAGAGAAACAGCTCAGATCTCAAATCTAGTGGTAGCATTCAGATTTGAACCTTGTCCCTTAGCCCTTGATTCTGTAGCTTTTGAAATATTGTGGAGATCAAGGGTTGACTAATTAAATCTGAGTTCAGAAAACGTGCATTTCTTATGTGTGCAGAGTGAACCATAGGACAGAGCCTTTTTGGTTCTGTGCGTACTTCTGAAGGCATCTGTCCTTGTAGTTATGTTTGATCTGTTTTACTTTATGGAAACTGAGCCTTTCATAGGAAAATGGAAGTTGGAACTGTTCTGTAGAATTCAAGGAATTCTGGGGCAACTTTAAATTCCTGTAGAGAAGTTGTGGAGCTAAGTAAACAGATAAAGCATATAAACCATGAAATTAGACCTACAATACCATTATTCATGCCCATTCTTGATTCTGGTGAGTTTAATCTTGGTGACTACAAAAAGGAAGCAGCACTTTCCCATTTTAACATAAGTATTCAGAGCACTGAATTCCCCTATATAAGGCTTAACGCAGTTCTACACCTTTTTGTGGATTAATTTTAAATAAGCCTTAGTCATGAAATGCAGAAACAATATAAGCAAAGAATGAAAATGAATAAAGCAGTCACCTAGATTTTTATTGAAGAAAACCAACTTTCTTGGAAAATATCTGTTCAGCGAATGAATAGGGCCAGTGAAATAGCCCAGTGGCCTAAGCGCCTGCTTTGGTAAGCACAGGGACCAGGGTTCGTTCCTGGTCCCAAATGTCATGCTAGCTGGCCCTGCTCCCGGAGTGCACTGAGCCTAACTGAGTCCTGGTGTGGTCACACATGCATGTAATCTCAGCACTGGAGAGGCAGAAACAGGAGGATCACTACAAGTTTGAGCTGCATAGTGAGACCCTGTACCAAATGCATAAGTGAAGAAGAAAAGATTACAAATGAAATGAATGAATATATCACACAATTTGGGAACAGTAACCTTGGCCAAATACTTCTTCCTTCTTTACCCAACTTACTTATGCTTTTTATTTTATTTTATTTTATTTTAGCTGGGAAAAAAGGATATATTTAAAATTAACCCCCGGACTCAGTTTAGATGATCCCAATTTTGTTGGCAACATCTAATGCATCGTAATCAGGAGCCAGTCTAACATACGCCTTCTTCTCTCCATCAGGCCTGATTAGGGTATTGATCTTGGCAATACCGATGTCATAGAGCTTCTTCACAGCTTGTTTGATTTGGTGCTTATTGGCTTTGACATCCACAAAGAACGCGAGTGTGTTGTTGTCCTCCATCTTTTCATGGCTGACTCTGTGGTCGGGGGAACTTGATGATGGCATAGTGGTCAAGCTTGTTTCTCCTGGGGGCTCTCTTCCAACAGTATTTGGGCTGCCTCAGAGCCACAGTGTCTAGGGATGGTGGAAGGTGGGCGACGTTCATATCTTCTTCTTTTTGTGGCTGTGGATGCCTTTCAGCACAGTCTTCTTGGCCTTCAAAGCTTTTGCTTTGGCTTCAGCTTTGTGAGGGGCAGGGCCTTCCTTCTTTGCCTTCGGTGCCATCTTGGTAAAAAGGTTCTTTCCTACTCATGCTTTTTAGACGTAATCACTCAAATAGTAGTTTCCTTTGGACATATGCCTGATTGAGAATACACGATTCTTTGTCTCTTCTTTATTATGATGTCACAGTGTAGGTTGAAAGAGCACAATTTTGTGCCAAGCAACTTTGCGTACATCTTCTAAAGTAGCTGGCTTTCTAACTCTATGACCATGGGCAAATTATGCATTCTCTTAAACTCTTATTTAGCTACCTAATGAAGATAATGGTGTCTGTATGCTACAGGTGTTGAAGGTCAAGTGTATAAAGTTCTTTGTAGATAGAACAGGCTAGATAAATTGTGGGTTTTACTAGTATTTTTGTTGTGCATTGAAACTTTTTATAATTAAATATTTACAATTGAAATGATTGTAATTTTAAGGTATAATTAGAATTTCAACTGACCTTTGCAAATACGTATTTTCTGCTCTTTATTTTGTAGTAATGAAACAGCTCTGTTGATATGTTTCACCTACAAAATTCCCTCATTTACACCTCACAATTCACTGACTCTTAGTGCATTCACTGATCTGAGACTGTCACCACAGTGATTAGAACATTTTAATCACTTCTACAAGAATTCCCATATCCTTTAGCTGTCACCCTTCTGGACCCTCATTCCTCCAGCCCTATGCAATCACTGGCACACTGTATGAATGGGTTTGCTTATTCTGAACTATTCATCAAAATGGAACTAAGTAGTGCATGATCTTTCATGATTGGTTTCTGTAATTTAACAGAATGTTTTCAAGCTTCATCATACCGAGCTATGCATTATTACTTTATTACTTTTTAAAGGCCAAATGAAATTCCATTGTATGAACTGTCTAAATGTTGTTTATCCATTTGTCAGTCACAGAACTGACACTTGTCAGTAGAATTCAAGGAAGTTTGGGGCAACTTTTTAAATTCTCCTGTGGAAATTGTGGATTTCAGTGATGGCTACTGTTCCTTTGGCTATTGTGAAGAGAACTGCTTTGGATGTCACTGCACAAGCTTTCGTTGCAGTATCTCTTTTCAGCACTTCGGGGTTGTATAGATAGGAGTAGAATTGATGATGCTGTGCTAGCTCTTTGTTCAATGCCTGGTGGAACTGCGAATTACTATCGTACACTCTCATTCTCACTGGACAGGGTCCAAGGAGATCCCCAAATCAGAGATGATGAACCTTGACTTAACTCCGCCCAAGGGAAGGGTAGCAAGCTCACTGAATTTGATTGCAGAAAAAGAATTTTCTGTATGCATCAGTGAAAGGCATAAAGAATTTATGACACAACTTTAAAAGCATGTACTCAAAGAAATAGAATAGGGGTCCTCAGAGAGAGGCACATTGTGCTTTGGAGTCGGGAATATTTATGTGTTTCAGGGAGTGGAAAACTGTAGGTTGGTGAATCTGTAGAAAGTTTGGGTGTAGTTTAACCGAGCAAGATGGTACCCCCCCCCCACACACACACACAAGAAAAGAGAAGATGGCTCCTTTCACAGGTGGAAGGGTCAGGCCCTGGCAATTGTATTTCATTTCTTAAAATTAGAAAATAATTATTTTCTCCCCACATTTTTGTTAGTACGCGCCTGCAGTACGCAGTGAGCGAGCCATCGTGCGCATGCGCATTGTGTATTTCATTTCTTTTACCTTTGTTGTTTTGTTCCCGTCCATTCCTTCCAATTTTTCTTCCCTTTCACATTTGCAAAAGCTCTATTTCCATTTTTTTTTTTCTTTTGGTTTTTCTCTTTATTTTAGAGAAAAAGAGGTATGGTCTTGCTATACTGCTGTCCTTGAGCTATACTGCTGTCCTTGAGCTCACTTTGTAGCCCGGGCTGATCTCGAACTTGCAGTTATCCACCTGCCTCAGCCTCCCGAGTGCTGGGATTACAGGCATGTGCCACCAGGCCCAGCTTGGTTTTTCTCTTAAATCCCCCTTTTCTTCTCTCTCCTCTGCCATCTCTTATTCCCTTTCTCGTTTGAACACATTCTTCATACTTCTCACAACCCCACCCCATTCTGTTCATTATTTACACTTTGGATTTCTCACACAAATGAAGTAATGTGATATTTAAACTTGTGTGCCTAATTTATTTCACTTAAGATTATGCTCTCAAGGTACATCTATTTACATAAAATGCTCCAAGTTTATCCTTTATGGCAGAGTATTCAAACACATTTGCTTTATCCATTCATTTGTTCATGTGCTACTTTGAAATTTAGCTGTTATGAACTGTGCTGCTATAAACACGGGTATGCATGCATGTGTCATCATCATGTGATGTCTTTAACTCTTCCCTGAAGATAACTAGAAGGGCAATAGCTGCATCAAGTTGTACTAGTAGTTTTACTTTTTTGAGTAATCTTCATACTGATTTCTGTAGTGGTTTTACCAATGTATATTGGGAAAAGGGTTCCCCCAGTAGCATTTGTTACCCATTGATTTCTTGATGATAGCCATTCTTTCTAGAATGAGATAGAATCTGTGTTTTATTTATATTTATTTATTTTTTTCATTTGGCACAGGGTCTCACTGTGCAGCTTGTGGTGATCCTCCTGTTTCAGCCTCCCTGGTGCTGGGATTACAGGTGTGCGCCACCAAGCCTGGTCTTGGTGGCTGGCTCAGTGTGCCCAGGGGTAGGTCCGGCATGGTATGTGGTACAGGGGATGGAGCCCTGGTCCCTGAGCTTGCCTAGGCAGGCACTTAGACTACTGAGCTATCACTGTGATCGTCTGGGTTGTTTTAATTTGCATAGTCCATTGTATTTCTTAGAGTCAGGTTTCTTCCAGTTTACTTTATCAGCTAAGCTTATTTATTGCTTTAAAATATCTTTTAGGGGGTTGGGGGTAATGGATCTGGAAGAACAACCTTAGAGAGTATAGGTACAGGTAACATTGTATAATGAAGTGACAGTCTTCTTACCAGTTTTAGATGATCATTTTCATTGTCTTGTTATCATGTGTATGGCACTTAGGGTTTTGCAGATGTTGAGGAATGAAGTTCCAAACCAAAGGAGGAGATTAGGAGAGTTTTTATTGGAAATATGAAGAAAGGAATAGGTGGCCAAATGATCCTTTGATCCAGAGTGACTTCCAGAAACAGCAGAACACAGTTAGCACTCAGGCGTTCAGTGTCCTGTATCAAGAGTTATAGGCACGGGATTACAGTGAGCCATGCATGCACATATTTGCAGCAGCAGCACAGGTCATAAGAGCTAAACCTTGATAATATAATAATCTGCGTATTTAAAATGATCAATTGGAACTGAGGGTTTCTAACCCAGTTCTTCAGCAGTAGAGTTTGAAGATAATTGGGATATTAAAGGAAAACAAATGGTTATTTTGTAATTTATGTTCCTCAAAACTCAGGAGGCTGCACCTCCATTTAGGAGTCTACAAGTACTTACCTTCTTATGGGTATGGTGCTTCCCTAGCTAGTTGCCTTACTCCTTTTGTGACCTTTTTTTTTCCGGCACCAGGGATCGAACTCAGGTCCTTGGGCTTGCCAGGGAAGCACTTATTCTATTGAGCCATATCCCCGGCCCTTAGTTGCCTTACTCCTAAGCTAACTCCATAAGCAATTCTTTCCAGTCCCCTTTCTACCTGTCTGTATCTCTTTGACCCTACCTCCTGCCTGCAGTGTATGAGGGTTTTCTTTCCTCCACATCTTTACCGACACTTGTTACTGTCATTATTTTGATTTTAGTCTTCCTAGGGGTAAGAAATGCTATCTCACTGTGGTTTTCATTATGTTTTATTCATAATTAATCTTTAATTATTTTGCATGTCTTGTCATTTGTTATGACTCACGAGTAAAGGACAGGACTTGTCTCATCTCACACCAAATGCCCAAGTTGGGGGAAAAGGATTTATTTGAATATAGAAAACTCAGAACAAGATGATTTAATAAATATTTCTAACTTCTGCTATGTTTTGGCTAAAAGTAGATCAGGAAAGGAAAGCAAGAATAGAGCTAATTGCTCATCAACACAGTAGAAATGGATACTGTCTAAGTAATTTGGATATGCATTTAAATTAGATTACATTTAATGAGAGGTTTTCTAAATGGAGTTAATTTGAAAGGACACGCAAGGCATGGGGTTTATTCTGTGTACCTTCTAGTAAATAGCGTTAATCTTTCCTCACCTTCCAATTCTGTTAAATCAAAGTTACTCTTCAGAAGAGCTTTTTACTTCTTTGTTCCTTGAGCTGTCTGTAGTTGGAAGCTGTTGAACAGGTTACATGGGGAGGGAAAACATACCAGTGCAGTTTTCATATGGAATAGGAAACACGAACATTTTGACCAAGGAAAAGGGAAGCTTTAAAGGAAGTAGTTTTGGTTCATAATAGTTTGCATTCTTTAAAAAATGTTTTTACCTTTTTCCTTTTAAGTTATGTTTTGATCATTTTCAATATTCAAGGAATTAAAGAGCAAAATAACAGGTACTAGGATATAGGGAGGTTGATCTTTCGTAAATGAGAAAGGAATCAAGAGATGGGTTTGGGAAGGAGATATAAAAACATTAGTAGGGTATGTTATATGCATGTAACTGCTGTCCACAAGGAATATAATCATTGTGTGCTACAAACGTGTGCTAATACAAGTAAAAATAAATTTTAAAAAAATTAAATAAATTCAACTTTTATTGTAGTTTCTCACTGAATAGGATAGTGTCTCCCATTACAGAATGAGCCTATTGTCTGAAAAAGGTCCTCTGCATCCAACAGTCACTATGAGATGATTTCTAAAAATAATGGTGAAGGGGCAACTGAGTGACTTAGCAAAGTCCTTGAAAAAAGATCGAGTTAATTTTGGAAAGAGAAGCTAGAAATAGGATAAGATATGCAAGCTAAACATTTATGGAAAAGTCAAGGCCTTGCCCTCAATACATTTCTCAGATTGCTGTAATCATATGTGTGATTCTTCATATAGGATAGCATCTGTTTTTTGAGGTGCTTTTCTGTCCAAGATTGGGTTTGCCTTCTCATGAAAACCAGGTGCTATAAATGGGTCAAGGAGTATTGTCTCCATTTTAAAAATGAAAAAAGTTGGGGCCGGGAGATTTCTGTGACCTGCCCATGTCTGTCTTCTTGTTATTCATACACTGAGCATTGGAATCCAGGTCCCTACATCCTCCATGGCCGTCCTCACATAGTCTACGGCTGTTGCACCTTTGCAGGATTGCTTCTGCAGTGACTGTTAGGTTTTCTTCTTTGTGTATTTTGCAGATTGTTCCCCAGCTCGCCCATTCCTCCTATTACAAAAAGACTCGACTAATGAATTATGCATCAGCATTTGACTTAAAACAGAAAAATCAAAGGACTTGGATTTAAGTAATATTCTCACACGGAAACATACTACTGCTTACATGTGTTTCTTTTCCCCTAAAATTGTTGGTGAAAGAATGACTTAAATACTAATGGGAAACTTCATATAATGCTGCTGCCTCAAGAATACACCACCGACTAAGCTGTGGGCTAGAGATAACTTTAAAGAAAAATTAAAGTGGCATTAAAAAGTGCTAGTTCTTTCTCCTCAGTTCTGTTGAATGTCGTCTAAATCCATCCTAAAAAGTGGATTTCGACCAGCAGCCCTGGCTTAATAGCTCCTGTTATATTCTTCTGAATTTTCTCCATCTCATTCCTCTGTAAGAGTGCAAGTTTTTGCCACGGGAAGTATCTGTTTATTGTATCTTCACAGTATCACAGAGCCTGACATGAGGTAGGCCCCCACTCCACACATGGCGAATGAATGATCCAGCTCAGTTGTTTGTCATCTGATGGGAAGGAGTAACATCTGTTTCAGAAACATTGAGATAATAATTAGACTTACATGTTTACAGTTTGCTGCAGGAGGGCGTTTGAGGCTGAGAGTTAGGGGTACAGTTCAGTTGGTCAAAAGCAAGGTCCTCTACTTGTAAGGAGCAAGTTAGAGGATAGCAGATTCCAGCTGTTAATAGGTTATTTTGGTTGAGGACTCCCCATTGTTTTGGGGACCCTTTGCTTATGTCACTGTAAAGCCTAAGCCCTGGAATCTACTCTGGCCTTTTCTGCATTCCCAAGCTAAAGCACAGGGTAGAATATCTCTCTGAGGAACCCACAAGAGGCACTTCACCTCTCTGGGTTCTGATTATTTCCTTAGTAAAATGAGGAAACAAAGAACTTCTGGATGTGTTGTGAAAATGAGTGATAGCATGTAGCAAATACCATGGGGATAGAAAATCTTTTCTAGTTTCCTTCTACTCTGTGCTGTGGGGCATAGAGACCATGCAAGCCAGAAATGATCCATTTGTTAATTTTGGAGTTTGGTATTTGAGTACCACAGCACGCATCAAGAATCCACCATTACCTTATTAGGAGTGAAGGGAGATGGGCTGTTTTATGAAAGCCTCTCGTCTGTCAGTTTTAAATAGCAAGAGCATAATTATGCTACTTGTTAGAGTTGAAGAAAATAAAATTGTTAGATGGAAACTTGGAGGCACACTGATAATCAATTGTCAGGTTTATATTCCATTGTAAATCTTTCTAAGATAGACTGGCATGCCTCTCTAAGGGCATATGGCCATTATTGAGAGATGTTACTGTCTCATATTTTGTTTTTTTGTAGATAGCAGCATCAATTTTTCTTTCCTTAGGAAAAATAAAGACTGACTTCATGACCTTTGCCAGTTTCATGGCTCTGTACAACGCACGTCTGCGGTCCTGGTGTGAAGCAGACACATAACTCACTGAGTATTAGGCAGTCAGCAGGTAGGAAGATGGTTGTAAGCTGATCACTTTGAATTCTTGAGAGTTTTTAATATTAAATATTCAAAATTGCAGACCTTTTTTTTTTCTAGTGGTGGGAGAGCATTAAATTGTAAATTTAGAGCAAGAGGCCTTTCTTTTAACAGTATTGATTAAAAAAAAATCTTTTTTTTTTTTTTTTTTTTTAACTCCAGATATCTTAAACTTAGAAGTGGAGTTAAGGGAAAAAATTTTTTTCTCAATAATCTTTCTAATTGTGTTATAATTAAGATAATTTTTTCCCCACCTATCACTTTTCTACACTTATATTTTCTATTAGCTTTGTAGTATCCAGAGGAGTTTCCATTAGGTGTGAGCTGATTTGTACTGAGTTGTAACTTTATTGAGCAAGTTCCTTTAGAAAACGGAAAGTATAGTTTCTGGATTCCATTTTTGAGATGCATCATCTACAAGACTTTTATTCCCACTTAACGTTTGATGTTTTGCAAGGAAAGTAGTTCTAGATCTGTTTGCTGTGGAGGAGACGTGATTCCAGTTGTTGATAGGTTAAAAACACAAGGACCCTGGATGCCTGGTAGTGCTTGTGAAGCATACCTACTGGGTGCTGGTGAGGTGGTCCTTGTGCTTTTTTATTTTTTTTCTGGCATAAAATATTCCTTTGATAAATTGATGTGGCAATTCTTGGAGCGGGCACTTCATACTTATTTTCTCCTCATATACTTCCCTGTGACGCTGGCAGGAAGGTTCTGTTGTTACCCTGTTTTATGGATAAGGAAACCGAAGCCTCCAGCTATTAGGTAACTTGCCTAAAATCACATAGGTAGAAAGTAACAAAGCCAGGATTTGAGCCCAAACCGTGTACTCTGAACTAGTTATGCTGGTTAAATTGTCTGTTGAGAATGCCTGCATAATAAAGAAAGCCACACATTTTATTTCCTTCCTAATTCTGATTTTTTTTTTTTCTGTTGAATCTTTAAAAATAATTTTTAGAAAACTCGTTGAATTTGTTTTATTCTTTCCTCTGTAACAGTGGTTCTTATCAAAAATTTAAGGAACAGAGGAATGAAACTAGTTTTACCAGTTCGCCGTAGAATCAGTTTTAACCTTTTCTCACAGTTTCTTATAGTTCTCTTTCTTGTATTGATGTCTTCTGAGATTCAGTCACATCACTTGCGTGCTACTTGCTGCAATTTGGATTTTCCAGATGATTATTAGTGTGGATCTTTATGAGCAGTGGTGATGTTTGGGGTCATTTGCAACTGGGAGGGTTCACAACTGAATTTTTGGCGTTTGGTAAGTGAAGCTTTCACTCCTTCTGTGGGAGGTAAAAGACAAGATCACTATATAATACAGCCCTACTTGAAAGCGAAGCAACTGCAGTTATTCTGTGAAAGACGAGGACAGACAGGACATGACGGAGTCCTTGCTGGTGGCACACGAAGTGCTTTTGGCAGTTCCTTTTCACATTCAGCAAGTGCCGTTCGGAGAGGCGAGGTCACCTTTCTTGAGATTGCTCACACAGCCTGACTGCGGAGGCGGCCTGCTCTCCTTGCTGTCCGCTTGGTGGGAGCAAAGCCTGCAGCACGTGCAGTGCATGAGGCAGGTCTCTGGGGGTCCCGGCCCTGCTGCGGGCCCCTCCCTCCCCTCTGATTTGTCTGCTGTGGGTCCTGGCTCTTTGCTGACACTTTGGCTGTGAGATACTGAGTAATAGAGAGGAAGTTGTAGTTTATGTTTTTGTACCTCCCTAACCTTTTGAACCTCAGTTTGATTTGAGATTATTTAAATTTGATTTGGGATTACTTAAATTTCTTGGCTTTACAATATATTAACCATTGTTAATCTCCTATTATCTTGTTTTGAAATTCTGCATTATTGGTTTTTTTTTTCTCTTTAAAATAAACACATTAGACAGTTCTTGGTTTTATGAAAGTGGTCTTTCTAATGTGAAAAGTCAAGAATACTTAAAAGTCTTTAAGTAAAAGCAGGTGACTCAGCCTCATCCAAAGTCTGTCTTAAGAATTGTATCTTCCCAGAACAACCACTTTCATCTTCTTGGACTTTTCCTTGTGTGGCGGGTATCTGGGTCTCAGAATAGTAAGAGAATGTCCTTGCCGCCTCCCCAGTGTTCCTGCCTTGCTGCTCAGCAGCTGTAAGCCATTAGAAAAGAAGTAGAGGTGAGTAGATGGCCTCCTTGTGACTGGTACACATTTTCTTTAATCCCCATCCACTGAGGATATTTGTACCTCTAATAAGTTATTTTGTACAGTTGTGCATTGTATAAATATTCTTTAGTGAAGACACCATTTAAGAATGAAGTGATAGCCGGGGTGGTGGTGTATATTTATAATCCTAGTACTGTGGGAGTCTGAGGCAGCAGGGTTGAAAATTCTAGCCCAGCCTAGGCAATGTAGTGACTTGGAAAGACCCTGTGTTGAAATAAAAAATTATAAAAGGGCTTTGGGATGTAGCTCAATGTGAAAGCTCTGGGTTGTGCCCTAGAACTGACAGACAGACAGACAGACAGACAGACAGACAGACAGACAGACAGAGACAGAGACAGAGAGAAGTGGTTAATTAATCTCAGAAAGACAGAGTAAACCCTTGTAGGGAGGGTATATAGATATCTAATTTGCCTTTTCTAGCATATTAAGTTGTTCTGATTAATGTGCTTGCACGTGGAACACTATTGCATCCAGAGTAGTGGGCAGCTATTTCTAGTAGCTTGTAGAGAAGCAGACGTCGTCAATAAGGTAATTATTTTAAGTGCATCTGTAGCTATGCAATGTGCACATGTGTTTGTAATTAGAGTTAAAGAATTTAGAATCAAGTGCCAGATTTGTCTGTGTTTATACATTCAACAAATGAAAAAAAAATCTATTTAATATTGGCTGCTACCTTCACAAAGGTGCATTGTCTCCGAGTTTGCAAAGCACAGCACGTGTTAGTTGTCGCAACCCAAATTTGCTGTGTAATATGTAGCCCAGGAGATTGGGTTGGGGCAACCCAGCAGGCTTATCGCTGGGCTGGGCAAATGTGGCCATGGTGTAGTTTGCCAACATGGGGCTCCAGTGTGTCTGGCCATGTGGTGGTAAGATTTGGCATGTGCAAGTTCAGGGTTTGTCCTCATCTTTTAGAGAAAGAAAATTATATGTTAGTAAGTACAGTAATATTTTCAGTAAGCAGAAATAACATGCTGTCATGACATAATTTATGAGATGTATTTAGTAAGTCATATACAAATTTTGCAACAGTGAGAATTTTTTTGGCTAGAAACTTAGCACTTGTTTGTTCTTAACCAAACCAAAGGCCTACATCTAAATACTTGACATGTATCTTAAATTATTTGCTAATCAATTTATTGAATGTTTTAGATTTTTGCTGGAACCTAATAGAATTTCTTTTCAGCAAAGGGAAGAAAAATAGCTAATGTGGCGTATAGTAAAATGACTCAGATATACAGTTGTATTTGTGTACAGTTACACTGCTGTGTAGCCAGGAGCTAGCAGACCCAGCAAGTGTTTAGCTGCCAGGGTTCTTTTTCATGGGAAATGGTTTGTGTAGTCCACGACTGGTGACTCTGGCATCGGTCCTTGGGTCATGTTAATAGATGCAAAAATAATACACGGCCGATTTTCGATTAATTGGAAGTTTATCTGATTGGCAAGTCACAGGGGCTTTCGCTTTTCTTTCCTGTTTCTTGCCTCTTCCTCCTCCCTGATCATTTTCATGTGAACTACGGATGACACTTAGATTAGATTTGGGCTGGGAGGGAGGTGAAGACTTTTTTGATAGAAGTTTTCATGGATACTTCTGAGAGCTAAAAATTGTTAAAATGGGTTTTCCTAGCATTGCATTTTAGAATTATTCATGTATTTTAAATAAAAATATTAAGCTTTCTTTATTAAAGGCAATTTGAGTTTGACTCTGGCCATTTAATACTGAGTCCAGAAGCTTAAATGTTTCTTTCATGCCTTACTGTTGATTTTCATATAAATTTTCATCAGAGCTCATGTCTCAGTGCGGTTTCTTCATTCTATGCCAGGCCACTGTTGTACTGACAAATGGGAACGACCTCTTTGCATTTGAGTTCACATCTTTTAGAATCATATAACAACTGAACATGGTGGCCACAAACAGACAGAAATGAAGTTAGGTTTCCATTGTGTGCAAGTGTGATTTCATCTATTTTTCTGTAGGCCACACAATTAATTAATTTTATAGTGCTAATTTGGGCTATTTTAGCACCTTCCTGAAACTCTCTTAGCTGGAGCTTAGCAAATGATAGAGCATAGATTTCTTTTGGATGCTGTCCAAATAGGGTTAATTGCCCTAACAGGACCTTGTTGTAGGGAAGTTCCAAAGCGTGAATGCTAACACCAGCGTCATGTGGCATGGTAGGGGGCTCTATTTACATAATTGCAACAATTATAGGCACTAATACATAAGACATCTTTTGAAGAGGTTTTTGATTTTAATTGTTCTTAGAGAACATCTCTTTATTTCCTTCCCAATACATTTAATTTGTGAAGAACTTTCGCTATTCATTATATGTATGTAAGTACAGTTAAGAAAGCAAGTTGAATAATATGAATAATGCAATTAAGGGAAAGTGAATATTAGAAAAGATAATTATTTTAAACCTGCTGCCTGATGAATAATGAATTCATTGTTGAGGTAAGGGTCGCATGTGTGTAGGAACAACAAAAATCACATCACTTACTACTCTTAGGCTTTAACAAGGTGCACCCAGTGCTTACTGTGGTAAGTATTTGGGATGCAAAGGTGGCTAAATGCACTGTGTGTACCCTGACTTCTTCATTTTGGAAACCTTAGGTTGTAGGTGAATGGTCATGAATATCAGCAGTAAGCAGGTGGTTTCTGTAGTCTGTGTGTGATTCCAATCTCTCTTTCTCTCTCTGTGTGTGTGTGTGTGTGTGTGTGTGTGTGTGTGTGTGTGTGATCTACTTAACAACTGCTCATGGACAGTCTCAGTGACTCATTGTACTTTGTATGTTTTTATTCTCTGTATAGCATGCCTTTGAGTACATTTGTCTTGGAAGGTAAAAATTCATTGGGAGTAGAAGTTTTCTCAGAATTACTTTAGTTTTTACATCAGTTGCAAAGCAGCATTGGAAGACAGAGAAATTTGAGTGAAAAGAAGTAAGGAAAATGGTGACATTAGAGATACTTTGTGTTTCATTTTTGTGGAAGATAGTGTCAAAAGTATTCTGTATCTAAATTTGTGCAGTTCCTTACAGATTATGAAATGAGATTGAAGTTGGGTGTGGTGGTATATGCTTATAATCACAGCATTCTGGGAGGCTGAGGCAGGAGGATTCCAAGTTTGATCCAGCCTTAGCAACTAAGTGACTTAATAAGACCCTGTCTCAAAATAACAGAAAGGGAGGGAAGGAAGGAGGAACAGGGGGAGAGAGAGAGAGAGAGAGAGAGAGAGAGAGAGAGAGAGAGAATTTAGTATATATTTCAGTAAATATTTAAAGCTTACATAGTTGTGGACCTCATCTTTGAAAATGTATGTTCCTTCAGTTGAATTCCAAAATATAGACAGTGTTACCTCATAAAAGTAAATTTAGCTACTATGTTAAATGTAAATCACTTTCTTCTTATTATGTAACCTTTGTGGAAGAACTTGATGAAACACTCATTTCTTCAGTGGTGACTGGTTGGCTTTGTGTGTGGCCTGTGGCAAATCACAATAGGGTAAGCGGGGAAATCCCCAGGCCTGGATACTGAGCCTAGTGGACCTGTTTGTGATGTAATGACAGTGTGCCTAGGTTGCTGTGTTGTGTTTGTACTACCCTTTTTGAAAAATTATAAGTCCAAGGAGAAGTCTTGGCTGGTTTCTCTGCTCAGAGAATGTCTGAGAAGGCTCTAAGAAGCCCAAAGACAAGGCACTTATTAAGTTCTTCTGTGGAGCCTTATGGAAAAATTATCTGCTTCTAAGCTCACTCACATTGTTGTTGAAATTTTTTTCCTTGACATTGTGGGTCTGATGTTCTTGTTTGTTGGTCTTTGTTCCTTCACCTGGCTGCCAGCAGAGGAGAGACCATTCCTTTTCTTTCACTATGTCTTTGCCATCTTTATTTTTAGTTTTTAAAAAATGTGTTTAGTATGGGGTCTACAGGGTCTCACTACACAGATTAGACTCATAGTGATCCTCCTGTGTTCAGCCTCCCAAGTGCTGGGATTACAGGTATGTACCACTATGCCCAGTCTCAATCACTGGCTCAGCCCGCCCCAGGGTCGGGGCCAGCATGGCATGCTGGGGATCAAACACTGGTCCCTGCATCTGTCTAAGCAGGTGCTTTAATCTGCTGAGTTATCTGGCCGGCCCTTTTGACATCTTTAAAACCATCAGAAAGAAGTCAGTCTTCTCTGTGTTTTGAATCTTTCTGGCTCCTGTTTTGCCACCAATGAGAGTATGAAAGGATCCTTTTCTTTTGTCATAATCTGAAGAGGGGTACCAGGATGTGGAGATAATAAGGGGTAACCCTAAAATGCCACCTGCCACCTGAGCTATTAGAAAGGGAAGATGAACACTGAATTCCAACCCGAGAGGCTTGTAATGGCTTCCTAGAGAAGCCAGTCCTTAAGCTGGCAGGACACTTGCCTGGGACCAAGCCGAGATGTCTGTGCATTGGCTTTGTCCCTATTACCCACTCATATTTATTTAGGACCTGTAATAGGTTCAGATCACTTCTCCACTAAAGACTCAGTTTCCTTACTCATGAAATAAGAACAAGTTGCACCTTTTTAAAAGGAGTTTTGCTGTAGTTAGAGGTAAAGTAAATCAAGGTCTAACAAGAGAGGTGCTTAGTAAATGGGGCTGCTACATCTTGTATTGGGAAGAACCTGAGTTTACAGTGTGAGTTACATAACTATATAGGTTATTATGTAATTGTGCAATCCTGTCTCTTATCCAGCTGATACTTACAGAATCCTAAATAGCTGAGCTAGAACTAGGAGGGAGGGAGATCCTTGCCTTGAGCCAACATTTTGGGGAGGGGGAGCCCTAAAAAAGCTCCATAATAAGATCAATCATAGGCTAATATAATATAATATCAAACTGAATTAGAATTGGTAACAAACCAAATATCAATATAAAATCAGTATCAGTATCTGGTTGTTCTGAGCCTTAGTAGAATCTGAGACAAGAGGAAATTTCAGCAGTACCGATCCTGTCTTTAGCCACTTTTTCCATTCATGTTGTTGCATGGATGTGCTAATTTATCTTGATCTTTGATTTAAATTTTGCTCCTGATATGAATATCTTTGTCACTCACTCTAGCCTTGTTTTACTAGTCTGGAATGAGGTTCCCACCCGCCCCCTTTACCAATTATTGGAAGTGAACAATGTGATATAGACGTAAAATAAATGGTGCAGAAATTTAATCAAAGTTGAACTTTACTGGGATGTTATTTTGACTGCATCTAAGTATTATTTTAAGTTGACATCCTGGCATTCTTGGTAGTTTTTCAATTTCCTCATTTATTAAAATATTGTCAGCAATTGTCTGGGTGATTAATGTACTTCAAATATGTCCTGTGTTTACAGTATAAAATTCCTTCTTTGAAGTTGCTTTAAACAGCTTCCAGTATTAATAAAGTCCCATTGTAGCATCCTGATAATAACAAGTTTATAGTTTTTGATTTTTGTCTAATTCTTCTTTGATTTCAGTGGTTTTATAATCATTCTTTTTAGCTCTTGCCTCCTATTATGCCTGCTTTCCAGTAATGTAAGTGGTTAGGATAATTGCAACATAATATCAGAATGGCTTTTTTATTTCAAACCTTTACTGTATTAGGCTTTCCTTCCACTGCCTTGTCAGAAGGGGCTAAATTTTTCTATGGTCTGGGCATTATTCCCATGATAGATATTTAGCGGCGTGATTGCTATATTATTGCTGACATTTTAACATTTCTGAGAAGTACAGACCAAGATTACCACTTGCTGTTTGGAATGTGTTTCAACCAGCAGACTTTGCCTAAGAATAGACAGTTGGGAAAGGAAAATATTGGGAACATCTAGTTAATCTAAGGTGAAATGGAAGTCTCTAATCTGACTTCAGCAGTGAGACTTAATCTTGTTCTTTCTTTTTACAAACTAAGTGCCTTACTTTTATAAACTAACATAGCCACAATTTTAGATGTTTTTACATTGTGTAAAATAAAAATGCCTAATGATTAGTTAGAATGAGAAACATTAAAATAGAGGGTGGGAGATGGCTCAGTGGAATAAGTGCTTCCTGGCAAGCGCAGAATTCTGAATTCAATCCCTGGTTCCGCAAAAAAGAAAAAAAGAAAAGAAAAAAGATACATTAAAATAAAAAATCCATCAAGAAGATAGTATTACTGAGTGGGGAAATAGTTCCATTTGATTACAAGCATTAAATGACTAATGCCGTGAGTGTTTTTCTTAATAAAATTTTAATTGGAATTATAAAATTTTGGTACCGTTTAATCTCTTTATCCTTTTGAGAAACTTACTATGGATTGGTATAATGTTGCTTGATTCAAGGGGCCAGGGAGAGAGTTCAGCAGTCTAAGTACCTGCTTAGGCAGGCGCAGGGACCGGGGTTTGATCTCCAGCATCACAGGCCACACTGGCCGCAACCCTGGGGTGCAAGAGCCATCGCGACTAGGCGTGATGGTGCACACCTGTAATCCCAGCACTGGTGAGGCTGAAAGTAGGAGGATGACTATGAGTCTGTGCCAAATACATAGAATTAGAAAAAAATAATGATGATTCAAGTAAGTTGGTTGTAATAGTAATACAGCAAAAAACCCCCAAAAAATCCAAAAAACTTTCTACATGATGTTCAGTTGAATAGCCTTCAAAAAAAAAAAAAAAGTTAGGTCTAATCTGATGTTATTGGAAGAGTAATGGGAATATTTAAGACTGTTCCAAGCTGCTGTGATTAGGAATGAATTTGAACCTATACTCAAGACTTCAGTATTGTGAGACTCCATAATTCTGTTTACTGCTTTAAAGCAGCCACACTGTGGGAAACTTTTACAAATAAGCACATTATTAATATATTTATTTAAAATGGCAAGCAGCTCCATCTACCCCAGGAAATGAGCAGAAAGTAGATGCCACCACAAGCAACGTAATAGGCTTGTAGCTTGGCTTTGTTTATATAGTATGTATACTGCAAATATTTCAGGAAATATAAATGGATAAATAGAAGTAAAATATTAAAAAAGCATGGAACTTGCCGAGGTTTGATTGTTTATATAGAAACTTGAGGTTGACTTCAATCTGTGCTGCCTAAGTGTATTAACAGTAAGCCACAAACACCCCATTGATTTTTTAAATATGCTTTTTAAAAGGAGAATATTTGATCTTCCATATACCCAAATACTAAAACCCAGAGGGAGACAGTTCCCTTATAGTGTACCTCAAGGAGTACATTGAAGAGGAAGCACTTCGGGCAGTGAGGGGGAATAATAACTACCTGAGGAGAAGCGGGAAGTCTGCTGGTGTAAGAGCGGACTTGAACTTTCCCGTTACTAATTTACTGCGTGACATTCGGTAACAGCGGTTATTTCTACTTTTGTCTTCCTCAGAAATTTCTAATAGTTCCAAGTTAAACAAAACAGTACAAGTTATTTTATCTAGTGTAATTTCATAGGCAGTTTTTTCCCTGTTAGACTCTCATTTGTGAGTTTTGACAAATGGCAGAAATTAGTGTGTTCCCTTGAATTAGTACGCAGGGGATCAAACTCTGCTGTCACTTGGGAAACAATCAAGTGCCTTCCATATTCATAGAGGTGCGTGTTTACCAGTGGTGCGCTGCTGTGTGTAGGGGTCACAGAGGGATTGATTTTTATGCTGCAGTGATAGCTACTTGGACAGACTTCTCTTCCTTCAGCCTGGTTGACTGAGGATATATATACATATATACATATATACATATATA
>NW_004524580.1:10390286-10397149 GCF_000260255.1 Octodon degus
GGGGCTGGCAAGCCGGGCATCAAACCCCCAGTCTCTGTGCTCTGTCTAAGCAGGTGCTTTAGTCCGCAGAGCTATCTGGCCTGCCCAAAGGATATTTCTTAGGATTTTGATTTTATGAGAAGCATGATCATTGTTCTTTAGGTTTTGTGATCTGGCTGAGGGACAGAGACATTTGTATTCTGCCTCAGTTTGAGTGCTAAGTGTCCCCGAAGGTCCCTGTGTTAGAAACTTTGCCTGCACCCTGGTGCTTTGGGAGATGTGGGCCTTTTAAGAGGCTGGCCCTAGAGGGAGGTCTGGAGGTCCCCCATGAGCACCCCTGAAGGAGACAGCAGGACTCAGCCCTCCCTTTTTTTCTGTTTTCTGTTTCTGGCCATGAGATGGGCTTTCACCTTATGCTATGCTTTGGTTATGGTGGACTGCCTTGCCCAGGCGCAGTCAACGGAGGAGTGAGGACCCCAACTGGGAAGCCTGAAGTTCTCCTCGGTCTAAGGTCCTTTCTCTCAGTGTTTGTTACAGCAGTGCAAAGCTGGCTGACACACTCTATGTGAATGCAGGAGGGTTTTCAGTAGCTACTTGTTTTCTTAAAAGACACATGCTGTTGGCTCTCCTGTCATTTTAGTTACGTGGAGTTTTTCAAGTTTCAGTGTCATGTTATGAGAGGAACATTCTCTAAAGTGCTTGGAAAAAATGGTTGGTATAACAGGAAAATCTAATGGTTAAAAAGTCCTTATTTAGTGGAGTGAGAATTTTAAGTTACTTGTAACAGATATTTAAATATTTTAAGGCAGTTGTGGCAAGCTAGAGCTTGCTATTAATTACTGTAATGTCAAGGTGGCTTTTTATCAGTGTTGAAAGAATTAGTAAAATGACAACCATTCTTCTCTCTATAAATTAAAAATGATACATAGATGTTTGATGATGCAGTATGCATGAATTTGGCTGTAATTTTTTGGATTGTAGTGCCCGTTATATAAAAAATGTCAGATATTTTTTGGACACAATGTGGAATGAGAAATACATCTGTCTAGAAGAGCTCAAGGTCCCTCGCCTCTTTTTGGGAAAATGCAGCCAAATGTTTAGTTCTGACTAATGGGATAGAAACTGAGGAGATGTTTATAACCTGATTGGTGGCATTTCTTTTTGTACTTCCTACTCGCTGAGATAATGAAGTCACCATTGCAACAAATGGGACAGGGCAAGGACAGATGCCCTGAGTTAAGTGTTGTGGAGCATCAGGTCAAAGAGTCTGGGTCCCTTATTATTGGGCCCTGCACTTTCCCCGGGGAATTGCATTATGAGTGCAAATGGATGACATGTCCTCTTAAGTCACTATTATTGTGGACTTTCTGTTTACCTTTGCTGAACTTAATCCTATTTTAGGAGAGAACGAGAGAAAGAATTAAGGTCTCTGTGTTAGAAATAACTGGGATGTAATTAATATGGCAAACATCCAAGGTTTATCTACCTTTATGTGATAGAAACTGCTAGGTAGGAATCCAGAAAGACTGACTCAGAAAAACCTTGGGGGAAAACAAAGAGCTGTGTTTTGTAGCTAACCATGAAACCAGTAGAACCAGTATTGCTCCATGAGCCCTATTTTGTTAAAATTGTGCAAGAGTGATAGATTGTTACATAAAGAAATAGAATGTGTATAGGAATCTGTATTCTGATGATTAGCACATTTGAGCACGTAAGTGGCAGATTGTAACTGGTGGGCACCTTGTAACAACCAGCTGAACTGAGTCAGCGTGGGGCTGAGTGTGGAGCACCCACCTGAGGAATTTTGCCAATAACATAAGAAGGAGGACTGGAGGTGCAGAGGTGTGTTGTTGATTCTCCTGGAGAAGCTTGTCAGGATGGCTTTCCTGAAATGAACTGGGCTGTGTTCATCAGAGGCGTTTGGGACCTTGCTGTTGCTGAGGGTGCTGTGGTACTTTCTAGGAGAGCTCTGGTCCTTACTTTTGAGTGTTGCTCTCTGGCTCCTGTGTAGATCTCTCAGCCTGCGAGGGCAAGATCCTTCATGCCTCTTGCACAGACTTTCTAGCTTCCACCACTGACCTTTGGGTCTTCCCTGTGCAGATCTGTGAAACAGGCCTGCATGAGACATTGTTGTGACTTTTGGCCTCCTTTTGGACTCAGGGCATTGTCTTAGGCCATAGACCTGTAGCTTGACTCATGCAGGACATTGCTGTGGGATCCAGGCCCTCAGCTGGATTCTTTGGGTCTTTAGTGCTTGGACAGATTTCCTGTACTCTTATGTTTGACTCTGGATGACAGATATAAAATAATCCAATAAATTATATGTACTGTATTAAGTTGTTTCCCTTGCAAACCCTGACTACAGCAACATAAATCATAGATGAAATCACCGTGCAACTTTGAGTTGTGCTTCCTACTATGCATTTAATAGGCAGTTAGAGGAGAAATTTTATCTCCCACTATTTAAGAAAATTCTAACTGGTCCTTTGGCTTTTGTAGCACCAGATAACTGTTCAATCTTGTCACATTGAACAAAGTCTCATTTGGAGAATAAATCTTTGCTTCTGGTGGACTTTGCTATAGAAGGGAATCTGCATTTTGGAAAGGGGTATGTGATGGGTTTACATTCAATGAGCAAATATTTACTGAAACCTGCCCTTTGGCAGGCACAGTTCTAGGCTGAGGAATGCAGTAGCAACAGAACAGAAACTGAGACTGAAAGTGCCCTCAGGGAAGGTCTTTGAGTGTTGTGGATTTAAACTGCTTTGCACAGTCTGTACCTAGAGGATATTCAGAGCCAGCTCCTTTTCCTGGATTGGGCTGAGTTCATTAGAGCCTTCCCTGCTGGGATTTTCTGGCCACAGTTCCTGGAGGTGATTTTATTTTTCCCTCTAACACTTCTTCTTAGCCCTTTACTCTTGTCTGTGCCACAGACTTTGCTTTCTGTGAGCCTCCCCAGGGCCTTTCTCCAGAGGATTCAGTACAGGTCCTCCTTAGCTCTTCCCTGTGCCAAACCTGCTGGTCTCCAGGAAACTCCCCAATCAGGACCTGCTCTTGGAAGCCAAAGGCCACTTCTCAGATGGGTCATTGTCCTACTACCACAAGTGGTCTGGTACTTCTCAGATTAGAGACACCAGTAAAAATTGGTGTCTGTTCAGGGCAACATACTGAACTCTAGATGTGATTTCTTCCTTTGTTTATTTGTTTGTTTGTTTATTTTTTTAAGACAGGGTCTCACAATGTAGTTCAGTTTGGCCTTGAACTCACTGTGTAGCCCAGGCAGTCCTTGAACTCTTGGTGATCCTCCTGTCTCAGCCTCCCAGTACTGGAATTAAAAGGAGTACACATGCCCTGACTGTGATGTATTTGTTTTTTAAACTTTAATATTTACTTATTTTGCCATGTTGGGGCTTACGCCCAGGGCTTTACACAGGCTAGGCATGCACTCTGCCACTGAACTGCATTTCTGTTCCTCTTAATAAGTTTTGGAGGTGAAGCAGGTAGCTCTTTCACCCAGTGCTTTACAGTTCTATTATCTGACACTTTTAAACCACTAAATTAATAAGGAATTAAATGCTTTTATCCATATTGAAATTTGCATTTTGGCTTGCACCTCCCTGTGTGTCAGATACTCATGCTGAGCTCTCAGCCCAACTTTATTTTAATATCCAGTTATATAGACTTTTAACACAGAGTACTAGCTCACTTCTACTTTCTCCTAAGAAAGCTTGCTTAGGAGTGGAGAGGTAATCAAATGGGAGAAACTTAGCCCAAGACAGTAATGTGAATTTTGTCTTTAGGCAAAGTGTAGAGGCTATGGGTTTTGCCCTGTCTACATTTCTGTAAGATGCCACGTGAGTGTATGAGGGAGGAATTGGAGTGCTGGGAGGGGAGGAGAGGTCCTCAAGTCTGAATGGAGTCCTTGGGATTTTTATTTGTCCCTATGATTTCTGTTAATGTAATTAGGATAAACAACTGCTGACATGTAAGCAGTTCTGTTTAAGGGGACCTGGGCAAATCATTTCGCTTGACTCCCAGAACATAACTTCTAGTCTTCTTATATTTTTTGCATGCATATTCACTGCTGGGGCATATAAAAGTCCCAAGCCCACTACATGCCATGTGGATGCCATCATAAACCTAGTATGCCCAAGGACAGCTATCAGTGTGACTAATATTTTGTGACTGTTTCTAAAGAAACCTTCCTGTTGAATGAGGACCACAGTTCTTGACTTTTACAAAAAGCTCTTGTGTCCTGTATCTTTATCAGCAGTGTACTTCAAGGAAGACAAATGTGTGAATTTATTTTTTAAACTTTAATATTTATTAAAGCTAGCTAGCTAGCTTGCTTGCTTGCTTGCTTTCTTTCTTTCTTTCTTTCTTTCTTTCTTTCTTTCTTTCTTTCTTTCTTTCTTTCTTTCTTTCTTTCTTTTTTTCTTTCTTTCCGGAATGTCCTCTGTGCTCTGTCATTGTCTCTCATATGGTCAGCCTTATGGCAAAGTCTAGTACATGGGGATGCTCGTAAACAGAGACAGAGACACCTATGTCTCTGAAGAACTTTCAAGAAAATTATGATATCGCCAGTATTTCTGCTATGTCCTGCTACACCTTAGACCCTTGAATTATGACTGGCCTTACATGTAAACAACTTGGGCTATGAGTAGAATTTTACATTTATGACCAAGGTCTTGATCTATAACCTAAGTATCCGCTGCTTGTGCCAGAAAAGCATATCTAGGCATAACTTAAGTGTCAATCTGAGCCCAGATGCATGTGTTTGAAGATGTGATTTTTGGTCCATGCTTTATGTAATTGCTATGATTAGTGCTGTCAAAATGGTCCTTAAAAAACTAGAAAAAAAAAAAAAAAGCTAGGAAGGGAAGGTAAAGGAAGGAATCACAAACGAGAAGAACAGTGTTAAAGACAGAAACAGACAATCTTAGAACACATTTTAGTTCTGAAAATGTTGAGACACAGTGAGCCAAATGCAGGACACAGTGGGCTGCAGACTCTCCCAAGGAGAGAAGGGGCCCCAGAGACCCAGATTCCTGATGATCTTATGGAAGGGGACTCTCCTTCCAAATAGGAACATCTCCCATATCTTCTTCCCTTCCTACAAGCCAAAGATGTCAACTTGAATGGTGAGTACAGTGTGAAATTGTTGTTTCTGATAAACTAGGAACATTTTGTAACTTTTTGGTGAATACACTAGAAAATTATTGGTGTTTCTGATAAGTTACATACATGTATATTGTGTAACCTTTTTATTATGAAAAGATTAGTTAAGGGTTGCTTTGGGAAGTTAGGAATACATTATGGATAATTTTATTATTTCTTAATGGGAAAAATAGTCTTGAGTTACAACTACTTGAATTACAACCAGCCTTTGTGAACAGATTGAGTTCTTATGTCAAAGGTCCATGGTGAATAGTATTCAACAACAGAATCTAACTGTATAACATTCAAATGAGAAGAGGAATTTAGAAATAATTGTATTGTAAAGAGATGGCATACCACTAAATCTTGTATTTTTTGTTTGTTTTCTTGGTCTTTTGAGACAGGGACTCACCATGTAGTTCAGGCTGGCCTTGAACTCACATCCCTGACTAGTCTCTAATTTATAGCAATCCTTGTGCCTTGGCCTCCTAGGTGCTGGGAAAAAAGCATGCACAATCATGCCCAGCCAAAATCTTGTCTAGTCTTCATTCTCAATTTTAGTCCATTTTTATTACCAGGGTTTCATCTCACACCCAGACTGTGTCGTCTCCTGACCTCTCATTTTACCCATTCCCAGGCATCATGATTGCTTCATGTATACATGGTCACTTCCAATAATAATTTTTATTTTGCCTGTTTGCTATCTGAAAGCTTTGTGCAGTGATAGTACCTTTTTTAGCCAGTAGGTTCATTGGAGGTGTGAGTATTGCTGATTGAAAGCTATTTGCTGTTTTTAGGATCAGATTATATATAATAGTAGCTCTGTGGTTTTGGGTGTGTCACTTTTTTTTTTCTGACTTTAGATAACCCTGAGGTAAATGTGGATAATAATAGTTGCTTCACATAATTGTCATGAGGATTAAATGAAGGAGCATGTTTATGGCATTTAGAACCAGGCAAAACTATCAGGTACTCATAAATGATAGGTTTTTATTATCACTTTATTATTATTATTATTATTATTATTATTATTATTATTCCTTTTCTTGTTTCCCAACACAGACTTTCTTTTCAACCAGGAAAAGTATTTCCTAAATATTCTGTGACCAACTTCAATCTTGGCCCTTGAATTTGGCTCTTCTGCTACAATTTTTTTATTTCTGTATTTTAGGGAGGGGTCTACAGGGTGTTCAGGGTCTCACTACTAGATCAGACTTGTAGTGATCGCCTGTTTACAGCCTCCCAAGAGCTGGGATTACAGGTGCGCACCACCATGCCCAGTCTCAATTGCCCCCCCCGGGGGGGGGGCTGACACAGCCGGCAGGCAGGCTGGGGGTTAGAACCCGCAGCCCTGCCTACCATAATTGTTTTGAGTGTCTCCCCACAGCTTGCCTCCTGAAGTCCTACTTCTCCTGCAGCACTGAGCCTTAGCATAGTTTAACGGGAATTTTTCTGATAACTTCATTTCTCACTAACCTTCCCTTACATTGAACTCTCTTGATTCTTTAAAATACATGACTCTTAGGTACAATATTGTTTCAGGGTAAATATATATTTTTTTCTCATTATTTCCTATGGCTTTCCTGTTTTTTTTTTTTTTTTTTTTTTTTTTTTTTTTTTTTTTTTTTTTTTCCACGTAGTATGTTTACAGAAAGGTTTTGTTTCTTCTTGCATAATTAAATAATGTGTATAGGAAATGCTTTTTAAACAGTTGTTACGTATATAGC
>NW_004524580.1:10397249-10407286 GCF_000260255.1 Octodon degus
TATATTTTTTTCTCATTATTTCCTATGGCTTTCCTTTTTTTTTTTTTTTTTTTTTTCCTGCCGTTTTCCTTGGCTTCTTCAGCCACGTAGTATGTTTACAGAAAGGTTTTGTTTCTTCTTGCATAATTAAATAATGTGTATAGGAAATGCTTTTTAAACAGTTGTTACGTATATAGCAGTATGAAACTTTAACCGCTCCGGACCTGTAGTGATTGTTAAGTTATGTGTACTAGACACCCATGACTTTCCTTGGGCAAGGAATACCAAATGTATTTCATATTTATATGTTTGAATTTTTTTTTTTCCTGGAACCGGGGATTGAACTCAGGCCCTTGTGCTTGCCAGGGAAGGGCTTATTCCACTGAGCGATCTCCCCAGCCCCGTATATGTTTTAATATTAACATGTATTGTGGAATCCTTTTGGAATTTGAATTTCTAATACTTTGCTGAAAAAGAGTTAAGTCCCAGGTACTATTTGAGATTGAAATACTTTTTGTGCAAGTATGAGGAAACTTGAATCTGGAGACTTTGAAGAAATACAAGTTTATTTTTCTCATGTATGGAGATGTCCAATGGCTAGCAGTCGGGGCAGCTTGCCTGAGCACCAGGGCCTACCCCTCGCCCCCGTACACTTAGCATATCCACTTCCTCCTCGTGTGTATCGTGTCATTTTCCCACTGGCAGTTGAGGGTTAGACCCACGTTCTGGGAAGGAAGAAGTGAGAGAGGACGAAGGATAGATAGTGACACTTTTCTCAGTTTTGAGAAATTAATTTTTATTTACAGGATCAGTGTAAACTTCTATGGCATTGAGGCCAGCAGACCTCTGTGTGCATTTCCTCCCATGGAATGATGTCCATGGCAATCACTTTCTAGAACTTGGCTGGAAGCAGTGGCCCCTGGAGGGTGGTGCAGACGGTGTGCCGTGCAAACACGAAGCCACAGTTTAAGTAGAGAATATGCCTATGGCAAATGACCGCTATTACACATCTTTCAGGAAAATAACTTCTTTGGCTATTGAAACTACTAATTTACCTTCTAGTCAGAAGGTTTTGTTTTTTTGGAGGGTGTTTTGATGCTTATTACCTTTCTCTTGTCAAACGCCTGTAACAAAAGATACTGCATTTTATATTTTGATTGAAGAACTATCCAATAGAAATTCTTGTTTTTGTTTCTGGAAGGGACAAAAAGGTACTATTTAGCATCTTGAAAGATACAACAGGGATTTATTTTCACGTCTTCCTGTGTGTGCCCTTTAATTTTTTCAATCCTTGGGCAGAGCTCAGGGCAACCCCACATTAAAGCAGTTCATGCTGGTTCACACATGATGATTAAATTTTATCTGGCTCTTCTGGAGATGGACAGATAACAGTTCTTGCAGGAAACCTTTTGTAGTATCTGAGAAGACAACTGTCACAAGGAACGCTGCGTCTCCCCTCTGTTACAAGATAAAGCTGACTTAGATCTGCCGAGGTCCTTTGCAGGCAGTGCTCCCTTTAATAGTATCTGCAATGTGTTAACTGAAAAGAAATGGAGTGTCCTAAGTGAGGTTTCATTTTCCTTGGGACCCTTTTAGAAGTCCCACCGACTTGTGATGTGTGTTTAGCTAATTTTGTGTTCTTCTGAAACTGCTTCTCAGTAGTTTAAAATGCTTATTACTAGTAAACATTGTATAGTAACATATCAGGACCTAAAGAAAACATCACTTAGCCTTGGGTAATGGACAACTGGATGGTAGGGGACGATGAGAATTAATTATCATTGTGCAGATGTCACATCACCCAGCAATGCAACAGGATTATTGATGCTTTGGAAAAAATCCAATTTCTTTTTCTGAAGTTGCAAAGCAAGGCAAATAGCTGTTACAGAATAAATTATGTGAAATTGCTATTAATTCAGTGACTAACTCAGAGCATGTAGGAAAATAGTACACATTGAGAAAAATCTCATTCCTTCCCTTTTCTAAATTCAAGAAAAACCAAAAAAAACCCCAAACCACCCCCCCCCCCCAAAAAAAAAAAAAAAAAAACAACCCTTGAGTCTTCTGAATCAAGAACTGCAGCAGAATGATGTGCTTCTTTTGTACTTCTTTTTACACAGACAGGGTAGTTGTATGTCTGCTGGTCCTAAACCATGATGCTGCTGGCCCTGGTTAGGTTGAGCGTGCTTTGCCTATCTTAACTGTGAGAGTGAACACATTATGGAATTCATTGTAATTTCAGCTATGCAGGAGGCTGAAGTAGGAGAATGGAAGTTTGAGTCCATGCTGGGCAGCTAAGGAAGACAGTGTCTTGAAGTGAAAAAGAAAGAGGGCTGGAGGTGTAGCTCAGTGGTAAACCTCGCTTGTAGCCATCTCTAGTAACATAGAAGAAAATGCTTGTTTTAGAATTGTTTCAGTGATATAAAGAGCTAGTATAGCTACTAGAGAAGTATCGCACATTAGAGTTTTGAGAATAAATAAGAATACATTTACTATTTTTTCTTCTTTGCTTACTTACTGACTTTTGATTGGTATCTGGCTCTTTTATATTGAAGCAACTAACATGTACATCTCACCCATCGGCCTACTGCTGAATCCTGTTTTCAGGTAGGCACATCTCATTTCTGTCTTCTGTCCAGTGCCAAGTTTCCATTAGTAGTAGTACATGGTGCCATGCGTATTTTTGTCCATTGGGTAGTATTTTTTTAAGATATTTATGGACACACTATATTTTGGCACTTATGTGTATGCGAGGGATACACAAGTGATGCCACCTTTGAGCTTGTGAAGAGCTGTACACTGACCCGCTCCCACCCTACCTTCCAAGCAGAATTCCAATGACAGACTCCCTTGGGTTCTATTCCCTGCCTGTTGAGTCAAACAAGAATCCAGGCACAATGGGGCTGGGGAGATAGCTCAGCAGTCTAAAGAGCCTGCTTAGGCAAGCACTCAGGGTCTGCGGCTCTTCCCCGGCAGCACCACATGCGATGCCAGCCTGTCCCCAGGGTGGGCTGAGCCAGCCACAAAAAAAAAAAAAAAAGAATCCAAGAACTATCATGAAGGGACTTTACCGATGCCTTTGAGGCCCCAAATTGGTGAGCTTAAGATAAGTTCCCTGTCCGCATGAACTTGAACCAAATGGTAGGTGAATCCTGTAAATTGGAGTAGTAGAAGAGGAAATCTCTGCCCCTCAAGTCTGCAGAGGCACTCTGCTTCCCTTGTGATTGATGGCTTGAGAGAGGGGCAAGTGAAAGAGAGCGTGGACAGCACCTAGAAGCTGAGACTGGCTCCTGCTGACTGCCAGCAAGGGAGTGGGGACGTCAGTCTTAGAGTAGCAAGGAAATGGAATTTAACAACTGGAAGGAACATGTAGTAGAGTCTTCCTCCGGGTCTCCCCGAGAGCCTGATCTGGCCAGCACCTTGAGTTTAGCTTTGTGACACTGAGTCACGCTCACCTTCTAACCTGTGCATCTATGAGCTAGTTAGGCCTTGTCATAAGACTCTACCTTTGTGACAGTACTAGAAGACTGGCATGCATGTGTACATAGGCATTTCCTCTATACCAAGAAGAGGGAGGCACTACATTAAATTTGGCTTTTCAGACGAAAAGAAAAGTTGAATAATATTAACAAAATTTTAGATTTCCTCCAGCATCCTCATACGTGATGAAATGAAAAGCCACAGAAATTCAGATTTTGTTGAAGATTTTGGCTCTGGCTAGTGACTTCTGATATAAAGTTCTTTTCACTTATATTTTACCGTGGTGAATAATGAATTCTAGATGTAAATTTAAAAAGTGTAAAATACTTAATTAATGCCAATTTGTCTGTCATAATGCCACTGTAGAAGGAAAGGAATGGGAAAGAAAGGTGATTTCAGGAGAGTATTATTAGTTTTTATGTAAAGATTTTAAAGCATGGAAGAAAAAGTGCAGCGTACACAATTGTGATTTGTGGCCCATTATGAGAACAGAGATATATTTCATAGAGTATTGTTTCCTTTCAAATTGACCTACTGCTGAATTTATCCAGCGATGCTACCTGTGATAATTGGAATATGACAAAACTGGCTATTTTTACTTGAAATCTATTTAGCACCTTTTTTTTTTTTTTTTTTAAAGTTCCCTTAGTGATAGCTACTGCTTGACCCTTGAAGGTTAATTTGATATTATTTCCAAATTGAGCTTTTGTATAATTCTAATACAAAGAATCAGACTTGCTGATCAAAGTCTGGGTAGCGTAATAAAAACTAATCTGGATAGTAAACCAGAAATTTGATCTGGGTAATAGAATAAGAAGAAAATTCAGGTACTATTAGGATGAAATTACCTGCTTGTTTCCTAAACTGAATCATAAAATGGTTAGAAGCCATGGAGCAGTGCTGGCCTACCTGGAGTGAGTATCCTTTCTGTTCTGATGAGTCCTTAACAGAACAGGAGCTTCAGAGGAAACTGAAGCCTCAGGTGACAGCTTTCCAGTTGTGTGATTGTAGAGGAGGTCCCTCACTCTGCAGACCCCAGTTTTCTTAAGGGTGAAATAGAGACTTTTAGTGTGAACTTTCTGCCTGTCTTACGAAATAGCCATGAAAGAACTCAATTATGTTCAGGTTTGGTAATTAAGGATAGTTTTATTTTTTGACTCAACATGGAGGGAATTCCCTAGGGAATCCCATCCTTTGTTTCTTTCGTGGTAAATCTGTTGATCCCTGACAGGTGCCTCAGAGTATATTTGGTGACAACTGAAGCAGGCAGAGTGGGTGCTTCTGTTTTCTTAACTCTTCTTTTCGTACCACGAGCACTCACATCTCCAGAGGAATTACTCTGGCTTCTGCTGAGAAGGCCAGTGGCTCTTCGTTTTGACAGCCTTTTTGTACATTTGGATTCATACTGGGAAATAAAATGTTTGTGCTCGTACATGTACATTCTAGTGGGAGACATGGATGAGAAATGATTTCTTTTTTAAAATGTTATCTGCTTGCGTGGCTCCGGCACCTGGTTCTGGACACTTGAATGCTACCGAACCTTGTAGATGTGATGCTCTGCATGTCAGGCTGAACTTCCAAGTGTGAGGCCCAGCCTGTGCAGAGAAGAGTGTGGCTCCCTTCCTATTGTATCTCTCAGAGGGAAGAGCAGAGATAAATAGCAGCAAGGAGAGTGTTTCAGGAAGAAGGATCAAGATTGTGCTAACAGACAGAACCTGTATTTCAAAGGACGTTTTAAAGATAGAAAAGACAGGCCAGCAGGCTAGCTCAGGGGACTAAGCACCTGCTTTGGCAAGTGCAGGGACCAGGATCAATCCCCGGTCCTGTATGCTGCTTTGGTCCATCTCCGGGGTGTGCTGAGCCAGGGACCGAGTCTGGGCATAGTAGTGCATGCCTGTGATCCCAGCACTGGGGAGGCTGAAAACAGGAGGAACACTAGGAGTCTGAGCTGCGTAGTGAGACCCTGTGCCAAATGCATAAATGAAAAATAAATTAAAAAAAAAAAGATGGAAAACACAATAATTCTCTCTGAAAAACAGAGGAGTCAGTCATTCAATCCATGGGTTTGCCTAATGGTTCATAAGGAACTTTTTTGTAGTTCTTTGCTCTAAAGCTGTAATCATACTTAGCTCAACAAGTTATGAGGTTCGCCTTTTATGCTAGTGAAATAAAAAAGTTAAAACCATTTTTTAAAGCTATGCCTTACGTGCTTTAAATGCTTTTTAAAATGCTGACCAAGCCACGGGGGCATCTACTAGTAATCAGCATGCACGGCTAAGATGAAGGGAAGGATGGGTCCTGACCACTTTGCTTTGTGTGCTGAGATGTGACATTAGGCACAGCATAGGGGTTGCCGTTTCTGAAAAGACTTCAGGCTCTTCCTGGCATTTTTCACTTCATCCTTCCCACCCATCACCTACCGCACATGAAGATTATGTCAGGGATCATCATGATGCTAATGATTTTATAATGATAGCTGATAGCTGTAGCTTTTTTAAAAACCTAAGGAAAAGTGCTTTGTTTGAACTAGCTCATTGAATTTTTACAATAGTGTGAGATAATAATAGCTATCATCAGTCCTGTGTGATAAAAATAACTATTTTCAATCCTGTGACTTGTAGCTATTGTCTATCTGTCTCAGACACTGCACAGAGGGCCTTTTGTACGTGATTTTTTTTTTTTTTTTTGCCACTATCTTCATGAGCAGTATTCCTCTGGAATATAAGTTCTGTGTGGGCTCTGGCTTTGTTTCTTCTAGGATCATAGCTGATGTAGTAGCTGGTATATAATAGTGAATAATTACTGAGTGAACAAGTTCTGTTTTTTTTTTTTTTTTTTCTTTCTTGTTTTCTTTTTTCCTTTGCCTGGGGAATGTGTTGACGAGAGGTGAACTTACCCAGGTTCCAACGTAGAGCTGGAATTTGTACCCAAAAGCTGATTTGATTTCACAGCCTGCAGTCTCTATTTGTGTGCTAAGGGAGTTCATTTTTTGCCCACATGTTTCTGAGATAGTATTAAATTCTGAGCCAGAGTAAAGGTTTCAAAAATAAAACAATGTAATTTTAGAAAATTCAGAATCTTGACTGCTGCAAATTATCTCTTCATGAGAAACCTATGGTTTTGCTGTCTAATCTTAAAGATATCATGGTTATGTTAATGTTTAGTTTAATTATGAAAAAATGACTGTGTTAATACTATGTGAATATATATGAAGATATTAAGATTCTATGTGTTCAATAATATTTTTAGCACTTTAGAGAAAGAAAAATATCAAATATAAATATAGCAAACATTGCTTGTGTTTATTATTTTATAAAGTGTAACAATTAAAATAGAGATTTTCAAAATTAATTGGAAATAGTACCTACATTCTAATGCTTGCATTCCCTTTGGTCAGTGCTGTGGCATTTCTCACATGTACATTGCATGGAATCTGAGGAGTGTTTCGTGCCTTCATAGTTCTAGTTAGAGTGCTGTGTTATGGAGTGAGCAGGCTGTCACAGTGCTCAACTGTATCCTCTCCTCCCTTTCAAAATAAATAAATAAATAAATAAATAAATAAATAGTCCTGCTTTCAGAGTCTTGTGAACATATCTTTTGTCTGACCAGTATTATCAACTATTGTTTTTCAAAGCTGTTGCAATTTTTATAAGGGAAAAATGGTATTTCTCTTTAATTTTGTATTTTGTTGACGTTACACATTTTTCCAAGCTGTTATTAGGTGGATAACCACTCCCCAGACTGTCTTCTTTTGTATTAGGGGATCTAATTTTGTGTTTTTAACGTTCTCTGGTTGCCTATAAGGATTTCATGGCTGGAGTTGTTCTGTGTTACTAATAAACAAACTGTATGTATTCTTTTTTTATTTTATGGAAAAAAGGTAAAACGAGATTTCATAGCAAAAGGATAGTTGGGTAGCAGTCAATCATTCTTTTGGTAAATTAGGTTACAGACTATGTGAAGATCAACCACTGCCTCCAGAAAATGAATTTTAAAGTCATAATTTAAGCTCCACTACATTATCATACACCTTTATGAACATACATAAACATTTTCCATGCAGAACTTTAAAGACAGAAAACTGCTATATCCGAGTCATGCTTTAAATGTGGAGGAGTAAAACTCACAAGTAATAATCCAAGGTTGGAGGTGGTTTTAACAGTACTCGAAGTCTCCTCTCTTCCTCCTTCTCTGTTTCCCTGGTCAGAGCTGTGCTGGGCCGCAGCAAGGTGAGCTGTGGAACCTCTCAGCACAGGTGTGGCTGTCCCGTTTTCTGTAGGTGTCATGGCTCGAGTCACCTAGATTCGTTGTTTCTGCTGTCCTCAAGGGCAGCTCTAGCGAGAGTTTCTTTTCCTACTTTCTATCATCTTAAGCCAACAAGTTAGGGATACATACCTTGTTGACTTGTGTGTGTGTGTGTGTGTATGTGTGTATTCTTTTTTTCTGGTAGGAAAGCATTCAGGTAGATACCAGATATGTGAGTGTTCCTTTAGGCTGTTCATGTTCTCTACCCTTTTCCTTGACCTCCTTCCCTCAGGAGCCAGATCATTCTTCCTTTATTAGCTCTATATGATTTGCTTCATAAGAATGAATAGAAAGAAATCACTTACTTCTGCAGATTTGATAGTGTCATGTCAATGTGCTTCCTGAAAATTAGTTTTTTTAAATGATACAAGATGTTTTCTGGTTAAAAAAGAGATAAAAGAAAAACTGACACATTCCGGCATGTTTAAACTTTTGTGTAAACTATTTCTTCGTTTGTGGTTTTGTGACATACAGCGCACAAGTTTAGAAGTAAATACAACACTGTCATATGATGTCTTTTTATTTATTGATTAGCTTATTGACTAGTGTTTTGATGGCTTCATAATCCTAACTGGAGGGGCCAGCGAGATAGCTTAGTGGACTAGAGCCTGCTTAGCAAGCTTAGGGAAGGGCAGGGACTGCACTCTGATCCCCGGCACCACATACCATGCCAGTGCCACCCCCAGGGCAGGCTGAGCTGGCCACAGTATCCTGGCGTAGTGGTACAGACCTATAATCCCAGCACTGGGGAGGCTGAAAACAGGAAAATCACTGAATCTGAGCTGCATAGTGAGACTCTGTAACAACTAAGTATATTAAAAATAAATAAATACATAAATAAAATTCTAACTGGAGAATATATTACAAAACTGCAGAAGAAGCTCTTTTCTTTTAAAGAAAGTATAAGAACACTATGCATAACTTGTAAAACTTAGGTGTTCTGTGATAACCAAAAGCATCATAAAATCACTGGGAGGTCCAGTTGATTGTGTGCACAGCTGTTTGAATTTTCAGAGATCTTCTAAAATGTTTGTCTGTTTTCTTGATACAAAAATTAATTTATTTCAAGTGTCACGCTTTGTCTTATGTTGATGGAAATGGTTGGTTGTCCTAGGGCAATATAAGTAAAAATAAACTGCACTGAATTAATTAGAAAACATTCATGGATGTGGGGCAGTCGCTGCATGGATTCCCTAGGCAGTCTTAGTAGGTCATGTTTTGCCAGGCTTTGGAATATTCTGGTGTCCTTCAGTTACATCTGTGAAGAGACAAATAGAGATGTTGCTAGAATCAAGAGATTGCAATTTCTGCCTGGAAGTCCGCCTGCTTTGCTCTGAGACACCTCAGAATGGCTGATATCCATGAACATTTCTATTACTCTGCCTTTTGTTTATCAGAAATAAGTTGAAAAAAGATTGAGAAATTAAGTCATTCTTAGAGAATAGTAAGAGTGATTGCATGGTTTTAAATGCACTCCTCTTTTGGCTTCTAGAAATAAATATTCTGTCATTGATTTTTCCTACCAGTAAACTAATGCACTGAGTTAAAAAAACAAAAAGAAAACCCATAGGATTTTAAGGGTTGGAGACTCTGTATTACAGAGAGACAGCCCTTAGTTAAAATAATAGATGTGTTCTGCTTGTTTGTTTATAGAACAAAACTTTGCGAATTAAACATTTTGATTGTACTAGAGGTACTTGCTTTTAAAAGTACTTCAGCTGAGTCGGTTCGTGCAGTAGTGTATCATTTTCGAGTGTGAATAAGTATTCATGAATTTACGTGGCCTGAAAATTGGTTTTCTTATATTTGATTTCTGCAAAGTACAGTACAACTGCACTCATCTCCTTGTGAGCAGGAATAGTTGAGCGTGGGTTAGATAAGCTATAGAAAAGTGTCTTGGAGAAAGGTATCATGCAAGGCGTGATTATTTTCCAAGTGCTATCTGTGAGCAGTCTTCACAAATCAAAGCTTCCTTGAAATACAGATTACAATCAAAGTTCATCTGTATACCATTGTATCTGGAGTTCCTGCCAACGTTCTGCCTAGCAGTTATTTTGAGGGGAAGATTCTTCAAATTCATCAGTGCTCTAAGCAAGTGTAATTTAAATTCTGATTGCTGGAAACATTATTGTGGAGGAGGCCTAGGGCAGGTGAGTGGAGCTGCTTGTATGTGTTTATTCTTGATTCATGGTGTGGAACAGCACCTGATTATGGTGGGTACTGTTGTGTGTGTCTCTCTGACATCAATTCCTCTCTTCTTCTCTTGGTGTGGG
>NW_004524580.1:10407753-10414267 GCF_000260255.1 Octodon degus
CTGATCCGGTGATCCTTTATTTTATTTTTTTTAACCAGATCCTACAATATCATTTTCATTATTTCCAGATAAACTTGTCAGTTTTTAATACAGAAATAGACAATACTAAAACCCATCAACACTTCACTAAAGTGAAAAATACAGTAACAGTTTCTAAAGGAAGCCTGGGCAAGTTCATATGATTAAGTAAAAGTGGCCTCTAATGGGAGACAGTCCAGCTGAATCTTGAACAGGCACCTACTGATGAAGAGCTTTTAAGCATTATTGTTATAACCCAAATTCTGGCCTTCTGTATCTCTGGCTGTTTTGCTTATTTGTTTTTGTTTCTTTGTTTTACACTTCAAACTTCTTTTCTCCAACAGACAGGAACGCTTTCCTTACTAGACTTAGAACTGCAACAAGCTAAAAATATTTCTTAAGAAATAGATTGGGAAACTGTTTAAACTCAGATAGTTTTGTAAGTGACTATATTAACAAACCTTTATGCCTTTTTACATTATTTTTAAAAGGAATAAAAGAAGGGGTAAAAGCAGTGTATTTATTAGTGATTTACATACTGCTGCCATGATGAAGAGACTGTTAAGTTGCATCAGTGACCTACTCAGGGATGTTCCACACTCCTGATTTCTTAGCCAGTGTAAGCAAGATAGCCTGGTGGTGGTGGTGGAAGCTTGCTTTTTCTTTCTCTTTTCTTTTCTTTTCTTTTCTTTTCTTTTCTTTTCTTTTCTTTTCTTTTCTTTTTCCTTCCTTCCTTCCTTCCTTCCTTCCTTCCTTCCTTCCTTCCTTCCTTCCTTCCTTGTTCTTTTTATTTTCACTTAGGTATTTGGTACAGGGTCTCACTGTGCAGCTTGGACTTATAGTGATCCTCCAGTTTTCAGCCTGCACAGCACTGGGATCACAGGCGTGTGGGCTTGTTTGCCGGCTCAGCGTGCCCTGGGCATGGGGCCAGTGTGGCATGTGGTGCCAGGGATTGAACCCTGGTCCCTGTGCTTGTCTAAGTAGGGTGCTTAGTCCGCCCTGCTGTCTTGCCAGCCCTGGTGGTAGCTTTCTTGCTAGCATCATTCCTAAAAGCTGGGCAGGTGGAACTTGAAGCTAGAAATGAAGAATCCTACATCTTAGGTCAGAATATTTGATTAGTTATGGTAGTCAATGAGTTTTCTCTTTTATTATGTAAGTTGGGTTTCTATTACCTGTAATTGAAATAGATTCAATAGACACACTTAGTAGTTTAGTGTTCGATTTGCTTTTACTCTCAAAGCTAGCTTTTGGTAGATATTTCATTTTTTTCTTGTTAATTTAATTTTTCTTGAAAAATGTATGTGTTTACCACAATAGGCAAAAGAAAATGAGAAAAAATGGAAATAGCTACTAAGCGTAAAATGATACACTGAGAAAGAAACACTGACATTCTGACGTCTGTGTTCATAATTGACACTAACTGCTCTTGTCTAGTTTGGAGTCAGAGTTCTAGTAGCTTTTAAAATGAGGTGAGAGAACTTTCCCTCTTTTTCGGTTATGTAAAATCACTAAGAATAGAATTAGTTCTTCTTTGGATATATGATACAATTATCTGTAAAACATTCTATTAGAGCTTCACCATTTCCTTACATTTTCCTCATTTTCTGTTTAATTTCTCTAACTTCTTTTGGATACTTAGTTTAATGTCTTTATTTACTAATAATAGCATGTAAATTCATAAAAACAAGACAGTCTTGGCTCCTTAATTCTCCTTTCATCTATAGTGATTTAACATTTTCTCATGTAGAAACATTGCTACTTTAAGGGACATGCATGCTGTAAGAACAGATCCATTCTCAACTGGCAGAATAGCCAGGTTATTAGAGTCTTTGTCAAAGAGCTTAAGACAAGGCATGCATTTTCTTTCCCAAAGAAAAAGTTGTGCCTGCCTAGGAGTGGTGGTCCTGCCTGTGAAGCTGCATGAGATTTTTACCTTACTGATGTGGCCTCCCAGTTTTGGCAGGTATCACTACTTCCAGATTTGGTCACAGCAAGGAACCAAAGAATATGCAGACCCCCTCCCTGCCTTTGAATAATTAGCGTCAGCATAGTATCCTGAACAGAGATCAGATACAAACAAAATAAGCACATAAAAACTGGGGAGATTGGGCTCTGGGGAGCTATTTAGCAGTGATCACCAAGTCTGTTGAGTGTGGTGACATTTGCATAGTATTTTCCTGTGGCCTAGCAACCTTTCTTTTCTTTGGAGGGTACGCACCACACAGGGGCAGCGATGGCTGCACTGGCTGTACATGCAGATGGGTGGCCACCGATCCAGATGTCACTCAGATACAAAAGGATTCCAAAGGACTTCAGCTGAGACCTTTGCCTCCAGGGCTTTTTCTTCCTGTGAAGAGAGGTTGAGGCAGTGCACTCATCAGCATAATAAAACTATTGCTATTTTAGTGTGTGTTACCCTCATGTTTATTTTAGTCCAGATTGTTTTCCTCCAGCAAAACCCTGATTTCTAGGGAGAAAAGGAAAATGTGAGAAACCCAAATCTTGGTTCTGACAGGACTTTACCTAGTGGAATTGGCTCTAGCTGTATTTAATAGATTGGCTCCTGTTAAGTTGAAAGTAAGTGGCGTTTCCTTTGAACATACAAGTTGTATAGTTTATGTAGTTCCACAGGGAGTCTATTACGGTGCAAATGAGTCTTCCCCAGGTGTCCTTAGGATGCGGGGCAGTCTCCTGTTATGTATTGTTGTGCTTTGTTCATTAGGTTCTAAACAGAAAAAAATATTGCTCACTTATGCAGTCGTTTTCTATTGCAATTTTTTCACGAATAAACTCTGCTTAAAATATTAACATCTGGTTAAATGTCCTTGAATACTTGCCAACATTTTTCATATAAATTGTATTGTTTATCTTTATAGCAACATTAAGAGGTCACTAGATTTTAATGTTCCTCTTGGGTGGTTCATTGAACAGTAGTCTGAGACTCTATTCAAGTTAGGAAGCACACTTAAGATACTTTAGGAATCTGAAGTGTATGTTGCTTATTGTCAGGGTTTCTGTTGGTTAGTTTGATCCTGAAACCAAACAGAATAATGTTTATTAGTGCTAAGATTTCCCCTTAATTCCTTTCTTTCTCTCTGCTTAATGCTATCACCATCTTCCCTTAGGCATTAAATATTAATATTTGCTGTCTCCTGTGAATATCTCAAAATCATATATATGAAAACACAATTTTTTTTTTTTTTTAATAGCAGAACCGGGAATTGAACTCAGTCCCTTGTGCTTGCCAGGCAAGTACTTAGTCTACTGAGCCATCTCCCCAGCCCCATTTCAGTTTTTTACATGAAAACACAATGTAAAGTGCACAAATTTTGCATCTTTTAAAAGGTGGAAGATTCCATGTAGTCAGTGAATCTGGCTCAGATGAAGTCTGAATTAACACATAAGCCCATTGACAAGTGGGTGCAGCAGAAGTGGCTCCTACTCGACTCCCACCACTATGGGTAATGACAAGAGCAGTCCTTCGGGAGGAGTATGGCTGAACAATCAGGCTGCATGAGTCTCCGCAGAATTCAGAACTCTTGACTCTTGGCAGACATAGTGACTTTTTAAAGATTTATACAGTCTTCTTATGAATTTAAAAATATAAAATTTACCTTATTTCATGCTTATTAAGGAATACAGGCAGCATAAAAATGTCTATGTACTCCCCCATTCTCATATTTCTGTCTGACATGAAAATCATTCTATAAGTCTGTCTCTATTTTCCTCTTGGTTTTTAAAAAGTAGTTTTATCATGTATGTTTCTCTCTCTCTAGATTTATCTGGGCTTGAACTTTGTAAAAATCATATCAAATTCAATAAAACATTTATCTTTTTAAAAATATATGTACATATTTATTATTTGTCATAGAAGACTGAATTAGGGCCTTGATACTGAGCTATATCACCAGCTCTTTTAAATTTTATTTATTTATTTATTTATTTATTGCTCTGAATGCCTTCAGGGCAAGTTTGGCTGGCTTGAATTGTGGGGATCGAACCACAGCAACCTGAGCTTGACTGTTTTGTTGAAGCAGCCACTTCAAGAACTGGGCTAAGGGGCAGGCCCCCTAAATTTTATTTTAAGCCTGTTTTACTAAGCTCTCCAGGATGGGCTTGAACTTGGGATCTTCCCAGAGTGCTGGATTACAGGCATGTGTCATTGTGCCCAGATCAATGCCATGTTTTATTTTGTGGTACATAGCACTATCATATTTATTGTACTGGTATATTATATTACTCCCAATATTGTAAGCTAATAGGACGCCACTAGAATTCTTACCTATTGCTAGTATGAGTCTAAATTGGTGTAAAGCTTTCAAGAACAGGTTGGTATTAACTTGAAAAGCTGTTTTTGAAGTTCTGTGCCTAGGCATAGATTCTAGATGTTGGATGATATATTTAGGTTATAAATGTTGTGAAACTATCCATGACCATTCCTTGTACAAGTGTAATAGATTCATGACCTGTCACTAATGCTACTGATCTGTAGCCGGTGCTCTGGAGTTGTTATTTTCCAAACAGCAGTTTAAAAACCCAAATCATATTGTATAATGCTATAATAAGTTTGTGTAATAATTGAAATATGAATGCTACCATCCAAAATAGTTTTAGGCTACCTTAGGTATTATTTGGATATATATATTTATCCAGTGACAGGTTCTCATCTGTTCAACGTTCAGTATGAACTTGGTTTGAGGATGGGGAGCCCTCTTTCTGTATGAGCTGGAGGGCTCCCCATCCTCCAACCAAGTTCATACCTCCTGTTGTTGCAGGAGGTAGCATAACCATCGAGGACAGGGTCTTAGATTGGGTGTTAGGAAGAGATCTATACTCTGCCTCTGAAGCCTTATAGGACCTTAATCTCTGAGCACCCATTTTAATATTAGTAAAATAAAGATAAGAATATCAAATGTGCCTTCATGACCATATGCCCATTTAGTGAAATAAAACATGGAAAAATTACTGTTGTATCTCTGCAACAGCTGTTTGAGAGACTGAGGCAAGAGGGTTGCAAGTTCAAGGCTAGCATGGGATACTTAGTGAACCCTTGTCTTAAAGTTAAAAAAACAAATTAAAAGGGGCTAGATATATAAAGAGCTCGGTGGGTGAGTGCTTGCCTAGGCTGTGCAAGACCCTCGGTTCAGTCCCCTTTACTGTAGACAAAGAAGAACTATAACAAAACTTGGAAAAATGACTTGCAATTGTGTAGTGCTATGTAAGATACTTGCTCTTATTGTTTTATCAGTGTTGTTCAAAGAACTCTGCTTTAGGAAGCAAAACCAGTCCACATCTTTTGAACATTTAAGTCAAGAGAGTGTGTCTCAGTGCCCTAGTGCATACTAATGTAGCCTTTTAAAAAGGCTGCCATGAACTCTGTTGAAAATATCTGAATTCACTTTTATTTTACTACATAAAATGATCAAGAGGCTGTCTTAAGAATTTAAAGTAAATTTATTCCTTCAAGTGGCTTGTCTAAAACTTATCTTTATGTAGAGATAAAATTGTAATTGTGATTTCTGTATTCTTCCTCTGCTTTTTATGAAAAATTCCAGAGAAAGATACAGAAGCATTTTTTTGTGAAGATAGATACACTTGGTCTTATTTAGTAGCTCTGTGATAAAGTTAATACATAAGCACTGAATTCTAGCTCAATCATTCTGGTAAAATTCCATCCCTTGATTGATACACTGTAATCTTTTTTTTTTCTTTGTTGGCGGAACCGGGGATTGAATGATACACTGTAATCTTTAATAACAGTGATTTCTAAATTTCTGTTTGACTCTTGCTGGAAATGTAAGAGGTTAAACATAATTGCCAGTTTTTCCAAGATTTGATTACAAAGAACAGCCATAGGCTTTTACACATGACAGCCCAAAATGAGCTTGTAAATTGTAAATAAATTGTGAATATCCTTTGAGTTACAGCATAGATAGGACTAATGCTCGTAGAAACACAGGAGTGGATGCATGAAAGGAGGTAGAGTGGCTTTCTGTTTTGAAACCTGTAGTCACCTCTTTTAAAGCTTTAGTTGAATCTACTCTGATTTTTCTTTGGGGCATCTTCTTTGCAAGGGATCTGACAGCAACTGGACCATGGCCTTGTATTTATCATCCATGTCAAAAGCCTGAAAAAAAATGCATACCTCTTTCCAGATTTCCACTTGGAAAACTGTATTTTCTTCCTCTAGGAGAATATTAAATTATCTCCTGAAATTAGGCTTTACTTGGCTTTAGCTTGCACTGTGCCTAGGTTTCTTTTGAAGCTGATGGGTAGCAGGTTGGTGGCTAGAGCTGATGGTAGCAGGTTGGTGGCTACACCTACTGAAAGGGCCATGGTAGCTGAGGATGCAATGGAGTGGACAGGAAGGAGTATGGGGCCGAGTCACTGACACTTAAATTCCATTTTTGTCCTTGCCACTTAGCGGAAGTGTGATCTTGGTTAAGTTGTTAACTTCTGACTCGCTGTTTTCAGAGCCCTGCCATGAATGAAGGTT
>NW_004524580.1:10414367-10417688 GCF_000260255.1 Octodon degus
TTTTTGTACTAAATGTTGCTGGAGATGCTTATAAAAAGCTTAGTGACATTCAGTTAAGGTTTGTCCTTATGAGGCTCCCGGGAGATCAAGAAGGAGACGTTGGGATGTCACGAGTCCCTTAGATTGGCGATGGGTCATTGGAAGACCCATGCCGTCCAAGCCTCTAGCCCTCGGATTCAAGTATTAGCTTGAAATCCTGTCTCCCCCCGCCCCCCCCATGGAAAACTTCTCTGTCGCCTTACCATCCACAGGGGTTGGCGGAAGCTCAACATTTTACTTAGCAGCTACCTGTCGTAAGGTCCTGCACTTGCTGATATCTTGACACTGTTGCCCTCTGCCTTTCCTCCTTGTGGTCCTTCCATTCTCTGAAACCATCTCAGCTGAGATGACCTCCTGACTGCAAAGAGTCCCATTGGTGTTAGGATCATGTGCCTGGTCTTCACGAAGGCTTTGATGTAGCCAGAGTTTGCCGTGCAACACAACAGCAATTTGAAGCAGACCTTTGCAATCTCAGCTTTCCAAAACCCCTCAGTTGCCACTGTTCTGGGAAATCCTTATTTCTTTCTACTCTCCATGCAGGTGTCTGCCTTCTGTTACTGGGCTGGGTATTGTTGCTTCACATATTCCCATCACCCCAGATGTGTGTGTGCAGTTTTACTAAAGAACTGTTTTACTAAAGGGATTTCTGTAGGTATATAAGACAGATTCTCACCATATACTTCAGACTGGCTTTTAACTCTCTATGTAGCCCTGGCCTCCTGATTGCTCAGATTATGGGTGTGTGCCACCACATAGGACTATTTAAATACTGTATTTCTGAAATGTCCTGGTCTTCAGTTACATAATGCTGGCCTTATTCTGGAGCTCCTTCCTAAGTGGAATGCTGTAGTCGCTCCCTCTCTGATTTAGGGCCTTTTATTTCATTCCTTTGATGAAATTTGAAAGTTTGAAAATGAGACAAAGGAGAAAAAATAAGAAAAGATTCTAGAATTCTAGAATAGCAGTGTGTATACTACAAATGGTTTATGGGAAAGGAAACCGATATGGTTGATATAGGGGACAAGAGTCCGAATCCTCACAGTGAATATTTGACATTGCCTTAGGCTAAATTTAGATTAATCATCTTTCTAAGATGTAGACTCAGTTCAGCTGTGAGGGTGTGGAAGGGCAGATAGCCACCCAGGGCCTGTCCACGGTTAATTGTGGTTCCTTTCCTAAGGAGGAAATGATGTGCAGGAGCTAAGGCAGAACAATGCAGCGGGCAGGCTGACTTCAGGAAGGTGTTTGTCACCTCTTCCAGGCTGCGGGGTGCTCCTCACAGGGACAGGCACTTAGTATCATCTTTTTCTTTGAGACATTTTGTGATGAAAAACAGGAAGCTTGGGCTGACAAAGCTAGTTCATTGGGCTTCTCCCCAGGAATGGTAGTGTGTTGCTGGAGATAACAGTCATTTATTAGCATGCCCCAGGATTCCTGCAGTGGGAAGCGTGGAGCCTGAAGTGTGTTGGCGAGTGGGGGCTGCTGGGCTGTGGAACACGCTAAGGCTTGCGATGTTGGAAGTAGGGAGAAGGCTGGGGCATTTTAAGCATCAGCATGGAAAGCCCGGACACAGAGAAACTTCCAGGCCTTCATGATCCAAAGCAGCAAGAGTCTTTTAACTCTAAAGCTTTGCAGACTTTTAAGCCAGCAGAGCCTGGGCCAGGACCTGCAGCTGCTTTACCTTGGCTCAGAATGCTGATAGGGATTCTGAGCCTCCCCCCAGGAAGCTCCGTGGGTGATAGGATGATGGGGCAAGTTCTTGAACATTTGTAAGTTTTTCCAATTAAAACCCTTGATTGGTAATCTGTCTCTTCTTTGAAAAGTATCTTTTATAGTAAGTTCTCTCATTTTATTTATTTATTTATTTTAAAGATATTTTTAAGCACAAATGATATGAGAATGAGCAACTGATAAATATGACAAACTTTTGAAGAGCCATTAGTTTGGGAGGAGAAGAAATTAAATATGCTTTTGGCAGAGACAAAACATATGATAACATTCTTATTGAATGAATAATAGCGGAGGTCATGTAGGAAGGGTTAACAAATATATTGGCAGAAGATGGTCCTTGAATAAAGTGTCTTGCCCATTTATGCTCCCTTAAAAAATCCCTTTGATACTTCAGTCAGATTTTGTGAGAATATAGGTGAGTTCCTGTGACTGCTCTGGTGCCTTTAGTAGCCTCTATTTAAATGAAATATATAAATAGCTGTCTAGTTACCCATATGTTTTTCTGCTTCCACATATTGATGTAAAGAATTATTCTAATAATTCCGCTAGAACTAAATGAATGTTGCACCAGAGAATAAAATGACATAGATATAGTGTGATATATTAATACTTTGCTAGAGTCTAGTTGTAAGTAGTTTATTTTTGTAGCTGTATTCATGACTGAGATTGGATTGTGGTTTTCTTTTTTTAGGATGTACTTTTCAGGATTGTGCTAGCATCGTAAAATGATTTGGGAAGCTTTTATGCTTTCTGAAACATTTTATATGACGGCAGTATCTGTCCCTTGGGTTTGCATGAGTTTATCTATGTAACAATATTAGCTTGATTTTCTTTAGAAGGCATTTCATTGATAATGTTTTATTGCGTTTGTGGCTATTGATCTGTTCAATTTTATTTTTCTTCATGAGTTATTCAAAAAATTTTTTTTAGAGTCAGTCATATCTTTGAGTGTCTAGAATTTATTAGGATGTGGGGTGGATATTTCTTATTTCCACAAAGATCTTTGATATATATATATATATATATATATATATATTTGTTTTCTGTTTATTGTTGAGTTCTTTAGTTTATTTGTTTTTCTTTAGTGGACATCAGCAAGGTATGAAAACCTCAGATTCTCCCAGAGTTGTTTTAGGTCACTGGGTGTCAAAAGCACATGGGGTAGGGTTAAAGTAGACGCTGCAGGGTAAGGGTGTAGGTTAGTAGTAGAGCACTTGCCTGCATGCTCAAGGTCCTAGATTGATCTCCAGCATTGAAAAATAAAGTCATGTAAATAACGTGGGCATTTCTTGGCTATTACACTCTACAACTTTGGCACTGTGCTTAAATAACTTCTCCAGGTGATCTATAAGGGTAGTATAGGTTTTGATGACTGATCTACAAAGTATTCTTTTTCATGTTTGCTTTTAGATGCAGCAGTCAGTTCTACTATGACTTTTCTATTTTCCACTGTTTATAATTCAATTTTTATATCTTTAACTTTTTTGTTACTACATTTGGAGCTTCTGTGGTTGAATAGCTGTTTGTGTTTCTCTCTCTCTGTCTCCCTCT
>NW_004524580.1:10418115-10423382 GCF_000260255.1 Octodon degus
AATACTATTAAAACAGAAAAAATATTAGCCAATTTTTGGGCTTATATTTGAAAATTAGGGGTCAGGGAGATAGCTTAGTTGAGTAAATGCCTGGCAATTGCAAGGTCCTGCATTTGATAAAAAAGCATAATTTACAGTTTTGATTCATTGTGAAAAACAACAACATTCTTTTAAAAATATGCTAAAGTTTTTTTTTTTTTCTGTTACAAGACATGCTTAATTTTAAAAGCACTCATAAACAATGAACAATCTATCAATGGACATACCCTTGCTTATCTGTAACTTTTGCCAGGATGAATGGAAAATACAGCCATCTTCTACTACGTTATTCCTTTTCTTTTACAATGTATTTTTAGTGGTTTTTTTTTTTTTTTTTGCTATAGTAAGCTTGATTAACTGATAGCTTTCTTTGCATTTACAAAAACTTAGGGATGCTGCCTACTTCACAAATTTTAGTCATGCTCGATGTCAAAATGTAGACACTGTTAACATGGTCTTCACGTTTTTTTTTGTATAGAAAATGTTATGGATATGTATGATGTATCTTCATTGCTTTTTCCTGCCTTTCTCAGACTTCTTCTCTCACTTTCTTATTCTCTCCTTATGTTTATATGAACACATACATACACACACACACACACACACATACACACACACACACACAAATGCACACACATGCATTTTTGCTCGGTTTGATACTATTGATGTCTTCTGGCTTTTAAGTTGAGAAGAATGCATGTTACTTTTGCTCTCACTCATTTACCTTAATACTTTAAAGAACACATACACCTAGTTTCCTACCTGTTAATTTATTACCAGTGACATAGACATTAGTATCCTCTTTTAAAGGTGATAGAATACTTATTCAGTTCTATTTGCTTTGCCCATTCTTCCCTCTGTTTCTGTATGACTTCTTATTTTTGGCTTTATGTGTTTTTTTTTAGAGACTGCCTCTTGTGTTTGCTGTCTTATGTATGACAGGATCTGCAATCACTGTGTCTCTTGTCCTTGGGCTAATGGCTCTGAGTGTATGGGGAGAAAGCCTGTCTTCACATGTACCATTGGAAGGTCTTTGCCCATCAGTCTTTTCTGTTTTCAATTATAAATGAACAACTTGTGTGGTGGTGTTGTGCTGCAGTTACAATACTGTTTTCTTGGCTTTTGGAAAGTTGGAAGCAAGACTGATAATCCCCCCTTTGTAGCTTTTTATTTTCTCTGTCTTGGGCTTTTAGGGTTCTTTTAAAAAATTCTTACACTGCAAAGACAAAATGGAACAGCTAGACTTTCCACATTTTCCATCAGTTCTGCCTATCTTGATGTTCTGCCTGAAGATTGTCTCATGCAGTCTCAGTCAGCCTGTGCAAGTTCTTTTCTCACAAAACTTCTTTTCATTTGTTCTGTGGCTTTTAAAGTTATCTGTAGACTGGTTTCTTTTGTTTCTCCTCTACTCCTAACTCTCTTTCCTTTCTTTCTGCTGCTTGGTGCTTTTCCTTGGAATCAAAGAAGCTAACTTCTTAATGATTGTTTCCATTGTTTATGACTTCTTATGAGGACTTATATTCTACTGTTGAGTTTCCGGCCTCAGCAAGCTTTTCCATTAGTGAAATCCAGCTACCTTTAAAATTTTCTTCCATCCTCAGCAGCCAGTCTTCCCCTGTGGCCTTGCAAAGTCTTTTTCTACTTAGTCTTTAACTTGTGTTTGTTAGAGGCTGCATCTTCTCCAGATGAACCAAGAAAGCAAAGGTGAGCTTAAAATGGATTTGTTTCCAGAAATCATTTTTTTTTTCCTTTGAGATGGGGTCTCTCAGTGTTCTCAGGCTCATCTTGCACTCCTGGCCTCTAAAGATGCCCCTGGCTCAGCTGCCTCTACAGCACAGACTTCTGCAGCCAGCTCAGTCTTTTGTAGGTGGTTTGCATATTAATTTATGTTTTCAAATGATGAATTTTTTTTCTCACCTTTGCCAATTGTAAAGTCCATTCAGAACCTGAGATCCCTGTCCAGCAGGTTATCACATACCTTGTCCGCTCAGAACTTGCACTGCACTAAGAGTCTGGAGTAGTGGTGGCGAACTTTCTAGAGCTTTCGGTGATGACAAATATCAGAGTTTTGCTCCTGCCTCTTTCCCTCTACTGCTTGGTATCTGGAGCGCCAGATTTCACACTGTGCCTGCGTTTTCCCTTTGACCTTAGCACCTGGTTTGTGCCATGGCTATCTAATCCCTTTCTCCTACTTCAGTTTTTTATGAAAAGGAAAGCCCTAAAACACGTCTTATTTTCTTTGTAGGGGTAGAGGGTGTATGACTGGTGAGCTTTTCAGCACAGCTGCTCTGAGTTACGTTAAATCGTGTGTGTCCCATCACCCACGGCCTGTCCACACTTCCAGCTCTCAATCCTGCAAATTAAGATGCATTAGTGGAATTCTGCCAGACACCTTTTATTTACTTCCCACAATGCTGGGTAAATTTTCTGGCAATGGGTCTGGTTTTCTAGGACCTTAATATCTTTTTAAATTAGGCTCCACATACAATATATGCAGGAGAAATTCCTCCAAGTTTCTGGCAACTTGCTGGAGTGCTTCTTTGGTTTATTGTGTTAATGGTCATTACAGTTGGAGTTCTGAGGACCTATGGACTTTCATTTGGAACAGAAACAAGTGAGAAGGTGATACAGAAGTGAAAGGGATTGTACACTAGTTAATTGTGATGAAACTATTTTTAGTACAGTGCAGATTGTGCAAAGGGAGCATGCTTAAACATTTTTCTTAATGAGACTTCCACATGGAATGACAAATAGCATGGCCAGAGTCCTTCTCTTCCCCAGATACAGCTTGCCTGGTTGCTGTGTGGCCAGAGGGAAAGTAGTCCAATGCATGCTTTGCAGGCAGACAGATCCCAGAGTGTTAAGAAGGGACTGATCCACCAGGCCAGCTCAGGCCTTATCTCCTTCTCTGAGCAGTGTTCTCCTTCTCTCTCCGGAGGAACAATTATGGTCAGGAGAGTACTGCTGTGTGGTATCTTTCATAGCGATGTGGCAGGTAAGTTTAAGGTTAGTGATGCCGACAGCAATGTAGAAGTTGACTGTGTCAAAGCCATCATCTTCTGAGATGTTTGTGGAGTATCCAAATCGGAAGTGATGCAGCAACATCACATGAAGATATAGATGCCTATGTCTTTAGTTACTTTTGATCAAAAATTACATAATTTACCATAAGTATGAAACATTTGTACTATTGGAGTTGAACTTTTCGTGTGGATATAAATCACATTAGAACTGAAATGTCTGTGTAATTTCTTATTACCTCCTTAATAAAAAGCATTACTGCAAGTTAAGCTATGAGTTTCACTTGAGTGTGCTTAAGAAATCATAAACCTTCAATTGTATGAAAGTTAGTATCCCATTTGATATGAGATGACTCTAATAAATGGTTAGGCAATTACAATTCTTAAACATACACATTTGATAAATTGATTTGTTTTTGATGGCTCTTAGCCTGTTGTTGCAATAAATATCAGGATTTAGGATCTTAGGCTTTGGTTGTGTTGTACTCTACTGTAGAGAATTAGAAGGAATGAATGTGCTCTTTTTGTTTAATAAGATTTTCCCATCTGTGAGAAGGATCAGTAACCTTCCTATGTAGAGTCTTGCGTGCAAAATCAGATGGGTTACCCTTTAAAACACATTACATACACACAACCACGACCTGTACCCTGAGCCATCCTTGAAGTAATTTTACCTGTATTTGTATAAGAAAACCAAGGGGGGAGGGTATAGATTTGCCTTAAACATTTAATCTAGATGAAGTCATCATGTTTTATCACACTGCTGTATTTAAGAGGTAACCTGTAAAGCTGTCTAAAATTACCTTACAACCTAGCTGTTCGGCCTATTGAATTATAAATTGTGCTAGAGCAAGAAAAAAAATGTTTTAGTCACGAAATACTTCTAGCTGGGTGCATCTTAGAGCTGCAAGATCCAGCCAAGTGAATCTGCCCAGAACCCTTATCCATTTGGGCAGAAGTCAGAAATCTATCATCCGTGAGGCCTTGCCAGAGAATTATATGCTTGATACCTTTGGCACCTTTTCTCCTTCCTTTAATGAATAAGTTAAGGATTTGTAAGTTGTATTTTAAATACTTACCTGAAATTCCAGCTACCCTTAAAAATTTGAAAGAGCTGGCAGCAAGCCAGCAGCCTTGAACAAATGTTACCATGTTGTACCATCAGCAGGAACTAGCTAATTGCTGTCACATATTAGATGGACATCCTGGTTTTGTTATTTTTGCTAAACTGCCTGGTCACTGAAGGCTTTTAAGTTTCATGTTTTTGCTTCTAAATTAGCCCTTAACTTTATAATGAGTAAGAATAAATAATGTTGGAGCTTAAATACAATGCTTGTATTTGACAGCGATATGAATTATGTCGGCATATGGGCAAGACAAAGATAAATAATGGAGAAGGACAGAGAGGTTATACATAAATAACTAATGCATAGTAGAAAGTGATAAGTGCTATTTAAGTGGAATTTCATCATACCTATATTTAACTTACAGGAATTGAAATGTCGAGGATGGTTGCCTGAGGAGAGGGGAGGGAAAAGGAAATGATAAGGGAGGACAGTAGGTAACTGAGAAAGGGAGATCAACAGGGAGAAAGAGAGAGAGAGGTGCTGGTGCATATGTTCTGTCTATGTCATCCTCATACTGGCACTAGAATGAGTGTGACACATGACAAGTGAATCTTCTCTTCTCACCATCTGGCTCTGTTTTGTCAAGTGGGTATTTAGTGGGAAAGTTCCTTTAATCATGGCCCTTACATGCAAATCTGCAACCACATTTATGTTTAATAGAGCAACAGGAGTTTGGTTCCAGTTTGTGAGAAAAATGGTCCAGACTTGACTTTGGAATTACTAGCTATCTTCATAAAGATGTTTTTTTTTTTTTTTTTTTTTCCTGTCATTGTTTTTGTTTTTGAGTAATGCTCTCACTACGCAGCTCAGGCTGGCCTTGAACTCACTGTGTCATCTAGGCTGGCCTTGATAGCTAGTACCTACTGTCCTCCCTTATCATTTCCTTTTCCCTCCCCTCTCCTCAGGCAACCATCCTCGACATTTCAATTCCTGTAAGTTAAATATAGGTATGATGAAATTCCACTTAAATAGCACTTATCACTTTTTGTTCTTTGTTTTTGAGAGGAAACATAATTTAGGAAAAAATTGGAAATGAGATCCCTTTGTGTACATGGAAAACCCAACATCTAATTTCACCAAG
>NW_004524580.1:10424127-10428287 GCF_000260255.1 Octodon degus
TTTTCATCTTATACTTTATGTGTCGTGTTGTTTTTTTGATGGGAAAATAGAGCCCGAGTGAAAATTTATATGTTGCTTGGCTGCTTCTAAAGTTTCTCCTGCCTCTCTTGTACTCACAGTTATTCCTGAGTTAGTTATATTGGCTGTCACCAGGGACTACCAGCTTCTATGTCTTTTTGGCAGTTTTAGAGTCTTGTTTCAAATTATATACAGTCAAAAGTTTGACAGTGAGTTGTTACTGCTAACCTCATATCCCTTTGATTGTACTGCAGTTTGTGATAAAATATCTGTTGATTTGTAATAAATAATTAATATCACTTGAACTGTTACAGTTTCCTCGGTAGTAGTTTATGTCCAGAGGACTAAAGAACGTTTGTCTAGCGTGTGATTTATTCACAGCAAAATGAGAAGGGTATTTCTTTAACTAGGTTATTAATGCTTGAGTCTTAAAATGGTCTCTGGAGGCCCTCCCCATTTTCTTAAAACAGAAGTAACCTGTACCACCCAGCAGTTTCAGAGATGGGAATTTTAGGAGAGACTGCTGCGCCTCAGGTGAAAAGAATATCCTTCATTGTGGTATAAGCTATAAAGTATACCTGCAAGCTATAAGATTGGACTTCCTTTACAACTGGTATAGGAAGACCCCCTTTCACCCAAGATATTTTTAACTCTTCTATTACATTATGTAAGAGATAAACAGAAGTCAAGAGTAGAGTTGTAGTCTAGGGCTGACCAAGCTCTTGCAAGTGTCCTCAAATCCAGTCTTTCCTCTCCTGTCCTGAGTGGCCTCTGGACTTCCGCAAGTCTTTCTTCAGCCCATGTAGCATGGGAAGAGCAAGTGGCGACCACTGCCATCCCATGTTCACCTTGGCTTCAGTCTCCCATTTCCTAGAATTTGATCCCATAGTCAGACCAGAATGAAAGATAGCTTTTGAATCTTCATGTGCTTAGTCAGAAAAGGGGTATCTATTATAAAGGAATAAATAGGAAAATCTATCAGGGAACAAGGAGACGATATCTACTCAACATTCAAATAACTGTGTGTGTGGTCATTGGTAAGACAGACTCCAAAATTCCACTAGTAAACCAGAGTTTCTTTTGCTATTAATAAAAAGCTGAAGTTAATTGCAAGGAAAATTAGATCTCACAGGGAATAAACAAAACAATATTTACGAACTTGGAGCCATGGTGAGGGTCTGTGGAGAGGAAAAAATGTAAGACATGCCGACGAAAGAAGGATTTAGGACAGAACATCCGGAAAAATTATGACTGACTTTAGTGCTTGTGAAATACATGGAGTTCTAAGGAACTAATAATGGTCACTGAAATTTTTCTTAATCTCCAAAAGAAACACATTTTTATTGGAGAATAAAAATGCTCTGCTTGAGGCTAGTCTTAGTCTCTAGTAGCAATAAAAGCCTGTGATATCTAATGATGCTCATATTTCTTCCATTTTCACGAGCGCTGTGGTAGGGAAACGAAACGTACCAACTTGTGTCTATTGGAAGGAGGCAAAATTCAGCCCATTTTCCTTTTAGTCTTGGTTTGCTCTTTCTCTGACACATTCATAATCTTCTAGTTTCTTTTGTCACTAGTTGAGGGTTTGGCAGCTTTTAATTTTTTGAGAGGATCATGTTCTTTGTTTTTGAGAGGAAACATAATTTAGGAAAAAATTGGAAATGAGATCCCTTTGTGTACATGGAAAACCCAACATCTAATTTCACCAAGAACATCAGCTATGTATGAGGTTGACGTATCTCACCGAATTAAAGCAGCTTTCTAGTTTTCGTGATGCTAGCTACTTCAATCCCAATGTTAGCTAGCATTCTGGAGGAATGTCTTGACTCTTTTGTGTTAACCATTTGAATGGAACCAGTTTATAGGTTTTATGAAGTTTATTTAACTTTATTGATACAGTTTAGATATGCATATTAATCTCTCCGTTATAGGGAATTTGTGTCTGTACGTGATGGAAGAGGATTCCTCTGTTTTCCCCCATTCACATCCGCTTCTTTAATACCTACTTCCCTTCCTGTTTACAAAGCTCTGCTTTCATTTTATCCTTCTTTTCTTATTTTTTTTCCCTTCCTTTCCTAGTTCCCTTTTCCTTTTGAACAGTTTCTTTATATGTCACAGTATCTATGACACATTTTTGTTTTTCATTTACATTTTCAGTTTTTCACACTGGAGAGGTAATGTGATATTTTTACATGTGTGCCTGATATATTTCATTTACGATTATGGTCTCAGGGTCCATCCATTTAGCTATGAATGTCTCAATTTTATCTTTCCTTCTTTCTTTTTTTTTAATTGTTATATTTGGTACAGGGTCTCGCTATGCAGCTCAAACTTATAGTGATCCTCCTGTTTCACCCTCTCCAATGCTGGGATGATAAGCATGTGCTACCACACCCGGTTTTGGTGGCTCACTCTTTCTTTATGGCTGAGTAATATTCCATTATATATGTGTGTTTATATCAAGACCCCAGATCTTCTTTATCCATTCATCAGTTGACGGGCATTTGGGTTGTTTCTAAGATTTTAGCTGTTGCAAATTGTGCTGCTATAAACATGGGTGCACATATATCACTGTGGTATGCTGTTTTTAATTCTTCTGGGAAGATACCTGGAAGGGGAATAGCTGGGTCAAATGAGACCTTTAGTCATAGTTTCTTGAGGACTTTCCACACTTATCCCCAGAGTGGTTGCAGCAACCTACTTTCCCATGTGGAGAGGGGTTCCTTTTTCCCCACAGCGCTACAGCATTTGTTCTTTGGTGTTTTCATGGTAATGGCCCCTCTTCCTGGAGGGAAATGGGATCTCAGTGTTGTGCCATCTTGCATTCTTCAGATCACCAGCCATGCTGAACATCTTTCATCTATCTATTTGCTGTTTATGCTTCTTCTGAGAACTGTTTATTCATCTCAGATGCCTATTTGTGGATTGGGCTTTTGAATTTGGAGGGTCTGATATTTTTCAGTTGTTTGTATGTTTTAGATATTAGTTCTTTTTCTAAAGTGCAGCTGGCATATTTTTTTTTCCTCATTCTGTGGGTTATCTTTTCACTTTTTTGGTGATTTCTTTTGCTGTGTAATAACTTTTTAGTAAGATGAGGCTGGGCATGGTAGTGCATGCCTGTAATCCCAGTATTTGGGAGGCTGAGATAGGAGGATTATTGCAAATTTGAGATTATGTAGGCTGCATCCTAAATACTTTTTTCTTGGCTTTGCTACACTACTTTTTCTGTTTTGGTGCCCACTTCTCAGCTGATTTTGTCCCCTTTTTCAGATCCATCATTTCAGTGACTTGTTGGTGTTCGTGCTTTGTTTCCCTTGTGTTCTGCCGTGTGTTAGCTATTTTCTCCTCCCTATCTCTTCAGATGCTTCCTGTTCTTCAAATCTTCTATCAGGGTCCTTTACTCAGCCTGCTCTCTCTGTGGGGACTGCACCATGTAGGAGAGGTGAAATCATAGTAAGTTATAGCTATTTCCTAAGGTCATGTCTGGGATCTGTTGTTAGGAAAAGTTACATGACCAGTTGATTCAATTCTATTTTCAGTAAGTTGAATAAAATATGAAGCATTTCTCTAGCCAGATATAAGGATTGGGTTTGATAATCATTGGAGATTATTTTGTAGTTACAAAGTATTATACTAACTTTACCATCATTATTATAGTCTGTTACTTTTGCTGAAATTTTATTAGAGTGTACTAATTTTATTTAATGCTAACTTCTACAGCAGTGCTCTACATAGCTTAAAGCCTAGGCTATAACTTATATTTCCTTATTTCCCAGACTTCTGCTGAGCTGCAACGGTCACAGAAGGACAAAATTGTAATTCATTTGAATATTTGGGATTCTAGCACCATCTCTTATTTTCTCTTTTCTTCAGCTTTGTTCTCCTTAAAAAGCTTGAAGTAAAGCTGGCTAACCACTGCTCTGGATGGTTCCTTTTATTGTGGTTGTCAGTCAGTCGCTGATCCTTGTATAGCCTGACACTACAAGGCTGACTAGTTCTTCAGGCTAACAGTGTGGCAGGGGAGGACATTCCAGACAGAGCATAATATATGCGAAGGTATCTTAGTTGCTTTCTCTTTGCTGACACACAGTGCCCAACACCCACAACTTATACAAGGACAGGCTTATTTTGGCTCATATCTT
>NW_004524580.1:10428398-10436165 GCF_000260255.1 Octodon degus
AGAGAGAGAGAGAGAGAGAGAGAGAGAGAGAGAGAGAGAGAGAGAGAGACACTGCCCAGGCTACACCTCCCCCTCCCAGGCCACACCTCCCCCTCCTGGACCACACCTCCCTCTCAACGGGCTTTATTCCCAATATCACATTTATCACATTAACTCATTGGTAGTTGATCCACTGATGGGTATCATTACCCATGACCAAATTACCTCCCCAAAGCCACGCTTACAATCACCTAAGGCTTTTGTGGAATGTCTAGATAGAAACTATGACAAAAGGCAAAGAAATCTAGCATCACAGGGGCCGGGGAGATGGCTCAGTGGAATAAGCGCTTCCCTGGCAAGCGCAGGGCCTGAGTTCAATCCCCGGTTCCACCAAAAAAAATAAAAAAGAAATCTAACATCACGACAGGGTGGGAGGTGTAAGGAGATTCAAAATGGTGGTCATGAGGATGTTGGGAATGGTGGGTGTCCACGTGGGGGAAGTTGACAAGGGTCAGATGCTGGTGACGGTGCTGATGGAGAACACTGCAGAATTTGGGCACCTGACATTGGTTGGTAAATATTCTACCACAGTCACTCATAAGAAAACATGCAAGAATTACTTCATGTGACAGACCTCTGAGGTGTAACTCATTTACCATAATGAGAAACTTGAAATTCAAAGATAGTTCTACATGGTAAGACTTTCTATGATAAATTTATGGCTACCATCTCTTATTGAGGAAGTATATGCTAGCAAGCACAGGGTGAACTATGGTCAGGAATGGTAAAGATGTGACAGGATCCTTTAGAAAATCATTTAGCATAGCTATTAACTACAATAGCACATTGTCATATTGTTGCATGGAGAACTTTATGCTAATTCACAACTAAAGGTGTTACTTTTAGATTTCTCTTTGGTAGGTTTCTTTTTGCATTATTTATTTGTTCTTTTCTAAATGTATTTGGTTGTTTTAGGTTCTCACTGCATAGCTTGGACTCCTGGTGATCCTCCTGTTTTTCAGCCTCCCCAGCACTGGGATTACAGGTGTGCAACACTATGCCCAGACTCTGGTGGCCTCAGTCCACCCTGAGGGCAGAGCTTGCGTGGCATGTGGTGCTGGGGATCGAATCACAGTCTCTGTATCTGCCTAACCTTGCCTAAGCAGGCACTTCAGTCCGCTGAGCTATCTCGCTGTTCCCAGTTTCTTTGTTTTATATTATTTTTGAGACAGGGTCTCATTATGTCGTCCAGACTGACCTCATACTGTAAGGGGTCTCTCTGCTTCTACTTCCTGAGTGCTGGGATTACAGATGTGCACTGCTGTGCCTGACCCTGTGTCATTTATTTATAAACATTTAATGCATAAAAGATTATTTTTGATAATTACCTCTTCTCAATATCTTCTATTTCCCTTTTAGCTCATCCCCACCTACTGTGCGACTGAGTTGTTTAATACACTGAGCAAAAGGACAGTGCAATCTTCTTGCCAGGATCTGCTTTAGAAACATTTACCTTAATTGTTTAACTCCAAACTGGTTGCTTATCTTCCTTGAGTAATCTAAAAGTGATTGAGAATATTTTGTTTTCCTTCTTAAATTAATATTCTAACATCTAAGAAAAGTAGTATTTCCAGCTTCCACTGAATAACAATAAAATACTTTCTTTTGTGAGAAATATGGGGTAGGTGACTTTCTGATTATTTCTACAGAATAAGCAGAATACTCGGGGCTGCTTTTCCGTAGTAATAACCACACTTTTGTTGAAAGTTTGTGTTTTATACATATTGGCTACAACCTAAGTTGTATAGTACTTTGTAGTATGAGTATATAAACAGCATAAGTAATATCACAGAAGAGAAACTTGGAGTTAACTTCATCAAAGTAGAAGGAGGACAGGGAAAGATTAAAAAATAGGTGCTAAGAAAAAAATTTTCTTGTAGAAATTAAAGCGGTTTACCTCAAACAATTTGAGTTAACATTTTCTACTTTGTGGCAAAAATGTATTTGTATTCTCAGAGGCAAATCTTATAGAATAAAGTATAACTTCATACTTAAGTCAAAATGTTCAATCATGTTTTCCTTTTCACTTTTTTTTCCTCAACATGTTAGAAAGATTTCCTTTTGTTAAGTAAAGTTAGGGAGCTTTGTGGTCACGATTGTTTTTGTTAGGTTGCAGTCTAGTGTGGAGGAAGAATTTCTCCATAGGGCTGTGTCATACATCATACATTTTCGTTACAAAGACCGTTTTAATTTTTTAATAGTGGGGCTAGAATAATGTTAGATTTTGAGTTTTCTGAATTGTTTGCAACTTACAATATTTTTTGACTTAAATAGTTGGCTCATATAAAGGCTCTTCTCATTCAAACTGTATAACATCTTCCTAACTTGAATATGAACAAAACAAAATGAAAATCCAAAAATCAAAACAAGATAGGGGACTAGGGTAGGTAATCGGATTGAAGTAAGTAAGATTGAAAACACTGAAAATTTCTATGCCACATTTCTCTAAATTAGATTTCTGCAATTATCTTGCAGTAATTTGAAGAAGGCAGAACTTTTACTGCTGAGAGAAAGGAAAAATCAACAGTCCTATCTCATATTTTAAGAAAAAGGTTCTTTGTCGCTTTTGAATAGAGTATGTGTGTGGAGTTTGCTCTTTATTACTTTTCTTCCAACAAGCTGGCCATTGGTTGTACAGATTTCCCTTTGTGGTGGGAAGCCTGGGATGCTGTGGGAGGAAAACCCTGCCCTCTTAGCTCAGATGCTAATTGTATTCTGTAATTCCTCTTGGTTGCCATTGCGAAGTTCTTAGCTGCCTTTCATTGTTGCTTCTCCAGGACAGAAGTGACTGTTAATTGTATATCATGCTGCACTGAAGAAACAGGCCATATTCTTTTTCTTTCTTTCTTGTTTTGTAAAGGAGAGGAAAGTAAAAGGAAGATTGGAGGTTTTAGTCCGCAGCTCATCCCCTACATGCCTGCGCTGTTTCACCAATTTGCATGGGTACCTTGGGCATTGTCCTATAGGGCTGGGGAGCTCGACCTCCTTCTTAGTGCAGTGACCCTTGTCATCTTGCTGTTCATTCCTGGGGCCTGTTTAATGCTAATTATGCCTTCAGCTGGTTGCTGTTTACAACTGTGTGCTCTCGAATGCTGAGCCCGCTGTAAAGACCACATTGGTGGTCTCAACCTGACTGGAAGCATTGAAGAGTCCCCACCCCAGAGTAAAGCCTCTTAACATTCCTGGTTATTTAGAAATATGTAACAATTGCATCATTGACATTAAACAAACAGTAAAGAACTGAAATTTTGACCTGGATGCTTCTTATTGATGATGGGATGCTTCTTAGACAATCATTTAAATCCCCCTTTGGAGTCCCAAAGAAACAGATTATCTTGGCCTCCTCTCCCACCAGATAAAGTTAAGGTGGGATGCTAAAAAAGGGCAGGTTGAATGGCCCCAAATTTAGGAATTGTATGCATTGTAGCTACCTGCTCTTTGATTAAGCTGATCAAACAAAAGGAAAAAATATGTCCATGGACCCCACGCTTTGATGATTTGGTAAAATAGGCTCCAGAACTTATTACAGGTTTTTGTGCATAGGTATTTTATCTGCATTTCAGCCGAGAGCTTTGCAGGCTGCCGCTTTGCCTAATTTGGGATTAGGAGTACATTACAGACCTCCAACCAACACTGCCTTCTGTCATTCTCCTCTCATGGAGGTGTTAGCTGAAGCTAAGGCAAGTCCCAGACGTCACCCATGAGCACTTCTGAGAGCTGTTGCCAAAGCCATGTATGCGACAGACAGAATTAAGATTGGCATTTAGCATAGTCTCTTCACCTTGGTTTCTAAAAACAGGACAAGGGATAGAAATGTATGATACTTTTTTTCCCCAGGACGTTGAAATTGCAAGTGTCTTACTTCTTTCTTATTTTTAATTTAATTTAGTTTATTTACTTAGTTTTTCATTTTATGTATTTAGTACAGGGTCTCACCATGCAGCTTGGACTTGTAGTGATCCTCCTGTTTTCAGCTTCCCAGGTCTGGGATTAAAGGCGTGCAACAGGGGTGGGGCCAGCATGGCTTTCTGGACTGAGGATGGAACTTTGGTCCCTGTGTTTGCCAAAGCAGGTGCTTAGTTCATTGAGCTATCTCACTGGCCCTTTTAATTTAATTTAATTCTACTTTATTTATTTTTTTTTGGCGGAACGGGGGATTGAACTCAGGCCCTTGCACTTGCCAGGGAAGCGCTTATTCCACTGAGCCATCTTCCCGGCCCCTTAATTTTATTTTAAAGAGTAAAAACAAATAATAGAAACAAAGACAGAAACAGAGTAACCAACAACAATACATATGATACAGAATAGTACATATGGTACTATTTTATTTTTATTTTTAATTTTTATATTTTTGGTATTGGAGATTGAACTCAGGAGCTTGCACTTGCCAGGTAGGTGTGTATGCTGCTGAGCTATCTTTGTAGTGCATAGTATGTGATACTTTCGAACTGTTTCTAAGAAGCCTCTTTAGTTTTGATAATGTGACATTTATTGCAATGAAATTAACAAAAATTATTTGATATTCATTTTTATAGTAAAGAATATGTGAATTTATGGAAGGAAATGTCTTCTTTTGGTCTTTCATGGGCATAGCAAATCTAATTCTAAGAGACTTCTTTGCTTGGTAAACTTCTTATGCAGTTGTGGGTTTTTTTGGTTAAACAATGACAACTGCATATGCTAGAATTTTTACTAGAATTCTTCAATTAGGGGCTGAAGTTGTAGCTTAGTGGTAGAGTATTTACTTAGCATGAGTGAGACTCTTGGTTTAATTCCCAGTACCACCAACCAGCCAACCAACCACCAACCAACCAACCAACCAACCAATCAACCAACTGACCAACAAACAAACAATAGTTCAATAAAGGTCTTACGAATGTGGGTTGGATGCTACATGCTTCCTGGACTTGGTGGGAGGGGTGGTGGTTTTTGTTTTATTTCGTATTTTTCAGCATTTATTTAGCAGGATATTTGGTACATGAGCGTATGTCAAGGGGAGATAGAGGAAGAAAGATACACGCAGGGACAGGTCCACAGGCTGACTCCAGTTTCTCTTGCGAGCCCTCCCTTGGCTCCTGTTCCTCAGCTGTGCTTCCCTCTATCAATGAGGCGTTCAGTAGAGGCAAAACTCCTCTTTTGTTGCCAATGAATTGACACTAGGACAACTGTAGTTCAGTGAATGAAATGCGTCCATTGTGTACAATTCTTATTGTTGATTTTTTTTTCATTTTCTTTTGCTTTCTCTTTCTTTCTTCTTCTTCTCCATTTTATTTATTTATTTTTTTTGTAAATGAAAATATAGATAACCAGTTAAGTTTTAATGTCAAATAGTCAAGGAATAGTTTTTTGGTACAAATCTGTTTCTCCAATACTTAGATAAACATTATAGGGCATACTTTAGGCTGAAACATTTTCTTGTGTGTAGGTAAAATTCAAATATAATTATATTTTTTCTGGCAACATTAATCTTAATGTAACTACATAATTAGTGTCCATTGTCTTTTCTCTGACTACTTCTGGATTCTGAATAAAGAAAGAACTCCATAGAGCACCATGGAAATCCAAAAATCTAAAAAGCTCAGACATTCAGGATTATTGGATTCTTCAAGTAGACTAGAAGTCCTTAATAAAAGAGGCGTGAAAAGGAAATCTAGCTTGTTATGTACAGTAGCTTGCTTTTATAATTCCCTCCCTTTTTACTCTTTCTCTTTATTAGGTCACTGTTTTTTCTTTGTACCTAAATTCATGTTCTTATTGTAAGAGATTTGCTACATATGATTTTGCTGGGACTTATCTGGCTGGACAAATGGTGATGTGATTCTGATGGAGCAATAACCTTACTACTAAGTCTTCATTTGGTAGAGTGTATCTGTATCTTCTTATCTATCACTGTGTATTTATATCCATCCATCCATCCATCCATCCATCCATCCATCCATCCATCCATCCATCCATCCGCTTACCTATCCATCCATCTATCCATCCATCCATCCATCCACCCAGCCATGCACCCACCCACCCTCCCATCCATCTGTCCTGCTTAGGGCATCCTTAAGAAGATAATTTTTATTTGAAGGGATTCAAGTTTGTGTAGTAAGTAAGGTGGAAGAGTGGAGGAACAATGGTGCACAGTGGGGAAGAGAACTGCGCAGCAGTCCATTTGAGATTTTTTTTTTTCTAGCTCTTTGGTTTCTTTGGTTATTTAAAACTGGGATTATGCAAGTAGGAAGACCATGGCCTCAGTAGAGTACTAAGTGAATTGGACTAAAAAGTGCATTTCAAAGGCTAGCCCAAATGCATAGTGAAACCCTGTTTCAGCAACAATAACAACAACAGTAACATTAACAAAACAAATAAATTAAAAGAACTGTGGATTGTAGCTCCTTCTAATTGCTGTGACAAAAGGTACGTTAATTGACAAATATGACAAATGGGAAGATATTTCTAACAGTGTTTTCCAAGTTATAGAGTGAGTTACACAGTGGATTACTGCCTGATTTGCCATTAATTCTCCTTGGCAAATACAAAAATGAAAAGTAAACCTCTCTACACTGAGGTTCTTTGTTTTAACCAGTTTACCTCATCATTTGAAAAACATTGAGGAGCCTTATGTACTATAAAAATATTGAAATGTATATGAAATACTGTACTAGCACATCTTGTATAAATCTATACAGGTGAAAACAAAAGAAAAGAGGTAAAAATAATAGCTGTAGCATATTTTTTATGTATGTTAGTTAATTATTTTTGGTCACTGTCCTTTCTTGGGGTGTGAGAAACCCTTCCAAAGTTATTGGCTTGTGAATTTATCCAGGAGAAGATGGGCTGTGGTCTGAACATGGAACGGGCACTCGTAGAATGGGCGCTATGTGGAAATGTCTCCTGGGTGAAGTGCAGTGCTCCATGTCACACATCTGCTGTGTATCTGTGGCCCAGAGGTGCTGGTGTTTCCTTAGACCTTAACAGAGAGGCACAATTTGATTCTGTGTTGTAGTTTCCTGTTTGTCAGACAAAGGCTCGTCTGAGATTGTAGAAATTAAAAGGAGCAACACTCCAGCCTTCTTCTTTTATGTCTAATTTAAGGCTGCCACTAGCTGATGGTAAAGGCTGATTTCCTTTTGACTTCCATTTTAAAGTTGGAAAGTAGGTAGGAAATGTAGGATTAGTGTTTTGCAGTGTAATTTCATGCTTCGTTTTTTTTTTTTTTTTTTTTTTTCCTATTTTTGGTTTTTAATTTTCTAAGCCTATATTCCACTGGAGTTAACAGCATATTAATTTTCTTAGTGGAGACCATTGACTTTATGACCAAATTGTGCCCTGGGGCTTTCAGAGCATCATTGATTTCCCTTTTGTTGTGTCTTTTTCTTTTTTCCTCATTCGCTTTAAAGATAATTTTCATAAATAACCTAGCTGTGATTTTTGTTTTGTTTTGTTTTCTTTTTTCCCTTCTGTTTCCACTTGGGAATAATAAGAGAAAATAATTGGAGGCTGTTACTCTGTATAGAAGGGAAGAGATGCCTTCCCCCTTCGCTGGTTGTTGTTGCTTCTTTGAAAGTTGTAGTGGTGTAGAGAGGGATTCATGGGTGTCTCTGCCAATAGGAAGGAATCCAGCTCTCATCTGAAGGCCCTCATTTAGGACCTGAGGCTGCTGGGGAATCTTTTCAGCATTAAAACTTTAGATGAGACAGATTAAGAGGAAAAACTCCATTTTGCTTTGACTTCATCAGA
>NW_004524580.1:10437375-10445498 GCF_000260255.1 Octodon degus
GTTACAAATGGGAAGCCAGTTATTAACTCTTCTAATAAATTGAAAAGTCTAGAAAAACTTATTCTTTATTTACTTGATGGATAGAATTGTTATAGAAAAGTTTCTTTCCAGAAATAATTCTAAAATTTTGGCATGAAATGGTTCTCAGATGCAGGAAACTGTTTGTAATAGAAAAGATTTTTGTAAGTTTTTATCCATATGGTACTTATGGTTGTGTGTGTATGTGTGTGTGTATTGTGTATATATGTATCCATACCTCTCTCTGTTGTTGGACTGTGTAATTATTCTTTATTTATTTATTTGGTATTATACAGCTCAGACTCATAGTGATCCTCCTGTTTTCAGCCACCCCAGCACTGGGATTACAGGAATGTACCACCGGCTCAGCATACCCCTCGGAGTGGGACCGGCACTGCATGTGGGATTTGGGATTGAACCATGGTCCCTGTGCTTGCCAGAGCAGGCACTTTGGTCCGCTGAGCTATCTCGCTGGCCTTTGAACTGCATAATTAAAGCAGACCTTTTAAGATAGCAACAGCAAAAGAAATAGCTTATTGCTAAATTCATTCTAAAAACCTAAGTCCTTTAAAGATATTGAAGACTAACATAACAATTGCTCACTGTCAAGCCTGCCTAATAAATCTGAAACTTGGTTTTCTGTATTCCTTTAGAATTCTGTTGTCTTCATGATTCAGAGCTGATCCCTGGTTGTAAGAAGACCTGTGAAATACCTGATACTTCAAAGACACTAGTAGAATTTGATGTTTCTGAGTCAATTTAAGTAGATACATATGACATAGTCCTTACCTAGTCAGAGGGCACCAGAAGGACAAAGGACAAACTCCTGGATTCTTATTCTGTTACTCATTAAAACATAATCTGTATTTTCTTTAGAACAAGTCAGGGGCTTAAAAGTAGTGTGTGCTAAAACCCCAAGACTCTACATGTGGGCCAGGCAGTGCCCAATGGGTAAGTGAAAGTGGAACAAAGCTTGACCTCTATTTTGTAAAACATGGAGTCAAACCCTCTTCATCTCTGCATAGAGGCATGTTAGTCATTTAGGAGTGCTTGCTAAGAATTGGCAAAATGAGGCATATTAGCCCTAAATTAGCCTTTCCTGTCTCACTGCCCTTGGAAACGAAGGCTGCCTGTGTTCGGCAGTCTTGTTGCTCTAAACCTCTGGTCACTTGGATTCCAGCAGAGTCTCACAGGACTGAGACTGCCATTAAAGCCATGAGGTTTCTCCCACAGGAGCCAAATTCCCTTCAGGTCATGAGGATTCAACCTCAACTACCAAACCAGGGCTAAGATAATAATTGACCAGACAATGAATGGTTCATTCCAGCTAAACTTAGCTCCCGGCTTAGGGAGTGGACTGGCCTGTAGTTACGCAAGCTGGGTCCCTTTCTAAGGGCCAGCTTGATCTCTGTCAGCTCCTCAAGCTAAAGTCTCTTACAGTTTTCTCTTGTTTTCTAATTAAAGATTTTTTTTCCCTGCAAAGTTGTGCTTCAGTTTCCATTATCAGTAAAAGCAAGGACACAGGGTGGCCAGTGGCCCTGAACTTCTGAATGAAGGAGGATGACTGTGTTATGAATCAAATCCTTTTCTGATTTTTAGCTTTCTTCCCAGTTCTCATAATAGCAATGACTGTTTTTAAGTGATTTTCATTGCCTGTAAACAATGCAGAAAGCTAATCTGCCACAATTACCTGATGTTGGGTTTGCTGCTATTTTTCTTTTGTTGATTTCCCTGTGTTCTGTTTGTGGAGGTTTTCTTTCCTTAAAAAAACAGTAAAGTAGATCATGTAACATACATCTATGTGTATGTGAGAAGGATTTTTTTTTTTACATGTATGTGAAATGTTAGAAAAAATACGAAAGAAAATCCTACCTGGTTATTTCCTTCTGCTGAGGAGTTACAATCTATTTGAGAAACTGTGACCTGTACAGCATTTCCACATTTATCTGAAGAAATGATTACACTTCCTCAATTTAAATCTAGGCAAAGGAAATTGAAAGGTGGCACAAGGTGAGGTGTGGCCAGCACAGATGCCCAGTGCATTTGGGTGCCTCTCACAGTGAATGAGGGAGGATTAGTTAACAACCTCGGACGTTGACAGTCTTAAGGAAAACCCACTACTATTATGGACTATTGGACTATATTGGGATATTTTGCTGAATTCATGTACCTACAGTATTTAAATGACAGTGGAATGCTTTTCTCTGACAAAACTAACCAAAAAAGGGGGATACAAATGAATGACCATTATGTATCTGTATACTCAAACTAGTTAGGATAGATATATGGCTGCATTCTCTTAATTCAGTGAATAGAAAGGATTGTTCTAACAGTGTTTGAGACAGGATATCAGGTCTGCATCTTGTACAATGAATATCCACTAAGACAATAATATGCAATGTATTAATTATTGAAACTGTGCTATTAATTGTTTGTGAAACTGTCTCATTGCTATTTAGTTCTCAATAAAAATATAAATAAAAAAAAGGAGTTGGAGAGGAGATCCTCCCTTCCCCCCGAAAAAAAAATTGGTTCCTTTTATTCCAATGTTTCTACTCATATGGACAGAGAGATCAGTAGTGGTGAATTAATTTTTTCCAATTTATACTTTGAGAGTTATTTTCTTTAGCTGGTATTCATGAGAGGGAAATAGATATTTGGTGAAGTTTTGGAGAAAAATGAGCATCTGCCAATATTTTGACACAACACTGATAAGTTAGTATCTGACTGTTCAGTTTGCAGACGCTCCCTTACTGGGGATGACTGGATCAGAATATTGCTTGCTATGCCTTTTGCCTTTGTTTCCAGCAGGAATCTGGCACTGTCATCTGCAAGTAAAGTGTCTCAAACCTTTTGGAGCTCACAATGAGAGGTGTTCCTTAGTCTCTCCCGAGTACCTTGCAGTAGGTACCGATGCCTCCAACTCCAAAGCATCTTGGTTCAGAATGTTCTTTTCTTTCTAAGAACGTTTTACTCTTTATTTGTGTGGCAGTTGATGTGTGCAGATAGCATTTTAAAATTAGTTCCTCACGCACATGTATTTTATTACAAGCCACCGACAATGAAAAGTGATTAATTTGTCTTTATCACGTTATAGAAGTGTATACAGCAATAGTTTGTGTTCAGCTCTAACAGTGTTGTGTGTCCAGTGAGCTTTAGAAGGCAGTTTGTTTTGAACAAATGTCATGTTTTGCTTGGAGGGAAGGTTGTACACTTCTGTTATCATACCCACTGGAAACTGGTAAAGCTGTTTTCATATTTATATATTTGCCATTTACTAGGCAAAGCAGTTTTACTGTACTTCCTTGTTTATTTTTCCTCTAAAGTTAATTGGAAATGGCCTAAGCAGAATGAGATGAGGCTAGCAGGTATTATTTATAAAATGCCATTGCTATGTTTCTGAACTCTATTTTATTTTACATGTAATGGCTTCTTCACTGTTGTAATTCTTTCTAAATTGGAAAGGGAAGTGTTAAGGAGTTGTTTATAATGATGTTTAGACTTTTCTTCTTCAAGGGTTTTGACAATACAGATCTCATTTATATGTAAATGATTTGCAGTTTCCCCTGTAGTGGTGGTGTTTACTAAACTTTCTTAGGCTATGGCTTACAGGAGCTTTCTTAAAAATAATCCCTTAGAATTATCTTTGACTTAATTCATTTTATCATATCAGTATGACTTTGGGTTTCTGTAACTCTTCTTGTTGATTCCAATTATTGGAAGTTAAATATCCTTAGATGAATAGTGAGCTAAACTCTTTTTGCTTTATTCCAATAATATATATCCTGTCCTAAGACAGTAATATGATTTTCACGAGTGGTATTTTGATGTGAGACAGACATAGACATCTCTGTGTCCCAATAATGTTTAAATAATTTTTCCATGAAAATTGTGTCACAGATGACACAAAAGACATGCTACTGCATTTTAAGTATGGCTTGATAAAAATATTCTGTGTTACAGTTTGAAAACATCTTTAGGATGAAGTGCTTTTGTTTTGGGGGATTAGTTTATTATAGGAATATTTTTGCTTTTCACCCTTTAATTGTTCCCATTAAAAGAAATAAATATGTTTCCTGCAAATTCAATGGAAATATTCAAAAGCCTTACACTGTTGAGTCTGTGTATAACTGCTAGCAAAATAAGAGGTTAAATTGCACAAATTTATTGAATTCTCCTGGGTACATGACTTTGAATTTTTACTGCAATGTTTGGTAGCCTAGGAACAGGAATAAGAATGCAGAGGGGTTGCTTGGCAGGTGGATTGGCAGCGTTAGGCTTGAAAATATGCATCGCTTCCCCTCACACAACCCTTCTCCATTTACTTCTTTTGCATCTGGCTCTTCACCCTTTGTATAATTTGTTCAGTTGCAGTCTTTCTAGGACAATGAGGAAAAAAAATTACTGGCTCAGCTTACTTACCATTCTCTCTCTCACAGCCTTCTCAGGCCCTTTTCCAAGTGCTCATGCCCTCTTCTTTAGGCTGGTGCTTCAGCACTACTGGAGAGTGTAATGATTCTCTTACTATCTTCTTGCACTTGCTAGAACCACTCCTATGCATGTGTGCTCTTTCTTGGTCTATTCTGTGTCTCTTTCCAGAGTGCTGAACTTTGAGATGTTAGAGCCTTATCTTGGTTCATTTTCAAAGCCAAGTTCCAAGTGGACTTTTAAAGCAAAGCCTGTCACAGGTTTCTGTGTGTCACCAGATGTTCCTGACTTATTTGCGAATGCTCCTTTTAGATGAAAAAGCACTTCCTTCTGCCCAGTGGCTTCTTCAGATGCATTCCTTTTGTCTTTTTGAAACCAGCTCCTGAAATATGGGAAAAGCAAAGTTAAATGGGTGTTCTGATCTCTGGATGGGTAGATGGAGGAGGCAGGTCTGTGCCAGGCAATTGAGAATCATTCAGAAGAGTGTCAAGAAGAAAGAATTACAACCTGGGGGCTGTGATTCTGCTTACGCTGAATTCCAGAGGTTGTCAGTAATATGGCAGAACAAGTATGGCCGAACTTCCTGTAATGGTCAAGGAACATTTAAAATAAAAAATAAGCAAGACAACTATGATGAATTACTGTGATGAATTAGCAAAGTGATCATTGGGTAGATTCATTAAAGGCGGTTTCCTTTCATGTGAAATCCTATCCCTGATTATGTAGACATTGTATAGAAATATTGGCTCTGTACGGAGGCAAAAAACCCTGGTTCCCAACCAAATGCAAATACATACAGTGTAATGACTGAAGCAGTGGAACCTAAGGCAACTTGTGTCTTGAACACTACAAATAAAGAATCCTAACTGGTGGGTATTTGATTCATTTTCTTGCCTTGGGGTGTAACCTTCAATCTTTTGTAAGATCACAACGGGAATACAGAGACTCAGAGTGTATTATCGTGTTGCCTTCAATTTGCTTTCTGTGTTCTACACATTTGCTATTTGCTTTGCATGTCTAAAAGTAGGCAAGTAAAGTATTAATAGTATGAAGTAGGCAAGCCAAACATTGTTAATAATATCTTTCATTTTACAGAAGAGAAAGTTGCCCAAGACCATGCCAGCAGAGACATAATCCTGTGTGTTGATGCAAAGCATATGGATTTGACTAAGAGTTCCATCGTGCTAACTGCGGGGGATGGGTTGGGTGTGGAGGAGCCATTTCTGTCTTTGGATGTAGTTTACTGTTTAAAAGACTCAAAATTTCAATTTTCTCTTAAGATGAATAATAGCTTCTTTTCTTTTTCTCCCCCCCCCTTCCTTTTTCCTGTTCTTGTTCTCTGGTTATTAAATACTGTTTCATAGCACTTTACAGTGGCACTTCAGTTCACAATGTTGACTTCTTCCATGATTATGAAAAACATGGCCATGTTTGTGCTCATGAGGGAAAGAGGGCTGCTGTCGTGTTCATCACGCATGCCGAGTTTGCTAACAAACATAAATTTTTGCCAAATGTCTTTGATTGCAAGCCAAATTGTTTGTAAACCAAAGTGTTTATGAATCATGGTACCACTATACTTATTTTCTTATAAATTCCCTTTAGAGGCTGGTGAGATGGCTCAGTGGTCTAAAGCACCTACTTAGAACAAGCTAAGCTAAGCAAAGCACAGGGACCGAGGTTCAATCCCCAGCACCACATGCCAGCCGGCCCCACCCCCTGGTGGGCCGAGCTGGCCACACACACTCTCTCTCTCTCTCTCTCTCTCTCTCTCTCTCTCTCTCAAATAAATAAAAATTAAAAAATTATAAAAAAAAATAAATTCCCTTTAGAAGCAAGGGTGCTGGTATTTTCTTTTGCTGGGAAGAAGTAAATTGCTGGGCCAGATTTAGTGTGTTTGAAAAAACTTCATTTCTTTTTTCCTTGCCTTTCTCTTCTTTCTTAATATATTTAAGTCAAAGCACTGCGATTGCTGGCTAGAGTGCCACTTCATTCCTGTTTTAGGAGAGCGGGTTGCGTTAGTTTATTCATACCACTGCCATGACGTGAATTGGGGTGTCTCCTCTGGGCTTCTGTGCTGTAGAACCGGATACTCTTTGGAGGCTCCCTGTAAACCCAGGGCGATAAATAAACCATCCTGGGTATTCTTTGCCTTTGTGAGGGAAGGTTGCCCAAGAATGCATGTCTGAAACGCCAGGAAGCTAGTAGTAGTCTTCTCCAGTTTTAGACACTTTTGTTAAAGTGTCTTTATTAGAGTTTCTAAATTTTCTAATTAGAGAGCACCTTAAGAGGAGACTGTGTCGCTCCTATAGAGAGTCACTACAGCCCTGGACATTGTCCTTGAGCAGAGTTCCTAAATCTTTTCTTTTTGGAAGTTGGTATTTTCCAGGAAGAAAAGTTGTATTTTTATTTTATTTTTTTGTTATAAAGCACAGGTCCCATTTATGCTGATAGAAAGTCTGATTCTTTTGTCTGAGAAGAGGTGCCTGGTTTAATTTAACCGTAACTTATACTAGGAGGGTCTTATCCTCAAGTGTTCTTTCTACGTGATTTCCTCTATGATTAGTTACTAATTAGTCACTTCAGTAAGAGTCTCTTGCCATGTTATATAATTCTGATTTGTGAGCTAGCTTTCTACATTTGTAGGCTGTTTTGATTTCTTTAATAATATGGATCATGACTTACCTTACTTCTGAGCCCTGTTGCTTAGTTGAAGGTTTTATCTATATTTAATGCATGGTACAGTTATGTTTCTCATTCACTTCCAAACTTCTTGATGATCAGTAGGCCACAGGGTCTTACATTCTAGTTACTATCATCAGTGGCAAGGCAGCAGCTGCAGCAGCAGCCTTGGGGTCTTGTTAGTGATGCAAATTCTCAGGTGTTGCCTTAGGTCAAGTATGTGGGATACCGGTGCTGTGTGAAGCCTGCAGGTGCTCCTGGCGCACACTGCTGCGTGAGAACCTCTGCTATAGGTTGTGGGGTGAAGCTCATGCTTTCTGCCAGGTAGGTAAAGCTCATAGGCTTGTGCTTGCATAGGCGCTGTTCGCAGCTCTTTCTTCCCTGCCCTCCTGACCTAAATGTTACTATTCTAGATTTTTCATCATTGTTAGAACATGGTGTAAGTTTTCCTGCCTTGTGCCGTGGCTGTGCTGACTTGATCAAAAGCTCTCTTTCTTTCTCTCCTTCCATTTCCCCTTTTCCTTCCCCTTCTGACAGGGTCTTTTCACGTAACCCAGGCTATCCTTGAACTTGAGGGCCTTGTACTCTAGGCTCCCCAAGTGTTGGGATTACAGGTGTGTAGGTAAGGATGTTCTTTCTTACCCACCTGCTTGGTGAGTTTCCAAAGAAACAAGCAACAGCAAACTATAGTAGAAAGAGCATGAACAGACTTCATTGAAAAAGTCTTTGTACTGTCATTTGCTGCTATGTGTCCACTTTTAGCCTGGCTTTTCTTTCCTAGAAATGAGGATAATAATACATTATCATCATTGTACACATTGAGCAAGATAGTCTGTTTAAAGAACCTATTATATATTCTAATACGTAGAATTCAGTTTTATAATTTTTCAACAGGTGCTGTTGCTGCTGCTGCTTCTTCCTCTTCCTCTTCCTCTTCCTCTTCCTCTTCCTCTTCCTCTTCCTCTTCCTCTTCCTCTTCCTCTTCTTCTTCTTCTTCT
>NW_004524580.1:10445598-10454671 GCF_000260255.1 Octodon degus
TCTTCTTCTTCTTCTTCTTCTTCTTCTTCTTCTTCTTCTTCTTCTTCTTCTTCTTCTCTTCCTCCTCTTCCTCCTCTTCCTCCTCCTTCTTCTTTCTCCTCCTCCTCCTTCTTCTTTCTCCTCCTCCTCCTTCTTCTTTCTCCTTCTCCTCCTTCTTCTTTCTCCTCCTCCTCCTTCTTTCTCCTCCTCCTTCTTCTTTCTCCTCCTCCTCCCTTTCTCTTCCTCCTCCTCCTCTTCTCTTTCCCCTCCTTCTCTTCCTCCTTCTGTTCTTCTTCCTCCTCCTTCTTCTTTTCTTCATCTTCTTATAGAATTGGGAATTGAATGCAAGGAGTGCTGACCTATATCCCCAGTCTTTCTGTTTTCAGAACAGGTCTCAGTGAGTTGCCCAGCTTGGTCTCAAACTTGTGATCCTCCTGCCTCAGCCTCCTAAGTAGCTGAGATTACAGGCATGTGTCATCATGCCTGGTTTAAGGAGCATTTTTGAGGGAGGTCTACTGAAGAATAAATTCATAAAACTGTTACCCATTAGCTATTTTACAGTGTACTAATCAGGGGCATTTAGTGCATCACAGTGTTGAGGTGTCATCACTTCTGTGTAGTTTGAAATATTGCGACACCACATGGCCAAGAAGACCCTCTACACCTTAAGCAGTTACTTTCTCTACCTCTCCTCCCCTCAATACTATCTTATATTCTTCCATATATCATGCTGAGGTGCTGGCTCAGGTAAGTGCAAGGTCCTGAGTTCAAGCCCTGGTACAAAAAAAATAGGCATGTGACAGAACTGGCAGTATGTTCTTGTACTCATCTTTGATTTCTGAAGATACGTGTTTTTTACCACTTAGTGTACATACACTGAAGTTAAATAAGGAAAACTGAAAGTACTGTACCACAGAAAGATTAGCTTTTGCCAAATGACAGCGCATGCTGTAACTGGGCGTGGTGGCACACATCTCTAATCTCAGCACTCTGGAGGCTGAGGTGGGAGGGTCACCAGGAACCTGCAGCCAGTCAGGGCATCTGTCTTAAGAAAAAGAAGATAATACGTGTGTAGGCATAATAGTTCTTTTAAAATCTCCTATATTGTGTTCTGTTTTTATCTTTGGTTTCTGTAGAATGGGTGCGCTTATACACACACACGTGTTTGTGCTTAACTACATAGTACCAGCATGATTATTCTAAAATATTTGAAATTGTGTACTAACTACGTCAATGTTTACACAGACTTCACTGCTGGTCTGTGCCAGGGCTAGATCACTATTTTCTTTTACTTGGTATGCTCTCACTCTCATCTTCTGGACCCTACGCTCTTGGCTTTAGCATTGCATTTAGTATTATAAAGGCCTTTTTATTTGGGCATGATGGCGCCTGCCTGTCATCCTAACACTCTCGCAGGCAGAGGGAGGAACAATGATGCACTAGGCCAGCCTGGGCAGGTTGCTGACTTAGCAAGGTCTTATCTCAGAATAGAGAAATCACACACAAGAAAAGAAAAAAAAAAAGGGAATATACCTCATTGTGAAATCTATTTCCAATCATAGTCCTACTCAGGAAAGGAAAAAAAAAAAAAAAAGCCATAGGAATTTGTATTTTTGGGGAGCTTTTATTGACATGTTTTGCTGATTCTTTATTCTAGGATGAGAAAACTATTGTTTCAGCCTTTTTAAAAAATTAAAATGAATCATCAAATTCTGCAGTTAGATACAGATTTCCTTTCAAGTAATAACTTCCAAAAAGCATTATTCAATTAATGTTGATTGAATTTTCCACTTACACAATGCAAATTCAATTTTTCCCTAATATTTTATATGCAAAAGTGTATGCTGTCATTCTAAGTGACTGAATTAGTGTTACTATCTCAAATGACTTTTCCTTTTCCTTTAAATGTATTTGTGGTAATAAGGAATTAATAGCATGAGCGGTTGAAGTATTTTCCAAGGCCTTCTTCCCATGCTAGCTAGAGATGACTTTGGAGTTAGTACTCTTTTGTGGGAGTGGGAAGGGGGGGGATTGCAAGTTGGACCTCTGGAGCTCATTAGCATCTCTCAGACCCCAGTGCTGTTTTGTTGCAGTTAGATTTATTACACTATCTTTCTCCTCAACTCACAGAGGCATGCGAAGGCTCAGTTGGAACAAACAAAGGAGATACATAACCCCTGAACCAATTAGCATAGCTTACGATGTTCTTAATAGGCTTATCTACTGTACTGGAGACTTGGGAAAATGACTTAAACTTCATGCTTCCTTGGTCTCCAGGGAAGGTTTTCAGGGTCAGCTCCTTTGTTCTCACAGTGTAAACCTCACATATTTGATTTTCAGCTTTCTTTTAGAAAACCTCCTGCGCAGTCCGACGGCTCTGTGGTCTGCTACCGCACACTGCGGCTGTTCACTTATTTGCACAGGGCCTGTTGACGTGTGCAGCATCGGGGCACTTGTGGCTTGGTCCCAGGGCTGCTCCTGGGCCTCAGCTGGCTTGTGGGATGGGGCACGGGCTGCAATTTGTTTAGTTAGTGCTGACTCCTGGGGCGCACTCCTTCTTTCTAATGTTTCCCTTTAGCCTTTGTCCCCTCTTTGTCCCCCTTGTCATTGGAATTTGGCTCATCTGTTGTTCTTGAAAGATACAAATGATGCATTTTTTTTTTTTTTTTTTTTTACTACTTCCCTGTATCTTCCCAACCACACAGAAAAAAGGCTTCATGTGGAGGGAGATAAATTGAGATGTATTGTTAGTGACGTTTCCTAGAACAGGCCGAAGTGCTGCTCCGGCTACAGAATCTTGACTTCACAAACAAGTGAAGGACTTCACTGCTGGTGAATTTTATTGCTGTCCATTTTATTTGTTGTTTCATTTTGGTTTTTGTTGTTCACAGTACTGGGGATTGAAGCCAGGGAGTGCTGAGCTACATCCCTAACCCTTTTTTCTTTTTAAAATTTAAATCCACCAGCCTGAGACTGAGCTTGTTCTGCCTTGTCCTTTTAAGAGTAGCTCAGTTAACAAGTGTGCACCACAGCACCTGGGTGCTGCTTTACACTTAAAAAAACGCATCTTATGTTTTTATCGCATGCTTGTTTAAAAGAAGTTTGAATTACTGTCTTTTATAAATGCTTCTTTGATGAAAATATTCTAGTGATAATTCCTCTACTATTCTGTGTTTTAATTTGTGGTGAATTTAACTACCTCTCAAAAATATATTTATTATAAATTAACATGTGAAACTAGAAAGACTGCCTCAGTTACTGCTGTAGGGTTCTTATGTAACTGCTTTAAGTTTTAATTTTTTCGCCTGCAGAAGGGAAAAAAATAACCATGGGCTTCTTTTGAATCTCCATGTAAGTCACCTGTGTTACTTTCTGGGCTGTAGTAAGCATTCCAGAACAGTGGCGATGCTAATAGAAACCTTTTGGAAATCATAGCAGGTATGTTGGCTTGCATGGGAAGTGAAAGGGAAATTTCTGAGGCTGAGGTCCCCTAGGTTAGGGAAGGTGCATGTTCATGATAGCAGCAACAGTAGCAGGCAGCAGGGAACAGAGAAGAGCCAGGAGCCCAAGAGCCAGCTGCATCTTCGTTGTATAATTCTTGTACAGTTGTCATCTCATATATTATATTCTTACATAGTTCCGTAACCAGCATATGCAGGTTTACCTGTGCTAAGTCATGGCTACACAAATGTATCCCACTGTGCATCTGCCCTAGATAAGTGGGGTCACATCCTCAGGTGTCTTCAGATGCCATTGAGCTTTGCAGCAGCTTGAGCAGTTCCCAACAAGGTGACAGAATCCTAGGGAATATAAAGCACTGTGGAGTCATTCAGAACATGCTTTAACCTAAAGAAGTTGAGAAAATTATATGATAAGGTGACCTGTCATCTGCTTTAGAAAACTCTCAGCCACATCTTGATAGAATAGTCCTGGATCCTGCCTAGTATGGTTTGTGCTTTTCAGGAGCAGAGATTGGATTGCCTAATATTGGCAGTATATCCACGAATTCTGTGGGGCAATACAAGACGTAGGTGTTACCAATGTGAGAGTAATAAGAGTACTCACAATCGCTTCTTCCCTGTGAGTGGTTTTCCTTGTTTGGTGCAGGCTATGCTCTGCTTCCTGCCAGGGCCTTTATATTAGACTTTCTGGCCTCCAAACTGTGAGAAAGTAAGTGTTTATTCTTTTATTTATTATTAATTTTATTGAGAAAGAAATGGCAAGGAGACAGTTTCAAAACTGGTTAGTAGGATAGTTACAATAATTAATACATTGCATATTATTGTCTTTGTAGTTATTCAGAGGACAAGATGCAGACACAATATCTTGTCTAAACAATATTAGCACAAATCTTTCTTCTCAATGAAATAAGAGAACATAGCTGTATATCTATCCTATTTTGTATATATCTCTACCAAATGGTCCTTCATTTACATCCCCTTTTTGTTTACTTTTGTCAGAGATGGGTATTCCTTTACCATTTAAATATTGTAGGTGTGTGAATTCAGCAAAGCAGTCTAATATAGTCCATAATAGTAGTGGCTTATCTGCCGAACTGGCAAAGTCAGAAGTTGTTGGCTTGAGCCTTTTATAGCTCAGCATCTTAATGTAGCTTTCCTTTTTATACCTCATTTTTAAACTTTTCTGCTGGATGGTTAAGACCAAGATAAAGCAAGACCTATATAACAAGAAATGTAACTTTTGTATCTGATAAGGTCAGTCACATCCCCTTGGGATTTACCCTAAGCTTGTACAGCAGTTTGTAGATTGTTTGTTAGTGTCAGCCATGTGGATAAGTCATGGCCATTGCTTGACCAATTTGTTCTCTGTGAAAGCCTGAGAGAATGTTTTCTCTCCATGTGACTCTCCTTAGGCACACTCTACATCGTCAATCACTTTCTTCTGACCCCATAATCTTCTTGATCAGAAAATTTGGGACACCACTGAGTTACAGGATGTTATAGTACGGGTTCTCTTATGTCCTGAGTCTTCACTGACTTTGATAGGCTAGGACCAAAATGTTGGCTATCCTTGTAGCCCCTCTTTTTCTGTAATTTTTGGTCTGCAATTTTAAATTGTTAACCCTCCAGAAGAGAAACTTAATGATATTATCACCGTATAACATAGGCAGTTGAGCTTAACATCACTACCTGTCTATCAAACGCCTTAGACATAACATGGAATAGGTATTTTCCCACAATCGTTATTATGCTAAACTTTAATTCCCTACAGAATGTGAAAGCAAGTTTAAAAAATAGGAACAATTACATATTTTTAGACAGATATTTAGAAATCTAAACATATACAACATTGTAGCAGGATAGTCCTATGACATCTTTTCTTGTCCCTTGTTTTCATTTATTACCTTTTTTTTCTTTTTTAAGTGTTTATAAATTAGTTTCCAGCACATTGATATAGCAGCACAAAATGTAATAGATTTATTTACAGATTATGATAATGTGATTTCCACTGCTTTCCTGCTTTTAGGCTGTACATGTAGGTTTTGATGTTAGTTATTTTGACTGCTCAGAAGTAAATAAGTTGTATTACAATACCAAACGTGTTCTGAACTCTAGAAACTTAGAGGTGCTAATTGCATAGAAGGCACTAACTGTGCGTTCAGGAGGTCAGTAGGGGAAAATTTACGGGCCCTTTGAGGGTGTTTTGTTAGGAGGAGACTGTGTTTGTAGCCAAGATGATTGGGCCAGATTCATTGTCATTCTATATTTCAGTGAAAGCGTTGAGAACTATAGAGGTGAAAAAATAGAGCTGGTTACTAAGGTATCTATAAACAAGGCTGAAGAATGATTTTATTGGCTTTAAGGAAAAAACATTTTAGACTGAGACACCAGTTGAAGACTCTCATGGTAAAATTGAGCCCTTTGACTTGTGATTTTAATAGAGAAGAAGTTTTAGGAAAAGCTAAAGGCATTACTCCAAGATACATAATGAGTTATTATTTCTTATCATATATATACATATTTAATTAAAGTGAACAGCTTTAATCTTTTGGAGAAAATGATTGATATAATTAACTGTAATATATTTTAGAAGTTTAATGTGAGCACTTTGTTTTGTTTTTGCTTTGCTTTGCTTTGTGGTGCTAGAGATTGAATTCCGGGCTTTGCACATGTTAGTCAGCCCTCTCTACCACTGATTTATATCCCCATCTCCTAAGAATTGTTTTGTTAGAGTATTTTTTTTCAGGCAAAGAAGTATTCTTTATAGCATATTAAATAAAGTTGTTCTACCTAACAAAGTTGTTTAATGCAGTATATCATTTTGAATTTAGGATTAAGAATAATCCTACTTCAGTCTGGGAATATAACTCAGAGGCACATACTGCCTGCCTGGCAGTGTGCTGTCCTGAGTTCAATTCCTAGTTAAAAAAAAAAGGAAGAAAGAATAATCTTACTTATCCCATAGTAATATTTTAAGGAGAGTAATATTTGTAATTTATATAACCACAGAAGAAAAGAGTTTTATTTATTTATTTATTTTTATTTTTGTGTGTGTGTGTGTTTAGGGAAGGGTCTACAGGGTCTCACTGCGTAGATTGGACTCATAGTGATCCTCCTGTTTACAGCCTCCCAAATGCTGGGATTACAGGGGCGCATCACTGTGCCCTGTCTCAGTGCCATCTCAGCAGGCCCCGGGGGTGGGGCCGGCATGGCAAGCTGGGGAATCGAAACCCCAGCCCCTGAGTCTGCCTAAGCAGGGGCTTTAATCTGCTGAGCTATTTGACCAGCCCTTAAGAAAAGAGTTTTAAATACTCTGAAAATAATTTTAGCAGAGCCATATTCATTTAGCTGATTAGGCAAAATACTTAATTTCATGAGGGAAAATGGTAAATCTTTTGTGTTGAATATTTAAGTAAATAGTAAGTATAAAATGCAGCTTTTGTTATTTGTCCTTTCTTTAGTATATTAATACATTCTGTTTGAATCATACACTATTTGCAAAACAGCTATTTCATGAATTAGAGCCAAGGAGGTGGGTAGGACAGGAGATAATTGAAATCTCAGTCCTCTGGAGCCATTTCGTGTCCTGCATAATCCTTGCATTCCCTTAGTGCGACTCAGTGTTATGAGGAAGTCAGACAGGCCTGGGTTGGACTGGCCTGCTTGTCTTAAGAGCCATGTGAGCTTCGTGAATGTGATTAATCTCAGCATGCTTATTGTTGGAAACCGTTAAACACCTTAACTGACAGGACCAATTCATTATGAAGTTCCCTCTACTTCTCCTCCACTGGATGGTCTTTTTGAAAGCAGCTGCATGATGCTTAGCACCTGGGGGTTACCCGATGAATGTAGCTATGTATACAGTATAGCTTTCATATATTTAATCTCTCACTTGTATTGCCCTTCTCCACTCTTAATCTAGTTAAATGCCCAACTATGTAGGTATGGGCGGAGCCTTGCCCTGCAGGAGAGATCTCTGGTTGACCTTTAGGAGATTCTTCTATTCCTTAATGGAGCAGTTTCTTCAGGGCCGTCCAGGGTTCCAGGGCCACACTAAGCTGGAAGGGCAAAGCAAATGAAGTATGATTTGCTCCAAGAACCATAATATATAATGGTTGCTGTGTGAAACAAATTATAGGTAGATCAAAAAAAGGTCATGTAAAACAGCATATGTAAGAACATATCTCCCTATCTCTATTTTCCCATTTTCTGCATTTTGAATTATATAGTAAATGAGTTCCTAAGGTAATAGGCTGCAGTTCATCAACCTTTGAATTATCTGGCAATGATTTGCTGACTTACTCATGCAGTCATTGCATGTTGTTGAAGGTTTTTTATACAGCAGCAAGAAACAGGACAGTATTATGTTGGGCGATGTGATCTTACAATTCATGTAAAATGCTGTAAGCTTGTAATTCTTGAGACTATAAATGTCTCTAAAATTTTATTCATAGGGCAGTTCTGTAAAGAATTTTTTTAATATAACTGATCCAGTCTTTAAAGTATGTAGAAGACTTGCTAAAGAATAGTGCCTAATGAACAGCCAGAAGTAAAAGAAATATACACTGAAATAAATGCAAGCAGTGATGTCATTTTGCAGGAATAAATTTACTCTCAAGTGACCTAAGCGGATGCACTCAGCAAACCCACGAAGCAGTCACAGTTCCAGCAACGGATGCTGCGTCTCCTCTTTACCACACAAGACACCTCTCGTGCCTCTGGCTGCATCAGTCTAGCGGACATTCTTGTTATAAATGTCGTGGGAGACTTACTACCAGGGAATGATCAGTAGGCCTTACCTTCAATTTGAAAATTTACCTGAAGTTATTGTACTCTTGAAAGCACTGCTGACAGACATCCTTAATCCCATGGACTGGAGATACTCTGTAACATACCCTGTGTGTTACAAAGGCCTGCTTGATGGGAAGTCTCTAGGCTGCCTTGCCTTGCTTTCCTCTCCCTGGTGCCTTGAGGAGAAGGTCCCTACTGCTCTTTCACAGAGCTAAGAGGTGAGCTTTATGTCCTGAGAGGCACTTCTTAGGGAGCCTGGTTCTTACTACTGTCATCACGTCTTTTAAATTTTTGGTAGAGGGTTCATTACTACATTGTAATAAAGTTCCATACAATGGATGGAATAAACAGAAATTTATTTTCTCCCAGTTCTGGAGGTGAGAAGTCTGAAAGCCAGGGGTCAGCAGGCCTGCTTTCTTCCCTGTGTTTCTGTCCCTTTCTTCCCTGTGTCTCTGTCCCGTAGTGGATGCTGATTTGCTGGCAAGTTCTGGTTCTTTGTCTTATAGAAATATCTCCTGGGATCTGCTTTTATCTGCATGAGTCACTGTGTATATGTGTCTGTGTCCAAATTTCACCCTTTTATAAGGACACCAGGCAGATTGGACCTCCCACTCACGCCCTCATTTGAACTTGATTAAAGACACTGTCTTCAAATAAGGCCACATTTTGAGGTCCCGAAGATTAAGCCTTCATCATACCTATTTTTTGTGAGGTGCAATTTAACTCATATCCAGGGGCTTTATGGTGACTTGTTCAGAGGTGTTATTGTGGTGTCATTGCTGTCACCAGTGAGGAACATGAGGAAGCATGGTGGTGAATGTTTCATCAGATAAGTGCTAACA
>NW_004524580.1:10454861-10455804 GCF_000260255.1 Octodon degus
TTTTTTGGCTCATGGTTTTGAAAGGCTTTCTCCATGGTCAGCAGGCTCTGGGGCAGGAAGATCATGATCAAGGGCTTCATGGAGCAAAGCTGCTCACTTTATGGCTGTGGGAAGCAGAGGGTGGCAAGACCTCCAGTCTTGTTTGTTTTGATCAAGGGTGCCAAGCTCTTACCAGTGGCAGAGGCACATGCCTGCCTGTAATTGCAGCTGCTTGGGAGATGGAGGTAGGAGGATTCTAGTTTGAGCCATTTTCTAGTTTGGGAAATTTAGGAGGAAAAATAAATGGAAAATAATGAAAACATATTAGTAAAAGAAAACTCAATCAAAGAGGGCTCTAGTCCCAGTCACGTTGTCCATCCTTTTGTTACGCACATTGTAAAAGGAAAAGGAAAGTAAATAAACATAAGCCAGCATAGTGCATGCTCTGTGGGCTGAGGAAGGAGCTCAGTGCTAGAACACTGCCTAGTTTGCTTATGGCTCCGGGTCCCATCTTCAGTACTGGCAGGAAAAGACAAAGAAAGACAGTTAACCTTGTTTCAGATCTTGGCTGTCCTTGCCACCTGACTGTGGTCAAGGTACTCAGATTTTCATAATCTCCATTTCTTCATTAGACAGCTGATGATAATAATACTGTTTTCTCCACAGAAGATTGCTTGTGGATTACATGAGGGAGTAATACTAAAGCCTTCCTATGAGCTGCAGCTACCTGAAGGTTAATAAGAAGGCAGACCAAAGAGCCTGCCACCTAAGTGGACACGCAGCAGAGGTGGGAGCCTCTGGCTAGTTAGCTTGGCAGCTAGGTGCGGTGCAGCGCGGCTCACCTGTGCTGCTGCAGCGGCGACTGCTGCGGTCCCTCTGTCCAGCATTGTTGACCAAGTGGTTGGTCGCAGCACTTGGCACACGGCTGGACACCAGGCTGTCTTCTTCTCTTCCAAGCTGAGCA
>NW_004524580.1:10456184-10459693 GCF_000260255.1 Octodon degus
GAAAAATACATGATCATCCTTTTTTTTCCCCTAAGGGGCAGGGCAAAAACAGGGCTTTTCCTTACTGATTTGTAACTGGTAGCCTTGAGTTCTGTACAAACAGGTAAGCATTTATTTGAAAATAAGGCGTCATGTTTGTATAGTTTAGAGCTGCTCTTGTTGGTTGTAGATCATTAATAAACAACAAAGAGGGGGTTAAATCAGAAACATGCATTGGCTTGTTTAGAAGACATGGGAGAGGAAATTCAGGATAACAGCAATAAATACTTTTATAACTTTTATGTATTTGTCAACTACATTTAATTTATAAACCTTTAAAAAGCCTTGACTACTTCCAAGATCTTTGACTGTTATTTTTTTAAGTCTCTAATATGCAGTGCTGTATAGAAGGCTACTTTGGAGGATTTCAGGCCCAGAGTGGACATGGTCGACATTTCCAATCCGTGACTCGCAGCTATTGGCTAAAGGCTTTGGAGAGAGAACTGACTCCCAGTTGGAGAATTTACGTGGCCTTTTATTTTCCACCTTAAAGGATAAAACTAACTTTGAGAGGGCCAGTCAAATAGCTCAGCGGATTAAAGTGTCAGGTGCAGGGGGCGCTGAGACAGCAATTGAGACTGGGTGTGGTGGCACACACTTGTAATCCCAGCTCTTGGGAAGGTGTAAACAGGCAGATCACTATGAGTCGGATCTCATAGTGAGACCCTGAACACCCTGTAGACCCCTCCCTAAAATACAAAACAAAAACAAAACAAAAAAAAAATAAAGGATAAAACTAACTTTGACTGAGAAAATAAAATGAAGAAGGATAATATTCCACATGAGTAGTATGGTATATCCAAAAGTAAACTGGCTGGTTTGGTGAATCAAGTTGCGATGAGAAGTAATGTGACAAAGGCAGAGGGAAAATCAGCTGTAGAGGTTTGGGAAAGGTAAAGCAGAAGGGTTGGTCCCTGTGGTATGAAATTAGGAGACCCCGCTTTGAGCATGCACTGCACTCATCTGAGAAGGTAGGACACTTAGAGCACGGGGTCAGGTGATGAGGAGAGCCTTCAGAGAGCTTCAGTAACATTCCTGAGGGGACTGGTAGTCTCCAGGGGCTGAAAATTGTTAGTGAGAGCTGAGGTGTAGGGGTGGAAATGGGCGAGACATCGTGAAAGTGCTATCTACGGGGTCTTGATGCATACGTGTCACATACATGAGAGACTCTCAGCAGTGTCTCCTGGGTTTTGACGCAGTATGCCTGGGAATGCCGGATGCCATTCCCAAATGTAGAGTACAAGGCGATGTTACCTCTTGCGTATGTTGACTTCGAATGGCCAGTGTGTCATCCATGATATCTGGGGGTGCACCTTATAAGACATTTGGAAATGTGAAAGAGATTTGGTGAGAACAGCACTGGACTCATTTTCCTTGAGTTGGGGTGTGAATGCTGCTTCAAAGAAAACCGTAGAGCTTGAAACTTTAGAATCTGTAAGAGAAGAAGGGCTTCTGCGATGAGAATGAGGAGCACAAGGTAGTTGAGGAGAGAATATTAAAAAGGGGACACCACAGTCAATAGCATGAAGGGTTTTCTGTGAGATTAAGGTTGGCCATCTTTAGAAACGAGATTTTGGCTAAGGAGCTAGGACTTATGTCAAAGTATATGGAGTTAGAGAGCCTGTATTTTTTTAAAAGTTATAAATGCTTTCATCAACTTTTTTTCTCTGAAAATTGGCAGAATTTGTGGGAAGAACGATGTATTGTTTTCATCTGAAAGACAAATCATTACATTATAATAAAAAAGGGTGATAGACCTTTAACATTATGAACTGTATAAAACGATGATTAAATTTTGATTTTCATAACAAAGGACAGGCTAGGCAAAGGACAGAAGATGGTTGTTTATTGTATTTACTTATTTATTTATTTAGAGACAGGACCTCACATGTAGTTCAGGTCAGCCTTGAACTCACACTGTAGCCCAAACTGCCCTCAATCTCATGAGGATACCCCTGCCTCAGTAATATGTGCTGGGGTTACAGGCATGTACCACCATGCCTGGCTCATACTTGAATAGTTTTCAAACCGATCTTATGCAACACTATAAAAACATCAGGGACTTTTTAACCAAATAAGGACTAAATAAATGTTTATTGATCAACTGATACAATTTAAAATTACATTGTTAATTATCAGAAGTAACTTGTTCTGATAATAATAGTGAAGCTTTGTTGCTGAGACACATGAGAAATCCTGCTTTTGAAAATGCTGGAAGTTGGCTTTAATCACAGCTGTTAGCATAAAGAATTAGACCATCTCTGGGTGTAGGCCCTGTGTAAATATGGCAAGTTGGCCTTTAGTGACTTTCCTTTTCCTTTTTCTTTTATGTGTTTTTAGCCTTTGCTTCTTATTGCCATTATGAATGATACTGTTTTGAAATTAATATTGATAAAGCGTTTATTGAGGAGATACTGATGTTAGGCGCGGTGAGTTCTGGGAATATCACAATGAATGATGCAATGGTTTACTTTATGACATATGCAGTTATTGGAGGGATCAGAGATGTTAGTAAATAAATAAAAATTCAGCCTTGGTATGGTATGAACAGTAGGCTCTGGGAACAGCTAGAGCGGAAGGAGCAAGAGGTAAAAATGCAAGAAAACCCTTTATTTCTGTAGCTGAGTTAATTATAGCAGCAAGTGAAATGATTCATGAGTGAAAGATTGTTTGGAAGATTTTGTTTCTTTACTATTTTCTGTCAATTTTGGTAGTACTTTTCTGTTGGAAGACAAAATTCCCTCAATTAGTCATATAAGTATAGTAACATTTAAAGTTACTTATATAGGGCTGGTGAAATAGTTTAGTGGTCTGAAGTGCCTGCTTAGGCAGGTGCAGGAGACCACTGTTCAATCTCAGCACCACATGCCACACTAGCCCTGCCCTCAGGGCTGGCTAAGCAGGTCAAAAAAACAAAAAGCAAAACCAAAACAAAATAAAACAAAGCAACAACAAAAAAACAAAGTTGCTCATGTAGTTAGAAATGATGACTCTGATACTCCATAAAAACTACAATTACAGGGGTTGGGGAGATGGCTCAGTAGAGTAAGCGCTTCCCTGGCAAGTACAAGGGTGTGAGTTCAATCCCCGGTTCTGCAAAACAAAATAAAACAAAACAAAAATAACTACAATTACAGTCTGGGGAGATAGCTCAGCAGTCTGAGTACCTGCCTTGCAAGCATAAGGACCAGGTTCTATCCCCAGTGCTGCATGCTGTGCTGGCCCTGGAACCCAGGATGCACTGTGCCAGCTACTGAAACTGGGCATGTTGGTGCATATCTGTAATTCCAATGCTGAGGAGGCTGAGACAGGAGGATCACTACAAATCTAGACCATGTAGCAAGACCCTGTATCCAATAATCAATTAATTAAAAAACTACACATTCCTTTTTTTACTATGCCCATAAGGGCCAAATTGATATTCGCATGCTAGTATTTGACATTTTCATTTCTGTTTCCCAATAGAGGAA
>NW_004524580.1:10459828-10461709 GCF_000260255.1 Octodon degus
CTTAGCACAGACTTTATTTGGTTTGAAATAGACATCTAATATGTACAGTTGATGGAGAGGTTATTTGGAATAAATAGGGCTCAGGATATATATCTTCAAGTTGAAAGTAACTGACAGCAATACTTGGAAATGTGCTAGGATACAGATGTGTCATACCTCATTCAATATGATTTTTAGACCTATTCTATTGTTTTAAAACTCTTTCAATATATATGCTAATATGATTCCTGTATAGTAAATAGTTTATTATAGTTTGGAAAAGAAAGTTTTTGTTATTACATTTGTTTCTTTTTGCAGTAATCTTTTTTATTTCTGTCTTATACTGAGTACTTAACTGATACACAATGTAATAACTATGTTTATGCTCTTATTATTTGGTTATGTTAATTTGTTTTATTTTTTCATACAAAAGAGGCACATGAGGAGGTGACGGTGCTCATGGCCAAATGACTTTTTCTTTATAAAAGGATTCACCCAGGGTTCCTCTAATTAGGTAGTTCACTCAGTGCATTTAAATGTTAGTTTCCAGACCATTAGCTCGTTGACAGAAGGCTGCAGAGGCAGAGAGCTTATTAGACCAGAGGGTGAGGAATAAGCCTCTAGATTTTATTGTTCCTAGTGGAGCTAAAGAGAGGATGAGATGACTGCTTCTTTTTGATTCAGTGTCAATTGGCTGGAAAATGCCGTTTTATTTTCATATCATGTGTGAGTACTGTGTGTATAGTACACAGTAAGGAGTTCATTGTCAGTTTCATTAGTGACAAGATGTACCCAGTACAGACCTAGATGTATTAAAAGGGTCATCTTGGAGGCAGTGCTGGTTTCTGTGATTGATATAAATAATGCCTTATGAATCTGTTTTTGAATCTTGGTAAATTATAAATGGTCTTTGAATGTGAGGCTAAATTCAAGGAGAGCATGTGAGACAATTGATCATCACAGAAATTGTTAACAAACACAAAATATCCAGGTTATTTTAGTCAGGGACAGCATAAAATAAATCAAAGAAAGAATATTAGTGTATTAGTGTATGAGAGGATGGATTCATTCCCTAGACATAGATTTAAGTTGTGATTTAGGTCAGAAAGATAGAGTGTGCATTGAAGAGATAAGTGAAATTATAGGTAAGTGAAATGAATGGAAATATTTATAAAAGCTTTTTTTAAATGTATTTAGTACAGGGTCTGCAGGGTCTTACTACACAGATTGGACCCATAGTGATCCTCCTATTTTCAGCCTCTCAAGCTCTGGGATTACAAGTGTGCACCACCATACTGTCTCAAGTTTTAAATACTTAAGTAGGCAATTAAAAATAAAACTATCCAATTCATATATGTGAACTATCTGAAAAATACTACCTTTCTTGATTTATAATATACTTCATATTTTTAAAGTTCTACTTGAGAAAAATTTAAAATCTTATTTAATGATCATTTGGATTAATTTTAATTGGATGCAAAGTTTGGCATTTCTAGATTCAGTTCTGAAGACTTGTTTGTCCCGGTTTCTCCAGGGAGTAGAAAGCAATAGAAAATATTAATAGAAGTGTAGCCAAAGTTTCATTAAAATTACAGATACTTCCCAGTAGAAGTTATTAACTAAATTACCGAAACACAACATGAACTTTTTGAAAGTATTTCAGGAAAAGAAAGTATATGGTAATATTGCTAGTGTACATATAACCTTTTAGAAAAGCTTTCTCAAATTCTGTTGTGCTTGCGTTTCTGCTGGTCTAGTGAAAGGAACAGGTAATACTTAAATTTTTTCTTTTTAATTTCTTATACCTTTTTAAAAACCAATTTTGCTTGTTCATATCTGGTAATCTATACAAGTAATTTGAAGATAACATTACGTAATACAACAACCATTGTAAAATTCCTG
>NW_004524580.1:10463234-10464718 GCF_000260255.1 Octodon degus
TTTTAGTAGTCTGTGTAGGGTTGGCTTTGTCATCATGAAATTCTTTAGTTGTTCTTTGTCATGGAAGTATTTCACTTCTCCATCAAACTTGAAAGAGGGTTTTACAGAGTATAGTAGTCTGGGCTGGAATTTGTTTTCGTAGAGGACTTGAATTACTCTGCTCCATGGTCTTCTTGCCTTCATGGGTTGTGAAGAGAGATTGGCCATTATTCTGATGGGTTTTCCTTTGAATGTGATCTGTTTCTTTTCTCTATTGACTTTCAGTATATTGTTCTTGTGCTGAATTTCTGGGATCTTGAATATTATGTGTCTCAATGTGCTTTCAAGTGGGTTGAAGTTATTTGACATTCTGTATACTTCGGTTACCTGAATGTCAGATTGTTTCCTCATATTTGGGAAGTTTTCTGCTATTACTTCTGCCCATATTCCTTTTGTATCATTTGTATTGACTCCTTTCTCATTGATATCTATTCGTCTTACATTTTTCATCTTTGCATCATCTTATGGATTATTTTTTCCTGCATCCTAGTTGTTTTTAAGAGATCTTTTCTTACCTTTCCACTAGCTGCACCAGCATCTTGAAGATCTGAAACTCTGTCTTCACTTTCACTCAGACAGTTTTGCAAGCTTGTAATTGAGATTTTAATTTCCTCTATATTTCTTTGACTGCTTCATGCGATCTGTTTCTTTCTTGTATGCTCATTCAAGGAACCCATTTTTCTAATCTCTATTTTTTTTAATCAATGTCTTCTTTAGAAGCAGTTATTAATTCTTTTAATGGAGAGTATTTTTCAGATTAGGTTTCCTCCCTATGTTTCTGTATTTGGTTCTTTACTTCAGATGCTATGAATTCCAAGATTTCCTTTTTTTTTTTTTTTCAGAAATTAATTCTGCTGTGAGTTCCTCTATACCTTTTTGCTGTTGTTTCTTTACTTCCATCACTGTTAATTCATACATTTCAGCTGAGCTAGTGTCCTCTGCACTTGTTCTTGGTGGGCATTGGGTTTCTCCCATATGTTTCTGTATTAGATTCTTTACTTCAGATGCTATGAATTCAGAGATTTCTTTTTTTATTTCAGAAATTGGTTCTGCTCTGAGTTCCTTTATACCTTTCTGCTGTTGTTTCTTTACTTCTGACACTGTTCATTCATTCATTTCAGTTGAGCTAGTATCCTCTGCACTTGTTCTGGGTGGGTTCAAGGCCTGAGATTGCTATTTGCTCCTTGTCATTGTCATCTCCTATAGCACTGACCTCTGACCTTTGGTGTAAAGCTTTGGTGCAGTTATAACCTTAGCACCTACTGAAATTCGGGTGCAGATCTAGTAAGTTTGAGTTTATCCAGTTATGCCTGACTTGGGTCTAGCTGTTGTGTTCAGCTCCTTCCTGCTGTAGTCCTTGGCAGTGAACCTGTTGTGCTCCTCTGTCACATCATTGAACCTGTGGTGCCCCTCTATTGTGCCCCTGGTCCAGGGGGCACAGAGGA
>NW_004524580.1:10464818-10475082 GCF_000260255.1 Octodon degus
CTGACCCTAATGGCTTGGCCTTTCTGACATGAGCTTATTCTACTGAGCCTGGCTTGGCCTTTCTATGCTTGGAGGCCCCCTATTATTATAGAGGTAAATCTTGTACTTTAAATATCTAGTTCAGTATGTTTCTTCTACTCTTTTTGCATCTCAGGTGAAGTCCTGAGTTATAATTTGATCTTATAATAATCTTTTTTATAAGGCTGAAATTGAAATTAGTTTTTGCCTTTGCAATGGATATATTTTCCTTCTTTGCTAACATTTTTATGTATACTAGCCCTCCTTTGTTGTTTCACCTTCTGCAATTTGAATTGGCTGCAGTCATCTGAGGTTTGAAAATATTAAATGGAAAATTGCAAATGTAAGCAATCCTCAAATTAAACAGTGTACTAGTCTCAGCACTACGTGAAATCTTAATCTAGCCTACCTCATCCCTCTGGGTGATGAAGCATCCCTCTGCCGAGTATCCACAGTACATATGCTACCTGCCCGTTAGGCACTTGAGAGTCATTATGATACTCACATTTACTGTGGCTGTTTCCCAGTGCATGTCTTCATGTACCCCAATATTTCTTAATGATGGCCCAAAGCACAAGAGGAGTGATGCTGGCCACTCAAGTATGCCAAAGATAAGCTGTAAAGAGTGCCACCTTCCAGTGAAAAGGTGAAAGTTTGTCATAAATATGTACATGTGGGAGAAAGCAGAATATATAAGAATTGATATTCTCTGGAGTTTGAGGCATCCATTGGGAATTTTGCAGCGTATCTTGAAGACACGGTGAGATTACTAGATAGATACTTTGTAATCTGCCGATGATGACGACGATGATGATGAGGTGCAGGAGGAGGAGGAGAGGAGTTGTCACTTGGTCTTTTTACAACAGGGTTTCTACTATGCAGTTCAGGCTGTTCCTGAACTCACTGTGTAGCCCAGGCTAGCATCAAACTCTCAATGGTCCTCCCTGCCTCTGTGTCCTGAGGGCTGTGGTTACAGGCCCGTGCCACCATGCCCAGCCCGTCTTTGTTTAAAATATGAATTTATATTGATGAGAACTTTTGTCCTTACTATTTCAAATTGCAGTTGAATTCTTAGGTACTTCTTAGAAAAATTTAAGTATGGAGATCTAAAATATGATCTCATTTTTAAGAATCAAAAGCAAATTTACAATTTTTCTCCACTTGGAATTAGCCAACATCTTTCAAAATGTCTTATTACTCTAGTGAGTTCTTCACTGATTTTTTTTCTTTTTGTACTAAAACAGAGACCTAAGTTTCTGTACTGAGTGAAACAAAGTAAGATTCAAAAGTCTACTTTAAAATCTGCCGCTGTTTAGTAATAATACATGAAAAAGTTCTTATGACTAATGGCCAATAATTTTATGTGTTAGGAACAAAATTTTAGATTTAGCTCAATAAGTTTTGAGTGTCCAATAATTTCATGCTTGGTATTTTCTAAGATGAAATAATGAGCCAAATGCAGTTCTTACTTTCCCTATGGGACGAGACACTATAAGCTATATTACTAGGGGAATAAAGTCTTTCAGCACTTTCATGGTTGCATAGAAGAAGAATAGCTGATCCTCTGGGTGCAGATTTGATAAGTGAAAGGAGAAAATGACACAAGAACTCATTTTAAAGAATGAGAAGTTTTATCTAGGGAAAAGATTTTGAGATGGTGTCGCAGAATTAAAAAAAAAGTACAGAAAGATACAGAATATAAATATGTTCTTAAATAGATTTTGTTACTTTAAAACATTCTCCTCGGGCTGGGGAGATAGTTTGGTAGGCTGAGCGCCTGCCTGGCAAGTGCAAGGACCTGGGTTCAATCCCCAGTACCACTTGTGGTGCCGGCCTTGAAACCTGGTGTGGTGGCGCATGCCTGTAATCCCAATGTTGGGGAAGCTGAGACAAGGGGATCACTAAGAGTCCCAGTTGTGTAGCAAGACCCTGTACCAAATACATAAAAGATAAACAAACAAATGTTGTCCTAAATACCTGATTATTCCTCTATACTGTTTTTTTGGGGGGTGGGTAGGGTTGAACTTGAGACCGTGTGCTTGCCATGTAGGTGCTTATGCCTGAAGAGCTATAGTCTCAGCCCTTTTTGTCTTTACTATTTTGAACCTAAGTTCCCTGTTGTTTCCTTAGAACAACAGTTGAAGGCAAGACTGGACACTGTATATCCTATCTCTGTCAGTTGCCTGGAGCACAATGGTTTTGGAGGAGACTGGGAGGGTGAGTTGGGATTAATGCCAGTGTCACTAACATGAGAAGCCATCCTTTCTTACTCTTCTTCTGGATTTGTCTTAGAGAAGATATTGGAGTATCATGGTGGACATAGTCAGTATTTTATCAGTTATGGTTATGGTATGGGGGTTTTCTAATCTGAGTATTGTGCCAGGCTGGGCTTTCCTGTGTATCCCTTTAATCTCTTTTGGGGAAATGGAAATTTGGAGAATTTATCTGTAGTTTTTTTTTTTTTTTAATTTCATTTTAATAGTGATTAAAGTTCTTTGGTCCCATGTGATTTTTACTTTTGCTTTAGATGTGGAAAAAGGTGGTTGAGAATCAAAATCTATACATACTTAATGAGAGAAAGACTAAATTATAAACAGTTTCTTTTATATACCATTTTCTTTAAAAACATGGTAAAAGTGGATTTTTTTTTTCTATTATGGTAGAAGGAAGTTTACACTGCTTACTGTGAAGTATTAAATTTTTATTTTCTTTAAAGTGAAGGGAATGGTATTTTAATTTGGCCTTTATGTTAAAGGCAGTGGGGTTGAGAGTTCCACTTTTCAGGCTGTTTCAGTTGTAAACATGGAAACTGATTATCATTTACATTAGGAGAATTACTAGAAGACTAAAACATTTCACACTTCTAGTGTTGATGTCAAAATTGAGTTTTTGAGATCCTCTTTAACGAATGGGAAGTTTCCTGTTTTCTGGTAAGGTTTTATATGAAAAGGAATTACTATTTTTCATTTGTTTTATGCAAGAAGTATTTATTTATCACCTGTTGTCTATTAGGAGTGTTTCTGGACATTGTTTGTGAAGGATATATCTTGTGCCTAATAAACATTTTGTACTTATGAGTTAAGCTTTGTTCAGCAGTTTATATTTCATGAATTATATGAATTGGGTTGCTTATCATGCATAGTTCTTAAAGTATTACTATGTATAAGATATAATCATTGTTGTCACAAAAGTAGTGCAAAAGTCAACATAAATATTTTTGTTATAAGAAATATCCTAGAAAAATGCGGTAGTTTAAAACTTTATTATTATCAAACTGAAGATCTGCAATTACTTGCAAATTATTTTAGAAAGTCAAATTATTGTTTGTTTTTTTAATACTGGGAATTGAAGGCAGGGACTTTGACCTCAGCCAGCGACCCAGCCCTTTTTCTCTTTTTCTTTAGAGGTAAGGTCTTGCTGAGTTACTAAATTGCCAGGATCACACATTAATTTACTCTCTCTCTGCCTCAGCCTCTCAAAGTTCTGGGATTGTAGGTGTGTGGCAGTATCCACAGCTTCAAAATACTGTTGAGATTACAAGAATTTAGAATTATATGAAACAGAGTTTATGTACATTTCCCCCCCTTAGTATCTGCTGCATGTCCCTTACTGAAAATGTGCTGAAGTAAAATCAGTTCTTGTAGTGGGCTTGGACCAGGTATCATGTAGTGTTTATTTAAAGGCTTCTCTCTGTAATAGTGATTGTATGGAGAAAATGGATTTGTGACTTCTAATTCCTTTAAAAAGTCATATATACAAAGAAAGGAATTTATTTTAAAGTAGTAGCTAAAATGGAAATCTCTATTCAGTACAATTTACCCATTTAATGGAACATGCCAACAGACTTAACCAAGTCTTTTGAGTGGAAGAGGTATTTAGGATGGCATTAAATCAATTTAAAATGTAGATAGAACTGAAACCAAATGGAGTTTTATTAACAATCTGTCGGACATTTTCCGTATTGTGTGGAATAGAGATGTCAAAGACAGTTAAGAGAATGTGGAGGTCATTTTTTATATGTGCTAAAAAGCCTGTCTCTAGTTTTATTGAAATCAATGGATCAAATGAGATTGGGTTATAATTCTTAACCGACTTGGTCTGTTTCTACCTTTTCTCCTCCCATTTCTTTTCCTTCTTTCTTTTTTTTTTAATCTTGAAAATTTATGGAAAAATATTAAGGTTTTTTTTTAAAAGCAAAAAACAAGGGGGGCCAAATTTTTTTTATAAGTAAAGAAAAATAACTCACATCCCTCAAATAAACAGTCTTTATTTATTTTTAGATTTAACTAGTGTATGTAGTTAACTTATTGACTGTCATATTATAAATTCAATTTTTTTATCATTCTATAACTCACATTTAAAAAATGTAGCAAAACAGACATTTATATCTTCTCCACTTTCGGTGTAGCAGTGTTTGCCAATACTTTTTTTCTTTTAATGTGTGTGAACTCAGCTATATATACTGATGAAAACATGTATATTTTAAAATTTCCTAACACCTCTGGCACATGTTTTCTAGTTTCTTGTTGTGTGCTTCTGCTTGAAAGGACTCTTGCAGCAGCCTGTTACAGACTTGGGTGTCTTTGAAGGTCATTCTTTTGCATCAAATCAGGATGTCCTTCCTGTGTCAGGTTTTACTTCCTTTCTCACATGGAACAATAGACAAGTCAGTTATTCTGCCAAGCAAGTTTTTCAGTGTTGATGGTGAATGTCCTACACCTAGTTTAGGTTTTCTGTTGTTGTTAATTATCCCAGTTGTTTGATGTTGAAACCAAATATATATTGGAGTAAGCAAGAAGTGGGAAACTGAAGTTCCTCAAAATTGTTGCAGTTTACCAACATTTATAAATCTGTGATTTATAGATGAATCATAGATTGATTTATATTGTTTGGTAATAATTTATTTGGGGTTCCTGTGTGATCTCAGAGTCTTAGAAACGCCTTGGGCAACCCATCAAACTTTACTGATTAGTGGATAAATTCTTAAACTTGAGGGTATTCAGTATCATCCTTTCAAAATGCCATGCTTTTCATTTTATACATTTTCGAGAAATAGAAACATTCCTGAAGTTTGACCTGATCTTACATTTAACATTGACAGGGCAGATAGAGCTCTTCTTCCATTTGGGTTCAGGAATTGAATTCTCTGTCACCTTTGAATCTTACAGGGATCATAGCGTCCAATCCTGTTGTGGCTTCTGCATGGAAACTGCTTCAGGTTTCGTGCATGTTGGCATCTGTTCTGGCCAAGACGAATGCATTTTTTGCTCACTGTATCCCAGGAACAAGCAGGGTTGAAAATTTGTAGACCGAAACATTTAATTAAGGCATAATGAATGTGTGACCCTGCAGATATAAAACCAATATACCACAGACTGGTGTGCTGAATCAGCCTGAAAGATAATTCCGTTTGTTCCCAAGAGAGAACAACAGGCCTCATTGGCTTTTGTTACGCAGGGTGATTCTTCACAGGTACCTGGATTGAGGGTGGGATAACTGGTTTATTCTAGAAAGTCTTTTCCTTATTTTAGTTCCTAACAGTTCTTATAATTTTATGCGGCTTTGCAGCTTCCCCTCTACAAGTGGATTGTGCTTATCTTTGCATTTCTATACTAATTCTTGTTTCTTAGTAGGGAATGATTATATAATTGGAATAAGTATATAAAAATCACACCAATGAATAAATTTTTTCTTAAAGGAACTTAACTGTTTGCAAATTTTGTTAATTTTTAAATGAAAATTACAGGTTTTTTTTTTTTTTTAAGGCAGTATGGCACTTGGTATAAAATATATAAACCTCAGAACGTTAGGAAAACCTAAATAATTTCAAAATTACCAAACACAATAGTAGCTGAAATTTCTTCAGTGAAATTAAATTGCACTTGTAGAGACTTCATTTAGCACTGAGACATTTGTTTGTTCATATACGCAGGGTCACATATGTGCCTCACCCTTGTATAAGGGGATACCATAGTGCTTATTAATTCCTTGAGGACTACAGAGGTGTTAAGGGACTACCAAAAAGTGTGCAGAAAACCCCTCATGTCTAGATTGCATCCTAGTGACATTACTGAAGTGTTTTGGCCTCTGAGATGCTGTATAAGTTCATATTCAGATAGAGTATATATCCAGGATCTTTCTCAATGTATAGGGAGAAAAACATGGTTTCATTACATTGGGACAATGAATAGTTTCTTGTTTTTACTTCAAGTAATGCTAAAGATGAGAAAGAAAGGGCTTTTTTTGACCCATAATGTCATGGAAAAATGGATAAACCAGCCTTGTAAGTTACCAACTTTCCAATTTTTAGAAATATTTAATACATACTGGAAGAATTAGAGATAATCTTACACTGACGGGAATACAGGCTAAAAATTTTCTAGGCAGATAAAACATTTCTTATGCTTTTTCAAACCCATACTCTAGAAATACTTTAAGTTGAACTATTGAACTAGATGTAGCATAGTATGTGAACATAGTAATAAGCTCATAAGGATCAAGATTTTTTTTTCATACTCAGCAACTTGCTTTCTGAGCAATTTGTAGAATAATACATATACTTTATAAATATTATATATTTATATACTGGACCATAAAGCAACTTTAGAATCAGTATTGTAAGATGGTTTTCTTGTCACAAAAATAATATTAGAAATGATATAGCAATTCTATTAGAAAATCAATATAATTACTCATTTTTATAATACTTTAACAACATCTTTTTGAACAGCGATAATACTTCAAGCATCTTTTTGGGGAGAAGGGGAGGAGAAGGATTTGATAATGATGCTGAAATTAACCAGGACAACTTTATTCATTGAACAGATGTTATTGAATTATGTACTATTCAGAAACTTTCCGTGACACTCAGAATCTTTCTCTTTTGCAAGATTGTGTCATGTAGCATTCTCTTCTCCAACATGAAACTTGAAATTCTGGCTTGTTTCTGTTTTACACTACTTAGAAAGTTGCTCTTGAATGAATGAAGCACCCATTCCCCCTCCACCTGCATTACAAGTGGTGAAATGGAAAGTCTTTCATTGGAGAAGGGAGAAAAAACAGATCCTTTCATTTTCAAGATATGACATTTAAAATCGATTTGGAGCTTGCTTCAGTCAATAACTAGAACACCATATCTGTACCAATCCAGAAGCTTTTTGCTAGGGTAACCACCACACAGTTGCTGCCTGGCACCCCAAGCCTTACCCTTTTCCTACTCTTGCAACTGGAATGCATTTGTGAAACTCCAAGAAGTCAGCTTTATGCACACGACCAACCTTAACTATGAAGCATGTACAGATATAACCAAAAGTCAATGTGGCCCACACATCCTGCTGCAAACTCTTTCTCTTCTCTATCAGTTTTCTGAGTAGAGGGGAATTCAAGGGTCAGTAAAAATAGGAAAAAAACAAACAAACCACTTCTGAAAGTAGTGCTCTCTCCCATTTAAAATTCTAAAAGTCTAATCCATCTACCTTGGGATAATTGTATTTATTTTAATTGACATAAATATATACATATATTTATAGGACACCATGCATATGTGTATGTAATTGTATATAGGGCCTACTACATGATATTTCAATGCATGTGTATGCTGCACCATATTCAAGTAAGGGTAAACATAGTTATCTGCAACGTATTTTTTTCTTTGTGGGGAGATATTCAAAACCTTTTTCTTGAACTTTTAAAAAATACATGGTACTTTATCATTTGATGGCTACCCTACTGTGCAATAGAACACCACAACTTGAATGTTTGAAAGTACCTGTTCTTCAATAAAGAACTTGTCTTTATCCTTTAAAAGTATTCTATAGTTTTTACCTGATACTTATGAAGTTCTCTCCTTTCCCTAGAGCCACTGAATGTTTTATTGTTCCATGATATTCTGTCCAAGGTGGAGCCTGTAGCTCGGTTCTCTGTGATACTGTTTGGTCTGAATCCTATAATAATTTTTGAGTGTGGAATGACAGAAGGATCCATTTGTGCTATTAAAATCTATTGCCCTTGGCAAAGGAATAAAAGAGTCACTTGGAGTGTATTAGTGTTTACTACCCATGGCTTGTGTGAATCATATTCTTCACTATTATTCATTAGATCATTTGTGTCTTTAGTCATTAAACTTTGTCTCTTTCCTTAGAGAAGGAGGGCACAGGGTGGCCATAAAAGAAGCAGTTGTCACTTCAGTTACTTTATATTATGGACTTCCTTTTGTCCCACAGAACCTGAGTTGAGTAGGTGACTCTGGGACTTTGCTTTTTAAATTCTCATTGTTTTCATACAGCTTTTGTAGCACACATATTTGCTCTTGCATGTAGTTATTGACCTGTGTGGTAGTGGAACAATTAAGGACTCTGACAATTCTGTCCCTACATCTTGGGTGACACTATGTATTTTATGTCAAGCAACACATTTTATTTTATACCTTAAACAGAGAAATGAACTGTGGTTATTTTTATGATGAGAGTTATATCCCTGATTTTTTTGCATGCGTCTTATCATTTAGTGCATATCTGTCATCTTTTCTTATAAAAAGTAGTCTTAAATTTCATAAAAATGGAATTATAACTTCCATACACCCAGACTTGTTTTAGTTTTTAATTGTCTGTATAATTGCCATAGAATCACTGATGAGTTTTAATAGTTTTAAAATAATCAACTCCAAAGCAGAACTTCAACTGCTTGCAGATGATGTATCCTATAATAATGCAATTCATTTTGCTCTTGCTCATATTGTAGTCTTTTTTTCTCAGTATAAATTTTCCATAATGAATCTTTGCTCAATTAAAACTGCTTCTTCTGAGAGGTCTCAGATGATGGATGACTTAATTTTAAAAAACACACAGCAGCATTTTGCCTCAGTCTTCCTGTGCACTCAGCCATAGGCCATACCTGAGGGTCAATCACAGACATCGGTTGCGAGGTTCTCTAAATCACTGGTAATGTGAGGATGGATATAGGTGAACTGTCTATGTTTGTTTCATATGGAGGTACCAAGAGCTGCCCCTGTTCTGAGTCTCCGAAACACAATGTGTACAAGTAGTTTGTGAATGAGTGGTGTGAGATGCTACACAATCTTCTAGAATTTTCTTTCCTTCCTTCCTTCCTTCCTTCCTTCCTTCCTTCCTTCCTTCCTTCCGTCCTTTCTTCTTTTGTTCTTTCATTCTTTCGTGTGTGGCCAGCTCAGCCCACCAGGTGGCGGGGCTGGCTGGCATGTGGTGCTGGGGGATTGAACCGCAGTCCCTGTGCTTTGCTTAGCTTAGCTTGTTCTAAGTAGGTGCTTTAGACCACTGAACTATTTCACTAGCCCTCTTCTAGAATTTTCAATAACCATTTTTTAACTCTGTTTCTCAGCTTATTAGAATTTTATGAAAACATGGACCTTGGTTTAAACCTCTTGGACTATATACTAATTATAAGTTAATTTAACAGAAAAGTAAAGTGTGTCATATAACCAACTAAACAGCCTAAAATTTCATCTGATACCCAAAACAGTTACAGTAAATAACAGTATCATACATTTAAAAAATAACATTATTGTATAAGGATATGTTTATGAGCTGAATTCATTAAAAAAAAGTTGAGAGCTAACTTTTCCTAAGAAAACAGAGATTCTACAAGGTTTAGGTCTTTAGAATCACCTATTACAGTATTGGTAATGAAGAAAATGCTTGTTTTATAGCAGCTATGGTTGTGATTAGAAGTTGTCATTTAGCAGTTAGACATAGTGAAGAATGGCTGTAATCTCAGCATGCTGGGCAGGTGACACAGGAGGATCCCAAGTTCATGTTCAACCTGGGCAACTTAGCCACTGACAAAGACCCTGTCTCAAATGAAAAGAAAAATGACTAGGTTGGTGGGAAGGCCCTGCCTGGTTCAGACCTAGTACTTTGAGAAAGAAGGAAGGCGGGAATGGTTGGGGGTGAAGGGAGGAATGGAGGGAGAGAGGGAGGGAGGAAGGTGGAGGAAAAAGAAGAAAAAAGGAACGAAGAAAAAAAGGAAAGGAAAGGAGGGAATCTAGCCCTTGTTTGAACAGGTCCTTCAAAAGGAATATACTACTTTAGTATACAATTTATTCTATTGTCTAACAACCCTAATTATTAAAAAACTTTGAATTTAAGGATCATCTTCTACCTTGTAACTTTAAACTCTTAATTTCTGTTCTATTGTGTAGCTCATTATCTGACTTAACATTTCTCATTTTCTAGCTATTCAGATAACATGGTTTGGAGATTGTTTCTTCTTC
>NW_004524580.1:10479617-10489352 GCF_000260255.1 Octodon degus
CAAGGGCTGTACGTGTTGGCGGGTGGTATTCATTTTCCATGTAGTAGTAGCCATGATCAAATAAATTATCTCCTAATCTTTACACAGCCGGGGAATGACCCCAGTCTGCAGGCAGGTATGGGAAAAAAATTCTAGAAAGAGACAAGAGAGAAAAAAGGTGCAGAATATTTTAAAAGGCTCCTTTGAAATATTGAAAGAAACTAGAGAATTTTAAACATTTTTACCTTTTACTACTTGAGGTTTTTTTTTTTTATGGGACTGAAAATAATCTACGGTGCTTGCTATTTTATTGTTTCTGAAAAATGAGACCTTTCATATATTAATTCTTTTCAATATTGCTTTATATGTTGAAACATTCAATATAATAAGCTAATGGGAAATTTCTAAATCCACTCAATATTTACTTTTGCAACTGAGGTATATTAGGCTTATCCTTTCACATTACTTACTCAGTACTTTATCATCATTATGATGTTTGAGTGTGTGAATACAGTACTTCTTTTGTCTCTTATCTTTGCTCATTCCTTTCCCCTACGGATAGAGAAAGAATGATTCATGGCACACATTCATAATCCTAGCATGTGGGAGGCTGAACTATGAGGACTGTGAGTTGTAGCCCGGCCTGGGCTACCTAGTGAGACCCTATAATTCCCACCCCTGAAAAAGAACAATGTGCAAGTATTAATTGGGTCATTAAGTCCTAGCCTGGTGCTAGATGTTATTTCATTTGCTAAGTAGCAAATACTCTGTTTGGCTCTTCCATTTTGTATTACAGAGTCTTGGATTTTGAAAAGAGAATGTACAATAATTTACATACCAGCTGATTACATAGTCTTCTTTTGTTTAATAGTGAGGTTTAGTGATTAGTCTAGTCAGGTTAGATCACAATGGGCCTTGTTATAGTACTGTAAATAGCCACCATCATTGATGACAGTTTGGTTCACAGTTGTTCTCTATTTCACCTGTCATAACAAGCATGCAAGAAAAGTGTGCTGAATGAATGAAAATGAAAAGTCATTTAGGCTCTGTGGATGCAAGTTAATTTATATCACATTATTAGTGTGTTAAAAAAAAGTGTGAGGCCAATATTTTATGTTAGGGAAAGGTATAGACTAGATTATCAAAGAAGTCCATCAGAATGTCATGCCTGTAAAAATTCAGTAAAATTAAATAGTGTGGAAAGTTGCTGTTTACTAGGAATTAGAAATGAGTGCTGGAGACAGTATAATTTGTGACTATCAAGTTGATATTTACATGTTAACCATCACAGTTAAGTGAGAAAGAAACTAATTATCCATAGCACCACGTTGAGGGAAATAATCTATTGAAAGGAGATTAGTATTGAAAATACTAAGCGGTTTACAAACTACTGTGTATGTTTTGGTATGACATAATTCTTCCTATGACAGAGAAGATAGAAATCTAGAGAAAATTCCATGAATTGATTGATTCAGAATTGATGTCTAGGGTAAGCTTTCGTTAGGGAAAAATGAATCCAAGAGTGGTGGCACATAGTTATAATCTCAGCCCCCTGCGTGAAAGGCAAAAGTATCACGAATTCAAGAACAGCTTGGTCAATGTAGTAACTTAGAATATAAAACTTTAAAAAGGGCTGGGGATCTAGCTTAGGATGAGGTCCTGGGGCCCATCCCCAGTAATAACCAGCAAAAGAAAAAAAAAAATGGAGCTGCTTATAGCACCAGATTCTGTGAAGGACTAAAGCACGGGGAAGCAGGACGGGCTGTCCACCTTCTCATTGCCCATTGCCTCTGTGCGGGAGGGCAGGCACCACTCCCTGGGTCAGCACGCCGTGGAGCAGGGAGACAATGCCTGCAGCACCCAGAAATGCGAGGGACAGTGTGGCTGCTTTGAAAGGCCCTTCGATTTTTCAACTGAACAAAGTGCTTCCAGTTCTTTGTGGGTAGTTTCCCCAGTCACTGGTGCTTCCTTTTCTGCTTTGCAGGCATTTTATAGGTAATTGCTTCCTTTTCTAATCTCTTCTCTTCTAGACAGTCTGTCTACTACGTCCCCAACTTGTTAGATTAAGAGAAAGAAGAAATTTGCCATGTATTGTCAAAAACAAATAAGCAGCCTGTTTCACAAATATGTGTATCTTTTACATGCTATGCAAATATACTTACTCCAAACATCAAAAATTACTTTGTGGAAGACAACCGTAGGAAACAGAAATATTTCTCTATCAAGGTATTTTATTATATTTGTTTGTTTCAAGTTTTTTATTTTGGAGATCTTTCTTTAACATTTTTGTCTTCCCCCTTTTCACTCTGTCACAGGAAAAAAACAAAAACTTCTACCAGATTGCTGGAGATTACCCAAGTTTCTTTAATACTCGTAAATGAAAGGGCAAATAAATAAATTAATGATAGTGAGTTAAAATTTGAAGCTATGGTAATAGCTTCAGAAAATTATTTCAGGTTAATGAAATTGATAGGAAAGATAATGCTGAATTTGGATAATTTTACACACTATGTTGGTCCATCTTCATTTTAGGAAATAGCGTTCAAGTTCAATAATGTAATCTGAAATATAGTCTAAATGTCCTTTCATAAAGCAGAAGAAATTGGTAAAGGAGCATGTGGCTCCTTAGGGTTAGAGCTTTAATAACAGTAATGTCTGTCTTGTACTAAGCTTGGTGTATCCTTTATTCACGTGGAGATTGTATAGCAAGATGGCACTTGTGATAGAAATATTTGAAGCAACATCCGGATGTGCTTTCTGGCTTCATGTTAGCATGAAAAACATTGAAACGTGCATGCTGATAGCTTTGTTGTGTATGTAGTCATTTAGTTTTTGACTTTGTGCTACTTTTTCATCCTTTTAGTCTGTGCCTCTGAAGATTTTTCTTGTTCTCTGCTAAGTTTTAGAGCCCAAAGTATAATTTTAATGGTGCGCTTTAAAAAGATATTTTTAATTTTGCATTCCATTTCGAATCATTTACTCACATAAAAGGACTTGCAGAGATGGAGAGCTTCAATTATGTTCATATGTAATTATGCAGCAACATTTGCTTCAAATCACTGCGCATCTTTGGTGGGGGTAGAAAGTATTTCTTAATTACTGGCTGGACTGATTTTTCTTTTCCCCTCTGGTTGAATGTACGTGGCCTTCCTGATGAGCTATTTGAAATTCTCTGACATGGCTGTGGAACATGCACTCTTGCTTACTGGGGGTTGGAATGCTTCTTTGGTGACCAAACCTGTGACAAGCTTTCAGGCACATTGCCTGGAGCGCTGTCCATACTTGTAAAGTATTAGTGTCTGAAATTCAGTCCGTTTTTTCTCTGATGATTTATGTCTTTGATCAACAAATTAGATCTTCAATTTTATGTATGTATTTTTATTTCTTTTTTTTTTTTTGTGTGTGTGTGTGTTTTAGGGAAGGGTCTACAGGGTGTTCGGGGTCTCACTACTACATCGGACTCATAGTGATCCGTCTATTTATGGCCTCCCAAAAGCTAGAATTACAGGTGTGCACCACCATGCCCAGTCTCAATTGCCCTCTCAGCATGCCCTGGGGGCAGGGCTGGCACGCAGGCCTGGGGATGGAAACCCCCCCACCCCTCCACCCCCCGCCCCCCATGCCTGCTTGCAGGCGCTTTAATCCACTGAACTGTTTGGCTGGCCTTTATGTATCTGTTTTAAACCTAGAGTAGATTTCAAGGAATCCTAATTCCTTTATTAACTAATGTATATATTACAAATAATGTCAATGATTTGGATCAAGTAATTCTTAAAATTACTGATACTGTGACTTGAATCTAGCTCTCTGTAATGCCATTTATGTGGTACAGTTGTAACATAGGTGGGCATAAAGTATAAATAAATGATCAAAAAGAATAGTAGGAATGAGTTATAACACATGAAAGGTTTGAAGATTAGCTAACCATGGTATCTAAATTAAGCAACCTTGGTAAGCTGGTTATGGGTTATGTAGTTGAAAATTGTTACTGTGCATGCAATCCTTGCTTCTTTACTCTCTCTTACAAGCAGAGAGAGAGAAGGTGAGTCATCACATTACTTTAGCAGCTTTCCACTGTCAGGGAGTTGGAGAGGAGGGGATCCACAAGAGTTAAGCAAATGGTCCAAGTTCTTGCTGTCAGTGAGTTGTCAGGCTGTCACGGGATGCGTGCTTGCTGGCGTTCAAAGATGTTACTGTTCTTTGTGTCAAAGATGTTGTCTTTTAAATATAGAAGGACACGCCTTTGTGGTTTCTGTGTAGTTTGAAAATATAATAATTCAGTTTGAATAACCCAGGTTAAGTTATTTTTTCTTGTATGGGAGATTTGAACCCAGGGATTTGTGCAGACTCAGCTAGGACTGTACCGCTGTGCTGCATCCTCAGCCTTTTTTGTTTTATTTTGAGACAGGATGTGGCAAAGTTGTCTATGCTGACCTAAACTTGCGATCTTTCTACCCCAGCCTCCTGGATAGATGAGATTGCAGGTGTGTGTCACCCCCTGCTAGCCCAGGCTCAATTTTATCATAGCACATTAAAGAAAAATGAATTGGAAATCTAGAGTCATGCGAAGATGAAGACGCTTTATAGTGGGGCCGGGTCAGCTGGTAACCGTGTCTGCAAGTACAGAGTGAGGATGAGAGTCTCAGTTGCTCTCTGTGTGACTTTGATACATTCTAGGTGGAGGAATTCTTTGTAAAATAGGCTAATATTTAAACATTTGCTGTAGGAGATAGACTTTACTATCTTGTTTAATGGGGGAAAAAAGGCAAACATCAAAGAGAGTTTGTATCCTTAAAAATATAATTTATTTAGGGTATAAATTTGTATCATTAGCACTATATATATGATATATGATATATAATATCTATTTCAATCAAGCAATAATACTTGAAAAGGTTGTTGATTTGGATAATGAAGAACACAGATAATAGGAGTTGTGACTTAAAAGGAAAACGTTACATGTCCATAGCTAATGATGATATGATGATATGATAATCAAAAGACTGAAGTTCAGAAAGTCCTTATTTTCAGGGCTGATAGTTTGGGAAGCTATGTACTACATAATACAGTGAGGAAAATACACAAAGCAATAGTAGTTTCAATTTTTCAGAAAATCAAAAGTAAGAAAATGAATAACCACTGTTACAGAATCAAATTGCAATAATATTAAGTATTTTGGCTTATAAAACGTTTAGTATGCAGATCACCGTAACTTGTGATTTATTTTTCTAGGTTGTACCAAGGTTGTTCATGTTAGAAAGTGGTCTTAAATGCTTTTGATTTCATCACTATGCTAGTTTTATTAGCTACCCCTAGCTTTTTTTTTTTTTTTTTGTTTACAATAGAGGAATTAGGCGAAATAGCTCAGCAGACTAAGCACCTGCTTAGGCAAGTACAGGGATTGGGGTTTGATGCCCAGCACCACATGTCCCGCCACCCTGCCCCTAGGAGTGCTGAGCCAGCCACTGAGATGGGGCATGGTGTTGCACACCTATAATCCCAGCACTGGGGAGGCTAAAACAGGAGGATCACTATGAGTTTGAGCTGCATAGTGACTCTGTACCAAATACATAAAAAAATTAAAAAGAATTAAAACATACAATAGAGCAATCAGAAACATAATTGATTATAAAAGATTTTTAAGGTTCTTACAGAAATTTATGGAGTGAAACTTACATCCTAGTGTTTGAGATACTTGCAGGGTCTCACTTTCTGTTCCTACAGAAAGTGCTAGAATTTGAAGGAGATTCAAAATCAGTTGTCCTGATCTCTTACTTATAGATGGCAAAATGTCCTTTCCTTCCACAAATGTGAATAGCAAATCTAGAATATCTGCTAAGGATTTGTTTGATTGAGTTTTAGCTTTAATGTGGCTTTTTCCTTTTATTTAAAAGAGAATTTATGCCATCCAAGTTTTTCACTTGTGAATATTTTGATAATATTTCAGTGAAGAGATCATTGATTTTTGAGAAGCATCAAAGTAATCCCAACTCTGTAATGAAAATTAATATCAATAAATATACCATCAACTAATTAACTGATTTTTACAAATGTAACCTATAATTAATCCGTATTAATTAAAAATTATTTAACTTGATGTTCTACATATAAAATGTTTTACGAGTTTTTATTCATAAAGCTTTATGAATAAAGATATTATTCATAAAGTTTTTTGTGAGTTTTTATTTGCTATCATTGGGACAGTGCCTGGCATGAACATTGGATTATATATAATTTTGTTCAATAAGTAAATAAATGCTAAGTGGGTATTGGGTAGTTATATAATATATATCTCTTCTCATTTTTCAGGTACAGAAAGTACAATATTTAAAAAATTCAATAATTTGAATAGTTAAATTAAAAAGTGTGATTTATAAATATATCCTTAATGTTTTATAATGTATTGCCTTTAACTACTTTAATATAGTTTATTCATAGAGTTTAACCTGCCTCAAAATAGTTTAATTCTACTCATATTATTTTGAAAATAATTGTCAGTGGAAACATAGCCTGTGCATATCTGGAGAAAATAACTGTGACATTGTCAGGGCTGTGCCTCAGAATATTTCTAAGAACCATCTTCTGAATGATGATGATTGCGAAGATATTCCATTTGGGTTTCAGAGGAAAGGAGAGACCAAAATGTGCCTGTCCACTACTGTTTTTACCTCACACTGGCGCCCAACACGTCATTTGGATTTCAGATTGCGGCTTGCTTGTTGTGTGGCTTTATTTGAGATTGGTTCATTCACCTGTATACATGGCGTGTCTGTGTGTGCCAAATTCTATGCCATTTGTTTTATAATATTTTCATTAATTTTGAGACATTACTTAAGTCGCCAGTGTGTCTCAGGTACTCTTCCCTATTAGAGGAGTAGACAGGTAGAAACACAGCATTGATCCCGTTCTTTGGAATCTTTTTAGCGGAGCAAAGCAGGCATCATTCTGTAATTATCATTGTGGTCCACGCTACAGAGGCAAACCCTGGGATTGTATCGAATCAGGAATGCCTGGATGGCTTCTGAAGGCGACTGAGTATTGAAGGGCGGGAGGAAATCAGCCAGGGGAGGCCCACGGGGTGCAGGTGAGAGGAAGCCCCTGGGTCTGTACAAAGGTCCTGAGGGGCTAGAGCTCTGCAACTATAAGGAGGAAGATTAAAATCCTTGCTGGCTGGAGCTTTGATATTAGGGAAGAAGTGGCCTCAGATGTTGCCAGAGAGGTCAGAGAGGCCAAATAATGCAGAACTGTGAAGTCACTATTAAGGTTTTTCTTTCTGTTCCAAGAGAATTGGGATGCACTGTGAACATTTTAAAGAATAGAGTTATAAGATGAGGTGAGGATTGCCAATTCAGGGACAAAGGAACCTGCCATTTCTTTTTTCTTTAAAAGGAATTCATTTTCTTTCTAAATGTTGAATGTGAAATTGGAAGTTTGAGGCAGCATTTCACAAATTCAACTGCATTGTCTCAAATTAAAGTTCTACTCTGCTTTATAGTCATACTTTGGTGTCACCACCCAACACGATGGCCTTCAAGTGTTTTATTGATTGCTTCTTCCCTTGTCGCACTATCAAGGCCTCTGCAGTGTAAGTGAGCTTGCTGTTCCGGGGCCTCACTGATGTGCATTAGGTCTTGCCATTTAGGGCAAGAATAGTTTTATTGGTGACAATGAGATTAATTCACAAAGAGTCAAATATATTATTAGGACATCAGGTATCATGGTGCTTACCTACAGAGAAGTGTGTCTGGTACGTTTTTGGTTACCTTGGCCTCTTATCATGCTCTAATAGTATTACAGAAGATGAAACTATACATCTTCAGCTTCAATTATTTTTATGTTTAGTGTATAACTAGAGGACTAAGCACTAGACTTCAGTTTTATGTGCATAAAAAATGCATGTGAAGCAACAAATAGAGAATGCTGCTAGTAAGTATCAGTAGAAGAACTGGGTTGTGGAACTTTACTCACTGGAATCCTTGGTGGTAGTCAGTAGTGGGAAAGATGTATAAATATTGACAACTCTGAGAAACTTGCTATGTAAAAATGTGAGTTGTAGGATTATACTTAATGGTGTATTTTGCAAGTTTTAAATATATATAAAGCACTGCCATTGTTCATGGAAAATATTATGTAGTAAATTACAAAACCAGCCACACACTTGTGATACCAGCACTGTGAAAAACTGAGGCAGGAGAATAACAAGTTGGAGCAAACTTGGGCAGCTGAGTGGCTTAGGGAGACCTTACCTCAAAAGAAAATATCATAAAAGGGGCTGGGGATATAGCTCAGGGTCCCAGGTATAATATTACCCCCACTAAACACTAAAAACAAAACAAACAAACAAAAACCCCTAAAACAAGAAAAGCACAGTAAAACCCTCCTAAAAGAAAAATCCCTGTGGTAAATCATACTGCCTTTAAGATGGTGTGCAATAGGACAGAGGTGATAACAAAGTACATGTTTACTATATCTTATTCCTCAAAGGAAAGATTAATTGTATGACAACAAAAATGGAATATTTGTCAGTTCTACTGGTTAATACATATGAAATATCAAATAAGTTATGAAACAGTGTTGTTGGTTGTTTTTAATTTTGGTGGCAAATAGCAGCTGATTAAACATAGTTTAAATGTAAGAAAGCATTGATGACTCAGCAAGAAGTGTGGAGGAAAGTGTTCTGGCTGTGGCTTGGATCATCTAAACCCGATACCAGGGACTGTATGTCCACCCGCTGCACGAGCAGTTTCTCGTGTGTTTGGGAGGTAGCTACCTCTCAGGTCATCATTGCGAGTCCCCCACTATCAGAGGAGGAGATTAGAGGACTTCTGCCTTTTATCAGTGAGAATTATTTCCCCAGCTGGGCATTATGATCAGTGTCTGAGCTTCATCTACTCATTATAAAGAGCCTAGCTGAGTATAGGTCAGTGATAGTGAACCTTTTAGAGCTTTCAGTGATACAAACTGCCTGCTGGGCATGCGCACCATAGCTTCATCGCCACTGTGACAGGTACTAAGTGCTAAATATTTACCTAATGGCTGTATAGTTAGCAAAGTTGAATGACAGTATCATGATTGCTTTGTGTGACTTTGATGGTCACCTCCAGGCCAAGCCATTGACGTTGCTTTACTTTCAGGGATACCTAAAGCATCGCATAATTATTTTTTATTTAATTTTTAAATAAATAAGAAGAGAGGTGAGAGATCATTGTTCTCAATTCTGTGATGTTTCTCCACTGTGACCTGTTGCCCTGGGAGGCTGAGTCCCTGAGCTTGGCTCAAGACTTTTGTCTCTCTTTGTCTCTGTCTCTCTGTGCGCCTCCGCCGGTGCCCCCACCCCCTGCTCCTTTTTTCCTTTCCTTCCTTTTTAAAGACTGTGGAATGTCATCAGTGCAGGTAATTCCCTGTAGATTGTGTTAAGGTGGAACTTTTGGTAAGGCTGAAAGATGAATGATTTTTTTTTCCCCATTGCTTATTATTTTACCAGCACTGGGCTAATGGCTCATTCCTACCTTGCTACTTGATAGGAAATGGCTTACATAGAGTGTTACATTTTTGCCAGTCTTGGCCATTCCCAAGTGATCTAAAATGTTGGATGCATTTCTCAGGTTGGATATTGAGGTTAATAATCTTTTTTTTTATGGAATAAAACATACTTGGTGTCACTGCTATTTTTGTTTTGTGCCCAATTTATGTAATTTTGTAGTTAAACAAAATTCTAAGACAGAATTCTAAGACAAAATTCTAAGACAGAATTAC
>NW_004524580.1:10489452-10490521 GCF_000260255.1 Octodon degus
TTTTTTATGGCCTGCTCAGCCCACCCTGGGGATGGGGCTGGTCTGGTATGTGGTGCCAGGGATAGAACCAAGGTCTGTGCACTTCACCTAAGCTCGCCTAAGCAGGTGCTTTAGACTGCTGAGCTATCTTGCCGGCTGTTTATTCTTCCGATATTCTTCTATATAGGTCTCAGTTTATCAGGATGCCTTTAGAAATGAGTACTAAGAACTGGACTTTTCTGATAGTTTCCTATTGCTTCCTAATGTGACTACATTTATATTTTAGATATTCACGTAAATTTGTTTTATCATTATAAATAATGATTATGAATAATCTTCTATGAAACTAGAACTCCCCCACCATTGACTTATGGACCTAAATACTTAGTTTATATATTGAAATATATTCTTTTTACAAGTCTATTGGAAATTCTTTGAATATTGACACAAGACACAGGAGAATGAATGCCCCCTTAAAAGTGCCCCCCTTTTAGCCTAGTCTGCCTGTATTTTCTTCCTCCTTTCTTTTGCCAATTTTATATTCCTAGAACTAAAACATTCATGACCCAATGTTGAAAATACTGTTTTAATTACCAGTTCATGGGAATGATGACTATTGGCAGTTGATTTCTTAAACAGAGTCTTCTGATTTTTCATCTAATATCGTGAGGAAAATGTTTGCTTCATTGCACGCATGAGCAAAATGAGCCTTTGAAGAAGTTAGGAGCTTCATCTTTATGCTTAGTTGTTTAGTAGTATGTATAACAGATTGTTTACTAGATACATGCTATATGATAAGGCCATAGAAATTGTAAAGAAGATTAATAGAGACTGGGGATATAGTACAATTATAGTGAACTTGCCCAATCTCCAACCCTCCAACCTGAGTGAAACCCTGAATTTGATTTCCTAGACTAACTGACTCTCTCTCCCCTTCTGTCTGTCTCTGTCTCCCTCTTATACACACACACTGTCTTTGTCTCGCTCTCACATACACACTATCACACTATCTCACACACACTATCTTTGTCTGCCTCTGACTCTGTGTCTCTGTCTCACACACACTATCTCTTTCTGTGTCTGTCTGTCT
>NW_004524580.1:10492723-10494197 GCF_000260255.1 Octodon degus
ATGTTATCATATTTTCTGAAGTATTTGTAAATGACAATGTTGTTTATTTTTGAAGGTCATGGGATGGAAAGTATTTTGTTCCCCACAGCATAATAAACCAATAAAACCAGCTGGACAAACATTTATTGACTAAAGTAGGTGCTAAAGCCAGGGGAGAATCCCCGTATGATGCTTGATTGTGTGCTGAGAACCTTGTTTTGGCTTACAGCAGATGATTTTCGAAATTACTAGTAAGGCTACAAAGCAGTGTCAACGAAAAGTAAGCCAATGAAAACTTCCATGCTTCAGAATTTCACAAGTTTGGGCTCTGAGTTGTCCCTGCTGTTTGTTGAAGTCTTTCTTGAAGAGCTTGTGGAAAACAAAACAAAACAAAACAAAAAAAAAAAAAATTAGGCACATCTCTTTTCCTTCAAATGCCTTTACATTCATTCAGTTGATTTAATCTCAAAATGTAAGGTATATGGCCAAATAAATCTGTAAGGAAAGTGAAAATCCCAAACAAATATGCCAAATATACAGCTGTTAATCTGTTAGCTAATTGGAATATTGACAAATTCAATAATGTGTTCAAGATTTTTGAGCTCAACTTTAAGAAATTTTAATGTTGACCAGTGCTGTATCTTGACACTTAAGGCTGTTATCCATTATATACATAATTGGTTTCCAAAACGTGAGGCAAATAGAGCCAAGAAAGTAGGAAATCTGGGGAATGTTTTTCCACTATCCTCTCTTTAGGAAAACAAATACAACAGTACCAGAGCTGTACTAAAATACAATCATCCACTAGTTCTCTTTAAGGCAAATTTCAAAGCTAGAACATTTGTGGGAAGATACCTAAATTAAAAGTATAAGCACTCCAGTAGGACTTACAGTTGTGCTTAAGGTGGTATATGTGATACTGATTTCAGGGTTTGTGTGCATAAACATTTTAAGGGTTTTTAAAATTAGGGTATCAGATAATCCAAGGATGTCCTTGTTAAGAACAAGATATATATAGCATGGAAAACAATGCGGTAATTTGAAGGAAGATATTAAATAATTAGTAATACAATTAGCATATGAATGTAGCAGAGATTTGAGTGATTAATTCTTGGGAAACACTGAGTTATGATTATCTGTTTTTGAAGTAGTATCCTACAGAGACAAAAATGTTGCATCACAGGATTTGGACTACCTCATGTCTTCAGGACATCCAGTCCCTTCTTTTTGAACTTCTGCAGAAAGAGAAATTATTGCATTCTGGGATGTTATATTCTATGACCAGACAATATATAACAGTTCAACTTCTTCCATATACTTAAGTATATATAATTAGTGGTTCTAAGATCTCATTCTTGCTAATGACAAGTACAAAATAAGCCTAATCACTTTTTACTGTGCTACCCTGTCAATAATTTGAAGAAATCTCTTCTTCTGTTTACAGGTCACTTTTTATTAGGTAAATGAACCTTTTTTTTTTTTTTTTTTTTTTTTT
>NW_004524580.1:10498237-10536818 GCF_000260255.1 Octodon degus
CACGTACTGAAGTTCAGGTGGAGCTCTACAGAGTTTGGAGTTATCCAGCTGCGTCTGGCTTAGGTCTGGCTGCTGTGCTCAGCTCCTTCCTGCTGGGGACCTGGGCTAGGACTGGGTCTGGGCGTTCCCGGAAGTCGGCAGAAATTCCTACTCGGCGGGAGGGGTGGGGACGTCGAGACTATTATATCCTTATAGCACATGCAGTAGCTTATGCTTATGTATTTGTTTGTAATGGAAGTCTGAGCTTGCGCAGCATTTGATTTACTGTTGCTGTTGGCCACTGCACACTGACTCCTTGACTTCTTTTTACCTCCAGTTTCCAAGTATTTTTCCACGTGTATGCTGCTGACTCACCTGCTCCTATTCTGTAGCTGCGGGACTTGGTTCCTATTTTAGGCTCTAGGATCTTAACCCTTATTCCTGCTTAATTTAATGACTATGTTTACTTTAGTTCGTTGTTTCAGTATGTCAGCATCTTTTTTTTTTTTATTTTGAATACTATACTCTGCTAACATGTTCATCTCTCTCTCCTTAGAAGGGTGTCAGTACATAGTCTTGCTTTTTAATGAGGCATTCTTTGCAATCTGACTTTACCTCCCTGAATGCATGCTCACTATAACATTTCTGTTGGGGATGCTGATATTTAGATGGCTTCACTGACATGAACATGGCAGTTGATACATCGCTATTGTCTTCTGCTTCTCCAAAGTTCTCCTCCTTGACCTTCCTATGCCCTTACCCGAAACCACATAAACCTCTCCTTGGCCCACTTACTACAACTTTAATGGTGAACATGGCAGAGGCCCTGGAAAGCCCTGCTCTGTTGGTAGAGCCGGTGCCCATTCCAAGCTAGTTGTTAATATTTTGAATATCACCTCTGGGTATAACATAATATGTGTGAAATTCAGTCTATGTGTGGCTCCAACACCTCATGTCATGTTTTCCTTTGGTAATGTGGTAGAGTGAACTCTGAAAGTACCAGAATTATAGAGAATAATTTGGCATTATTTTAACTGTCTGTTTTTGAAGTTGTTATTTGATGACTACAAGGCTTTCGGTAAAGGGAAAAGTCAATAAATACAGAATGCTCCATGGTGAGTTTCCTTCCGCCTCAGACAGCTTTTCAGTATGTTGACTAATTTAGCATCATTTCAGCGTGTTAGCCAGTACTAGTAGTTGCAGTATAAATGAGCCGAAGGGAATTGACTGAAACATGTTGTGCTGCTTTATTGTGTATTATTCTTCTTACAGGATAGCCTGGTTTTTAAGAAATCATAAATTATTAGTTGAACGTGGGCACATGGCCTTTCTAGTGCACTGATCTCATACCTAATGCTGAGCAGCAAAAACAGCATTGGTACAGCCAGGCCAAAGATGTGATTTTTCTCTAATTCTTCTAGCTACTTGGTAAGCTTGGATGGGAATCTTAGATTTTCATCACTGGAAAGATGAAGAAAATGTTAGTGAGTTCACAAGATCTATAGAAAAGTGTTTCGAAAATGAGAAATGTTATGTATATTTATTAGCAATAGAGGCTCTATATAAAATTTGTCTTCTCATTTAGCCACTTTGGAGTCCAGACAAGATCCCAAGAAAAGACTGGCTGGAATACCCAGCTCTGACTTTGTTGTGGAGAGGACATTGGTGTCTTACCATCACACATCTGTGATAACTGTGGCTTTGTTACTCAAATGCCAGATTAATGTCCTACTATCATTTCCCACCTTCAAAATTGTGAATGCTTATAATCAGTATAAAAAGAGCATTAGTCCCCAAGTTGTTGTATGTGAGCATAATGTCTACGATCAACTCGGGCTGTGTTGGAAAGCTAGGCTTTTGGCTGAGTGCGTGTCCTTCCGTGATGATCACTTCCAGCATGTGGAGCTCATTAGGCCGTGTTGGAGCAGGAGTCACAGTTTAATGTGCTAACACTGCATCTGTTTCAACCCTGACGATAACACCTGGATCAGTTTAGAACTTATGTTGAAGTTTAAGATATGGTATAGTTAATTTCTAAAACAACTATTGATCTTTGTATGTGTGAACCTCGTGGTCTTTCACATTCCAGATCAATCCACTGCCATTTAAACTTGCCTCTACCTGTGTGCCTTTTCAGAACGGGAAATAAAAAACATGTGTCCCCTCTAGGGGTTTTGTTTTAACTGAAATTTTTCTGCAGGGTGATGATGATGAGGTTGTTACAGTGTTTTTTTCTCTCCCTTTGAAAAGAACTGGAAGATACCTTTATGTTTTATTTTTGTAAACTTTATCCAATATACACCTAAAATGAGTTGTTAGATCATTTTCTGCATGTTTGTCAAAATGCACTAATATTCATGGTTCGAGCCATTAATGACATCATAAGCAAGTCATTAATTCCTCTTGGGTGCTGTGAAATGGACAGGCATTAAAAATTAAAGAAAGGTGATTCGGTTACTGAGACTGAACACCTTATCTTTGTGGCTAGCTAAAAGCTGAGTGCCAGTTCAGTAGAGCTTTGAAAAATGACTTTCCCCACTGACCCTGCTTTTAAAGATTGCAGAGTTTGGAGTTCCTTTTTAAAGTAGTAAATGCCCTTGGAGAGTTGGAGTGCCGTTTTATTCCCATTAGAAAGATTGAACTTCACCCTAGGACGTCCTCAGAAAGGAAACCATTAGAAGACAGGACCAGTGCAGCATCTGAGTATGCCTGTTCTGGTATCCTTCACAAGGCAACTTTTAATGTTAGTTTTTCAATGTAGAAATTCATCTACTCTGAGTGGAGTGACCCTGGTAGAGTGCGTGACATTATCTTTGTACACAGGGTTGTTACATTCCTGACCTTAAACGCTTTTAGGTTGTATTTTAGGACATCACAATTACAGTTCACTTAGTATCCACCATATAGGACTGGCTTATACAGGAAGACAATTAAGGGATCGCCTGCAAATATTATGTTTGTGTCTTATTATTAGCAATGATACTAGAGACTGAATGTAGACAGTCCTATTGTTCAGAAATTGTTCTTTGAAACATATTATGTGATTCAAAATTCTTGGAAAAATTATTTCCTACTTCATAAAGAAAAAAAAAATAAATCCTAGATTTAGGACTCAAAGCTCAAATTGCAGACCACATTATGGTTGTTTTATTTGAAAAGGTAATCTTTAATCAGAACGATATATATACAATCACAGCTTGTGTAATAAGATGTAGCTTCTTTTCTTACAATGAAGCTGTTACAGAATATCCTAATTAGGTCAGAACTATAAGTCCTACATTTTTCTTCTTTCTTTTATGTTTTTTGAACACTTCTGTTCCTCTATACTGCTGATTGAATTACACTGCTATGAGTATCATTTTTGTGAAGTTAGATTGGCTGATGGGCTTAATTTATGATTAAGATGAGCACAATTTCACATGAATGAAAAGGAAGAGAGAGGAACAAAGGCCCTAGAGAAGATGTTAAGAAAAATGACCAATGATGGCAGCAAGTCAATGCTATACCTCGTGGTATTGACTGACATTTCTGAAAATGAGTACTCTACTGTGGCATGCAGGTGGTAAGGCAGGTGAATGGTATAGGACAGTTATTTCCTAACCATGTACTGTGTATCAGGCACTGTGCTCTGGAATTAGCCTAGCTGTTTTAATCTTCCCCACTGACAGCAGTTTGTACATGAGAAAACTGAATCATCCAGCTTGTAAAGCCAAGAGAAATTATTTCAATCAAGATTTTCCTAACTTGAAAGCATGTGTGTACAACTTTAACACTTTCTATGAATTTTAGGAGTTGTTTCAGATCAAAGATGAATATATAGTATTCTTTTTTTCTTTCTACAGATGGGAGTGAAAAATTAGATTTGTTATGCTTGGATTCCTCTGATTGAATATCATCTTCCAGTCTTAGACTTTGGTCCTGCTTGTTTATTTCATGCACTATGAATTTAATTAACATGGTTACTTTTATGTTGGAAAATTTTCTTTTATTGGTAATGGCTGTGGTGACAGAAGTTATATTTATTGAAGGCAGTGGTGGTCAAGATTGAATAAAAATGATCTCATGGTCCTGGCTTGGGAATTTTAGTTTCGTGGTGGTTGGATAATTTAGCAGTCATACTTGTGGAGTGGTCATGAAAGTTACTACTACTACCCAGCTAATTAAAGTATATGACTTGGGAATCATTAAAAGGGAAAAATATAACAGGGTTAATATACATATTGGTGCTTCATAATTTATCCAGAGCATGAAATCTGAAAGAGGGCTGGTGAGATAGCTCAGCGGACTAAGCTCCTGCTGAGGCAAGTGCAGGGACTGCAGTTCGATCCCTGGCACCACTATGCTATGACAGGCTCACCCTGAGGGCGGACTGAGCCAGCCAGAGTCTGCGCATAGTGGCACATGCCTGTAATCCCACTGCTGGGGACACTGAAAGCAGGAGGATCACCATTAGTCCAAGCTGCTTAGTGAGACCCTGTAACAACCAAATACAATTAAAAAAAATATATGAAAGAGCTGATAGTTTTCCCATACCATTTAGCATGTGCATATGGAGTGCCTGCCAAGTGATTTATTTAATCATGAAATTTAATTTATTTCTTCTTGATTATTGAATGTTGGTCAAGGAAGGACATGAAGATTAGATAATATTGTATATTAGAATGTTGGTAAATTTTAATAATGGAGTTAATATATTTTTCTCTATTCATTTTTGCAAGGACTATCTCTTGCCTTCCATGACAATGTTAGAGAATTATGGTGATTTGTGGACCAAAGGTGTGGGTGTGCTGTGTGCTTCCCTGTGTTAGTTTTAAATTAAAGTGTTTTCCTCCTTGCCTGTCTGTTTCTCATCAGGGCTTATATATTCCTGCATCCAAAAAAACTCTGATTTAGCTGTGAGGCTGATTTTATTCTAGGGCTGTCTGTGTATCCTGTCATCGCAGGCAGCCCTGGTGAAGCTTCTCATGTTGTGCGTGTGTGTTGCTGCACTGTGTTCAAAGTCTGATCCTTCTCAGATGTGTGTGTGTGTGTGTGTGTGTGTGTGTGTGTAACTGTTTTATAGCTAAAAAGAGATGCAGGCAGCAGTGTTTCTGCCAGAATATGTTTTCTATTAGATGCTGTACTATGAAATTATAGGTTAGTTTGGGGCTTTTATAAAGCTGCCTCCTTCACCCGTCCCTACAAGACAATGAACACCTTCCTTTGACTCACGTTTTCCAAGATTCCTTAGCGTTAAAGGAAGACTTGCTTTTGGAAGTCCAGAAATTAAAAGAATATGGTAGAAAAGCATTTTTACAGCTTTATTGAGTCTTGAGGGCAGATACATGGATTCCAGACAAAATGCAATAATAGAGGAGGGTTTTACTTGCAAATCGCCTTCCCAACACTTCTTGCTGGAGATTTATTGTACATGTGGAAGAACAGGGGCCGCTTTGTTAGATGGAGTTAGTTTGAGGGATGGTTTTTTTCCTGCCTATTATTAAGTAGGAGCTCTTCTTTAATTAACTTACCTCACCAGTTTAGGTTTTCCAGTTTGTGGCATTATTGTGTGGCTAAAATGAGACAATGTGTGTGCTTAGTAAACTTTGTCAATCTCAATGTAAATATGAAGTAGCGCCCATGCTTCATTGTGTCTGTTTACTTAGTGTTAATACTGTTGTGTATTGGCTTCATTGGCATGATTAGAACTTTTTTTCCTTCTTTAAGAACCTGGACACATTTTAGCACAATTGAGACTAAGGTAGCTCTTGAACTGTATTTATACTTTCCAAGCAATTTATCCCATCAGGAAAAATGAAGAACAAGACAGGGTATTGGAGGGCCAGGGAGATAGCTCAGTAGAATAAGGACCTGCCTAGCAAGTGCAGAGTCCTAAATTCAGTCCCTGGTGCCACACACACACACACACACACACACACACGACAGAATATTGGAAAAAAGGGGCCTGTGTGTGAAATGTGAGATGTGATTTTCCTGAAACGCTCAAAGATAAAGAGCAGACACATATGTACTTGTGTATGATTGTTCTCATGGTGTAGTGTGTATGAGTTGTCTAGGGCCTCCTACAAACATAGCATAATCAACAGACATTTACTTTCTCACAGTTCTGGAGCCTAGAAGTCATGCTCAAGGGATTGGCAGGTTTGGTTTTGCCTGTAGCCTTTGTGCTTGACTTGCAGATGTCCTGGCCAGTCTGTCCTCACAGCAATAGTTCCTCTGTGTTCCACACACGTCCCTCCAGTCTTTGTGTCTCCAAATTTTCTTTTGTTAGTTGGACACTGATCAAACAGGAGTAGAGCCCACACATGGTATAATTTTAATTGAATTAACCAAATTTCAAAATATAGTCATAGAGGTATTAAAGGTTAGTACCTTAGCATATGCATTGGGGTGGGGATCGTTCAACGCACAACAGCAAGAACAATAAATGAGGAGACATTGAGACCAGGTTTCTAGTGGTTTCTCTGATCTTTACTGTCCTGATAGTCCCAACAAACTGAACTTCTCACATGCACATCTGTCCACTTTTGCTCACTTGGGCCATGATGGGGACTGAAGAAAGTTGCGAATGTGAGCACGTTTCATAAAATGTAAAATGATACAAATACAAGGTAGTATTATAATGGAAATACCTGTGAGGGAAACATTTGCAACACATGGAAAATTTTAAATCAGAAATGTGAAGGATCATTGCAAACATTTGGCTAAAATAAGCTTCTTGGCTGTTGTGTTTGGCTGAAAGAGTGGTGTGGATAAGAAAGGTGAGTTGAGGAAGGCTCAATTCAGAAAAGACAGTAATTAGGCAAAGAGATAAGCCAACATGTGGATAATGCAACATGAACGTCTTCCCACTCCAATGCTTCTCATCTTAGAGACCTTTGCTTCTCTTTTAAAAAATTTCCCCCTTTGTTTTCATGATCTGGCAGTGCTCAGGCAGGGGCTCTTAGCAGATTCTGAGCCATGGTCCCAGCCTGAAGGTACTGCTCCCATTCACCGCATGTGAAGATTTTATGACTCTTCCTCAAGGATATGATTTGTTAAAAGAATAATACAGTTCTTGGGAGGGTGGGGAGATTACCATGTACTTTGGTATATCTGGTCTGAAAGTTGTGTAGCCCATTTATGTGTGAAAAGAGTTACTTAACTGATGAGGCATATTTTCAGCTTGCCACATGTGCCATGCCCGGTGTGCAGCTGGATATCTGGGTCCTTCAGGACCAAGATGACATCCTCTTTTATGCTGTAAAAGTGTATAGAACAAGACCATGTGCAAAATGTGGATGGTTACATTTATCTTTTGTCTTTTGGAATCTAGTATGTGATAGAACATGTTCATTTTTGAAAGCAGTGCACTTCTAAAAAAACTACTGTGATATTTAATACAGCTATTAAATAATCAAAGATTGATAATAATTTAAATATCAAGAGCTATGAGGAAAAGTTGCATTTTGTAAGATATAGACACTCATGAGACTGTTGTAGGAGAAAGAGAATATTTAAAAATAAATCTATAAAAATAAAAATGGTACTGGTCAAGCAATGGCCGTGACTTATCCACATGGCTGACACTCACAAAGGATCTGCAAACTGTGATACAGGGTTTCAGGATAAATCCTGAGGGGATTTGATTGACCTTGTCAGATACAAAAGTTACATTTCTTATTATATGGGTCTTGCTTTATCTTGGTCTTAACCATCCAGCAGAAAAGTATAAAAACAAGGTATAAAAAGTAAAATATTAATATACTGAGCTATAAAAGGCTCAAGTCAACAACTGCTGACATTGCCAGTCCTATGGATAACCCACTACTACTATGGATGACTGCACCATATTGGAATACTTCGCTGAATTCACGTACCTACAATATTTAAATGGCAAGGGGATACCCTTCTCTGACAAAACTAAACCAAAAAAAAAAAAAAAGGGATACAAATGAAGGACCATTTTGTATCTATGTGTACAAAATAGGATAGATATATAGCTACTTTCTCTTAATTCAATGAGAAGAAAGGTTTGTAATAATAGCATTTGGATAGGGTATCATGTCTGCATCTTGTACCATGAATAACCACTACGAAGACAATATGCAATGTATTTATTATTGAAACTGTCCTACTAATCGGTTTTGAAACTGTCATTGCTATTTGTTTCTCAATAAAATTAATTAAAAATAAAAAATAAAAATACTTTGTATGTATCTATGAATTTATGAAAACCTATAATACGGACCATTCATGAATTATATAAGCTACTGTCCTAAAATGATTCATATATTTGATTTAAATTGAGCATGATGAAGCTTCATAGTGTCTCTTCTTTTGGTATTTTAATTTCAACTCTAAAAAAAGTAAGAAAATGATATTTTATTAAACTTTTAAGATGAAATTCTACTCAGCTTAGTATAAGAGTAAGAATGCAAAATGCAGATATAATGACCAATGTAGAAAATGATATTTTTCATTATGCAGATTGCAAGGCAATGAAAAATATTTCAAGTTACTAAGAACTATAGTAAGTTTGAAGATTCTTTTAATCAGTAAAATTAACTGCTTGGAGTGTGGTATTCCTTATGTGTTCATGTTGTTAATTTTTGCCTTATTCTTGCTAAATGCTTTCACATAAATAACATTGAAAGTATCTTGGGGTAAATGAAGTTTTAATTTTAAATGGTAAGCTTTTTTTTACATAGATTGTTACTTATCAAGGATATTTGAATTTTTTTCATGGGTAGTCCCTGAAGAAATTTTGAAAATGACAATGTGAATTAATCTGGGGAACTAAAAATATTTTCAAATATTGACCATGGCTGCTTTGTCTAATTTCTTTTAGTAGGGGAGACAGTGCCTGGGAAAATTCTCCTGGGTGGAGGGAAGGAGCTTCCTTATTCACAAACGTTCTAGGAGTGTGAATTGCCAACAGCTTGGGAACTTGTTCAGCTGCAGATAGAGCCATCTTTGAATTAAAGGTTTATTTTTCTGGGTTTCTTGATGTTGAAGGCTAGAACAGGATGGTTGTGCAGGGATAGTTCATAAGCTTCATTTACTGCTTATAGGAAAAACTCCTACAGGAGAGAAGAATCCACTAAAAATATGCCATTTGTTACAAGGCTTAGCATTTTTATTTTATTTTTATTTATTTTTTTAAAAGCATTTTTAGATTTACTTAGCATTTTGAAATTTACTAAACAACTAGCTATTTGAGACCTTCTCCCTTGGATATCTGTCTGACAACAGGCTCCTTGTTGCTTCTTGTGACTTTTTCATTTAATATTTAAACAGTGACTATTTATTATGGGCCCATTGCTCATGAAGTCATTTCTGCTCTCTTCAGGGAGGAGATCCAGATAGAAACAAACAAACAGCAAAATGTTACAGGTGTAGTGACACATTGTGTGAAGTCTACTGATGCAGGCATGCTGTCCACTGCCTCTCTGATCTAGAGGCTTAGTACTGTCCCCAGCATCTCAGCTCCCAGCCCTAGAAGTTACTTCCCTTCTTTGGGCTCCTCTATAAATCTGAAGTGCATTGCTTATCCCCAAACTTTAGGACAGGGTGAAAGTATTACAGTTTTTTTCTCTACTCCTTTACTCTTTTAGCCAAGTATTTGCATATTAACTGGAGCTTTTTAAATATAATGGCTTATCCCTGAAGAGGAAACTCTAATGAAGGGATTATAGGTTAAGTGGCAAGTGAGTGCCAAAGACATTTGGGTAAGCCAATTAACCTGATGGTTTTTCCATCATTAATTATCATTGTGTGAGAAGAGGTTAGTGCCCAAAGTGAGCAAACTACTTTTAGATGAAACTGAGAATTCCCCGTGAACTTGAAACAATCTAGGTTGTTTTTAAATAGTAAATGCAGTTTACCGATCATCTCTAATTAAAGTTGAGCTCATTAAGTATGTATTGAGGGCCTACTATGTGCTGGGGTCCTAGCTATAAGTAGCTGCTTTTCATTCTTATAAGCAGTTAGTGTCCTGAGGAGATAAAGGAGCCTTAACAAGACGAAGCCGACTTAATTGAGGACATTCACATGCAACACAGTTCTTTTTCATCCCGGGGCCAACTGTAGCATACAAACAGAACAACACCAGTTATTCCTGCTGCCCTGTCCCCCAAAAGTCATTCCAGTCAAACTAAACTGGTGTATTTTCAAATTTACCATATTTTCTCCTGTGCCATGTTCTTCAATAGTGATGACTATTGAGACAAGTCCCTGACTCCTTTTGCCTTCGCTTAGCTCCTTACATGTTATGCTTGTAGAGTTGTTCTTCTATTGGAAGCTTTTGAGCTTCTAAGATGGTAAGAGCCCTTTTTATGTTCTCCATCAGCAGTCAGTATTTGTATTAGAGCACTATTTGTAGTGAGGGGTAATGAAATTCGCTGTGAACTTACTTCCTCTACCAGGTGAATGTTTCTCAAACTTAAGAAATCTACTTTGCTGATTGTACAATGGTAGTGTCTGTCCCACTACTGAATGAACAAATGGATGAGTGAATGATTTTCTTACTGTCCCTTTTATGGACAATAATAGGAACTTGGAGAAAGAATATTAGAAACATCGTATGCCATTTTCAATGCATACACTTCTTATTCCTTCTGACTGTCCTGCTTCAGAAATATCCCCCACATCTCATTTAAGATCCTTGGTATTTGTAGGAAGGAGTGAGTATTGTTAATAGGTCAGTATTGAAAATCTAAACTAAATGTAGTCTGCAAAAGTCACTGGGAAACGCTATGGGAAGATAGTAGTTTTAAACAAAACATGGGGTTGAAGTACATTTGGGGAGATGGAATGGCTGAAGGACAATAGTTTAGGAGGCAAGAACTGGTGCTCGCTGGGGCAGAGAGGCTGAGTTTAGCTGTGGTAGGATGTAGATGAAACAGTAATGAAAGATTGACCTGAAAGTCATAAAGGGGAAGGCAGTGAATGGTGAGCTATGAAGGGTGTTTATTATGCAAAGACATAGGGCATGATAAGGGATTTTTAGCGTGAGGGGTAGAGTTAGAGTTACATGCTAGGAGCTTTTTCTTTCTGTAGTATACATAATGGATCAAATTGAGAATGAAAGCAAGCAGGAATTGCCATTGAATTCAGTTTAGTAATATTTATTACATGCCTAAGATACATTGTGCACTGGGAGAAAAGACATAATTCTTTTCCTGAGGGAAACCTAGCTTAATGAAAGAATGAGGAAAAATGATCAGTTGATTGTAGCAACCGTGCTATGCCACACGGAAAGTAATGAAAGCCTGAAGGAAGGCAGTGGAAAAGGGAAGGTGGAGGCAGATTCGAGAAAAACCTGCAAGTTGCAGGGTGGTTTCTGATGTCCTGCGAAGCTTTAGTGTGTCCTTAACCAGTTTTAAGATAGACACAGGAGTAAAAACGTAAGGAGCACTCATGTGCAACCTTGATTGGAAGTGATGGAATAACAGCGGTAATTAATGTGAGACTCAGTAAGAGAGAGACGGTTTGTGGGAAAACTAGTTTGGATTCAGAGTTATGCATATGGAATAAGAATATATATGAGCTGTTTTCTAATAGAAAAGAAAAGTAGGTTTGGCAACCCAGCATGTGTTCATTATACAAGGCTATGCAGTTTTCAAACTTCTTAAACTAGTGTTACATCTTTTGCTTTTTTATGGGATCCTTAGCCAGAAGGCTAGTTCTCTGTAAATTCAAGGATGTAGACTTTAAAGAGGTTACCTTTAGACATCTAGTAAGGCTACCTTTCAAGGTAATGATACCTTTCGAGTTACAGAGTCAGTTTAGAAAAGCCAACATTTCATTATTCTTATAGTGCAGTGTTGACGTCAAGTGGACACTCTAAGATATTTATGTTCATGAGCAATGTCTCATCCAGAAGTTCAGATGAAGAGGTCATCTCTTACTTTGCAATTGTGGAGGTGACCACCGGATGGGATTGTAGAAAGAAAGACACTTAGGGGACACAACCAAGAGAGAAATACATGCATTTTGGGGAGAAGAAATGCAAAAGAGATGCTGGCCAAGGAGAAGTAAATAGAGATGGTAAAAAACAACAACAACAACAACAACAACAAAAAAAAAAAAACACAGGAGAAAGAAAAGATTACTGTGTTAAAGAATGAAAGTAACACTTCATAAATGCTTTTTATCTTGTGAAAGCATTAGTAAAGTTTACAGGAACTTCAAGTGAAACATTCGTGACAATATTCCATAGCTTTTGAAGACTGTAAACATAAATATGTCTAAAGCAACACTGTTTGCATGATGGCTAGCTAACAAGAGTTGTTTTACAGTTGATAGTAACCATCACAGCTAATGTGTGTTACATAAATTACAGCACACATGTGCATGTGTTATATTGCATTATGCATACGTATTGTACAATTATGTTTCTTTTGCTCATTTCTCCTCACAATGGTCCTATGAGGCAAGTACATTCCTTTTTTTTGTACAGGGAGGATACCAAGACACAGAAAAATGAAGGACCTTTCTTTTGTAGTGAGCACAAGTCCATTTGGCTCCAGCCTGGCATTGCACCACTCAGCTTGAGCACAGAAACGTAGGTTGGGTAGCATTTCACACTGGTCAGGCTGAATGAGGGCATTCTTCCTTTTCTCTCTTGCAAAATGAATTGCAGTCCATTGCTTTTTTAAAATTTAAGGATTGACCTGTATTTACTTTCCAAGTACAGCAATAAAAAACATATCAGAACAGCATACCATTTGACGTTTGAAGAATCTAAACATCATTTCTGCACCGAAGGACTAATGGTCATCATCTGTGGGCCTCAGACCGAAAAGGTCAATGGACAGAAAAAAAATAGCAGCAAGAAACGCACACACACGCAAGGGCAGTTTGGATGCCAGTGTCACATTGTACATCAGTTTTACAACAATGTTGGCCTTTGTCAACATTTCCTAAAGGAAAAAATCATAAGGCAGCAAGAGCAAAGAACTGCAAATGAACAAAACTAGAAGCAGGTTAAGACCTCTGTGAAAACATGAGAGACTGAATCTTTTTACTTCAAAAGACAATCCAGTTCTGTATTCCCTAGAGAATTGTTTCTTTTTTCTTTTTTTCCCCATCTGCTACTTCTGATGTCTTCAGTTTGTCCAGAGTGGAAAATTTCCTAATTTCTTACTGTCTCTGGGAATTTTCAACTCCAAACACCTCACAGAAGCAACCTCAGAAATTATATCAGTGTGAAATTTTGTTTTGCATTAAGGTGTTTCATTAGCTGCAGAATAGCAGACAGAAAAGGCTTCACCATTTCCATTTTGGACTCGCAAAAGAAAATGCAAATGATCAGATCTATTATGCTTAGTGCTGAATGACTACTTTACATCTCCTCTTGCCGATTACTCAGATTCTATTAAGGCTCTTTTTCCTTTTGCTGGTATCTTTCTTAATGTGGTGTTGAGGTGATGTAATGCACCTTTTATCACTGACTTGCATATGGGACAGGACTTATATATTAAAACCCGGTAGAGCTTAGTATCCTGAATTCTTTGGCCATAATATTCATTGATTAAATAAAAACCTGCATAAGAAAATAAAACCGAAGAATTTTAGCATGCAGAAGGCTCCCTTAGTATAGTATGTTTTATACATAGGTGAGGTATTTCCTTGTTCTTTTGTTTTTCTTTTATAAACATCATTTTCCCTTTAAATTTTGTTCTTTGAACTGTGCTTCACAATTTTTTCCTCACAATGCAGTTATGAGATTTATTAATTTTGTTTTTTGTTTTGAAAACCTCATTTTTTTGCAAGAGATATAGTATATCTTGTGGCTGCTGCAGGTTACATGGCTTATTGCTATAAAGATAATAACTTGTAGTGGCTTTACACAGATTTTTAGAATTTTTTGTTTTATTTCTTTCCAGAAAGAGTTGGTTATAGCAGTGAGCGAATAGCTTATAGAAAATCAGGGTTACAAAATTAAAAAAAAAAAGGAAAGGTAAAGGAAGACTGTTCTCCATTCTTTTCAAATCTCCCATTGGAAGAATGAAGTATTGTCCTAAACTAAATGTGCTTGCTTCCCAGCTTTCTCTGAGTAATGTCCAGTGAGTAGCTCTTCACTGCCCTGACTTTGATAGTACAAAAGTTTCTGCATTTGTTTGATATTACAGATATTCACATCAATATCCGGGATGTCAGATGAAAGCCAGTTAAGTTTCATTCTGAATTATTTTAAATCAGCTCTCTCTGACAGCACCGTTTGGCAGTTTGGCAGTTTTTCATATTTCTTTTAAATTTTAATTATAACCCATCAAGTCTTAAGCAATTACTTCTGGGTTAGACTCTTGATGAATGTCATAGCAGGGTGTTTTAATTTAATGGATCCAGAAAAACATCTGTTTCTAATATTTTAAAAGCCAATTTATATGGAAATTCGTTTAATGCACAGTCAATACACGGAGACTTGAAAAATCAAAATGGAAAATCAAACTTCTGTGATGTGCTCAGTCTTCTGTTAACAAAGGATTTCACTTATGATAGGTTCAGCCGATACTACTTAACTCTCAAACTATCATAGTTTAGAAAAAGGTAGCAATTTACTTCTCATATGCATGAAACAGAGAGATTGTTTGCCTAAGGCTGGTTCGCTCTCCATGACAGGGACTCGGTTTCCTCTGGTCTCCTCTCTTTTTACCTGGGATTCTTATCCCTACAAATACCTTATGGCCCAGTGCTGGAACTCTGCTATTACATGCTATTTCATGTAGCAGGAAGGAGGAAGGGGCAAAACGAGGGCAAGAAGGTCAACTTTCCCTTCAGGACGCACTCTTATTGTAGTAGCCAAAGCTAGTTATGTGACAGTGTTTAGCATCGGAGGAAGTGCCTGATAACCACGTATTCACCTGAAGATTAAAATTCTATTGATATGGAAAGAGTCTAGACGCAGGGAGATGATGAACTATCTCTGCTATGTAGTAAAAATTTTAAGATATGGTTTTAACAGATCTACCTTTTGGATAATGTTCCTAAATAGACAATATATCAAAGAACCAGCATGGTATTTGCCAAATAGTAGATAATCATTAGGTACTGATTGATCTGTTTTCATTCTAACTGCTAAATGTAACAAATTTCAGAAGTTAAGGATCAAGAAGACTTCAATAAGGGACTTTTAAATAGATTGTAGCCCAGTTTTTTATTCTACTTTATCATAATCATAATAACAGCTAATAGGGCAAAGGTGTCATTTGTAGTAGGTTGTTCAGAATGCTCATGTATCTGCAAAGCAATGCTTTTGCTTCTCTATATAGAAGATAAATGAACACTTACAAATGTTTGTTAAGTGATTCCAATTAAGGTTGACTATTATCACATAAGCTGAAGTTCACAGAGGTTAATTAAGAAGCCACTTAGAGAAGCTATTGGAAACTACTGTTGCCCAGTCATTTGATTCCACTTGGTGTACTACCTGTTTCCTCTGGCTATCATTTTGGTTGTGTTTCTTAATCTGTTTGAATCACCATTGCATTTTCTTTTAAATCTGGCAGTAAATTACTGACCTGGGGCTCACGAATGTTTATTTCCCCTTAGCTTGTCAATCATGGCTTTTTCCAACCTGAATTTTTGTAACATTTATATGGAAGTTTTTCTCTGCTCACAGCTGCCTCATACTGAAAGGCAGAACTGGTAAAGCAGCTACAGGTAAATGCCAGTAGGGCAGCCTCCCTTCACTTACTCTTCAGCCACAATGACCTGAACTTCTCAGAGCAGCTCTTAACAGTAGACCAGGCAAGAGTTTTCTAGTTGGGATGTCGCTGTCCTGCTCCTTCTTACTCATGTGCCCCTTTTGTGTTTCTGGGAACAGAGGGCTAGGTCCACTATGATTACAAAAAACTGCAGATTCCACCCTGCTTCCTCAGAATTTCCAAACCGAGTCCTCCACAAGTATACCATATCTGTGTATACCAGAAGTATTGATTCCTTAATATTAGCCTTTATATTGACTTTTAAATTTTTGACAGCTTCATTCTGAGAAAGCCTTAGAAAACCCGTTACTAATAAGAAAATTAATTTCTCTTGCGATAGACATCTCATGAAATATAAACCTTAACATTGTGTAGGGTTTGTCTTTTTATAACCCCCCAGCAGTATATACTTCATTTATTGGGAAGAACATAATAATGAAGGAATGCACAAGCCACAAAACTCATTCTGCTTTTTCAAATTTAGAAAAGCTATGATTTTTTCTTAACTGTAACTTTTTCACCTGAGTGATGTGGAGAATAATATTTAACTCGTCAATATTGTTCCAAACTTTTGATAAAAAAATATTGCCAGGAAGTTTGGTCCAGGAGTTGGCAGAGAACGAGGACTCAGGAGATAGTAGTGCCTACCGTGAAGTTTCTTTGGAGATGCCAAGTAGATGAGCCTAGAACTTTTGAGTCTCAAATCAGCAGACATAATAATTTCTACAGGTCGAGGCAAGACCTCTGAGAGCAGAGAAGTGCGAAATGCTGAGTTTACTATGAAGGAAGAGGAGCATCTCCATGCTGAGAGCCTGTCCAGCCAGTCTTGCCTCCGTCTAGGCCTTGCTGTTCTTAGGCGCTTTAGCATTACCTTGGAGCTTATTAGAGACATACCGTCTGTCTTAGCTGCTCTTCTCCTTGATCAGATAAAATACCTGGCACCCAGTGTTAAAGGAGAAAGTGTCATTGCAGCTCAGTGTGTGCAGGTTTCAGTCCATAGACGGCTGGCTCTGAGACAGGGTGACAGGGTAGAAGGGAATCGAAGGGAGACAGAGTTTGTGGTGAAGCAGACAGGCAAAAGGCAGCAGAGCAGCAAGTGACCAGTGAGAACCGCAGCAATCCTCTTTCTATCCTTTATATACTACCCAGGCTATCTGCCCTTAGGGCTGGTAGCCTCACCCAATTTTGGGAGCCTTAATCCTAGTACCACACCATCTGTCCATTCCAGTGTAACATCCTTAATTTCAGCATCAGACTCCAGAACCAACCGCCTCTGAAGAACCTACCTATGGCTGTATGAGGCGGTAGGCGAACATTAACTCGCAAGCCATAATACAGCTAGGCTTCTCCCCAGAACTGCTCAATTCAAGCCTGCTATTTAGCAAGATTCCCTAGGTGATGTGTGTGTGTGTGTGTGTGTGTGTGTGTGTGTGTGTGAGAAACACTGTTCTGGGTACTAGGATTTGACCTAAAATTTACCTTTTAGTAGAGGACCAGTTCCCCTTATAGACGATCCCTTACACCAGCGCCACCTGGTTGAGAATGCAGAATCGCAGACCTTAAGTGGACATGGAGCTGGAATCTGCATTTTTTAGCCAGTGTGCCACACGGTTTCCAGGGCAGTGGTTGGGCAGCTGTTACCCTTGAAGCTCAAGTCATTGACAAAAACAAAAGCAAAAACAAAAACAAAAACCCTGTTTCTTTTCAGTAAGCATCTGCATTCAGGAAAAGTAGTGCTTTCCTGGTGGAGGTGCTAGCAGGCACCGGGAGGGAGATCTGAGTCACTTTGGCACAACGGAGATCCCTTCTCAGCGCCACCTCATAAAGAAACTTCTGGAAAAGCAGTATCTCAACAATGTCATTTATTATTTGTTTATTTTCCTTTTGCATTTTACATTTGATTTTTAAACAAAAACACATTTTGTTTTCTAGCCGTGCTATCAAAACTAATCAGGACCTCCTCCGAGAAACTCCATGGACCCACATTTTCTACAATGATTTTTGGGGGACGCTTCTCACACACAGTGGCAGCCACAAGTCCTACCGGCCGCTCTGCACTCTTTCCTTTCGCCTGAACCATGCCATCGGAGGCTTGAACCCCTGGAGCTACCATCTCGTCAACGTCCTGTTGCATGCGGCGGTTACCGGTCTCTTCACTAGCTTCTCCAAGATCCTCTTTGGCGACGGATACTGGACCTTCATGGCCGGCCTGATGTTTGCTTCCCACCCCATCCACACAGAGGCGGTGGCAGGAATCGTGGGCCGGGCTGATGTCGGGGCTGGTCTGTTCTTTCTCCTCTCCTTGCTGTGCTACATTAAACACTGTTCTACAAGAGGCTATTCAGCCAGGACCTGGGGCTGGTTCCTGGGGACAGGACTGTGTGCAGGGTGCAGCATGTTGTGGAAAGAACAAGGAGTGACTGTTCTCGCAGTCTCAGCAGTTTATGATGTCTTTGTCTTTCACAGACTGAAAATGAAGCAGATCATACCCACCATTTACAAAGTAAGTGATTGTTAGCTCTTGAGCATTGGATTTCGGAGTAATATACTTGCTTGGTTCTTGGCCGCCATTTAAAAAGCAAATTTGTTCCTCCTCAAGCAGAATTTAAAATAAGTTTCTTTTTGATCTTGGGCAAGTGGAAGTGTCCTGTTTGACCTTTGTCTGCTAAGGAGGGTTTTCAGTCACTGCTTGTTTTATTTCTCAGGTTTCTTAAGTGATTTTTATGATTTCAAAGGTACCAAAAGAATAATTTTGCCTTATTAAGAATATCCATCTTTATTCATTGATTTTTAATTCATTCTTTATTTCTGCCAAATTCCCCCTAATCCAATAAATTGCCTATAATTTATTTTTATAAAAATAACAGCCAATAAAAAGGAATTAGCTGCTGGGCTGTATGGAGGGGAAATCCTCTACTGTTAGTTAGCATGACTTTTCCTGAGTTTGGAAAGCAGCGGCAGCAGACTGCACTGGAAGTTGACTTCCTAAACAGTGACTCAGAGTCACCTTTTCCTTGTCCGAGGACAAGGATCAGAATAGAAAGTGCTTGCCATAAGCTATGCCTCGGGGCCAGTGTAGACCTTTGCCTCTGGGCTTCATGTTGGTTCCTCTGACCTGCCTTATTCTGTGGCTACAGAAGCATTTTTGGATGCCAGTATACTTCAGAGACTGAGGAGTTAGTTGCTAGAGCACTGAAGGGGCTACTGGGCAAACCGGGCCCCTGGAGAAACTGCCTGCCTATTCTCTCCCCTTCCTGTCACTCAGAAGACTCACCTTGTTTTGAGTTAGGAATGAATCTGGCCAAAGTTTGGAAATTTCAGAGTTTGGAAACTTCAGACAAACTTCTGCTTTCCTTTGTGTGTGTGTGTGTGTGTGTGTGTGTGTGTGTGTGTGTGTGTGTGTATGTGTGTGGTACTGGGGATTGAACTCAGGATCCTGAGCTTGCTAAGCAAGTGCTTATTCTACTAAGCTGTCTCCCCTGCCCCCCTCCTTCCTTTTGGACACAAGCAAGTTTCCTTCCTTCCTTCCTTCCTTCCTTCCTTCCTTCCTTCCTTCCTTCCTTCCTTCCTTTGTTCGTCCCTTCCTGAGACAGAGTCTTTGTATGTTTCCCAGGCTTGTCTCAAACTGGTACATTCATCTGAACTCTCCTGCCTCTGCCTCCTGAATATCTGGGGCTGTAGGCGCTGACCACTGTACTTTTTTGGGTAGGAATTATGGCTTTAGAAATTTGCTGTGAGGAAGTCATTCGTTTTCCTAGATTTGACTACCTTTTCTGCCTTACTTCCCAATTTTGCTCAAAATTGAATTGGAAAGAAATTAATGAAGAAAAAAATGAGGAAAATGGAACTAAAACACTTGTTGACCATTTTGTTCACATAGTAGAAGAACTATAGCTGTGCTTTTGCTTTGTGGGAAATGTAACCTTTTCACTTAGGATTCAGCTACCTACAACTTAATGAAGTGCTTCTGGGATTCCAATTAAATGCTAAAACTTTAAAGAACATTCTAGGTAGAGTTTGATTCTTAGAACCAACATATGGTTTGAAAGTTAAATTCGTCATTTAGAAACAGTTTTATTTCTTTCAAGGAGATTTGGAGAGAATAATTTTTTTTTCTAGAATGATGTCATTGACATAACACACTTTCTTGTTTCCTGAAAATACAAATAGAATACTTTGTCGTTTTTGCAGGTTGCAGTCTTCCAACACAGGCCCAGTAATGTTTTGTACCTCGTGCTGATAGCCTATGAAATCTGGTCTCACAGAATTGTTTATTTTAGGGCCAGCAAGATAGCTCAGTGGGCTAAGTGCCTGCTTTGGCAAGTGCAGGGGCCAGGGTTCGAACCCCGGTCCCACATGCCATGCTGGCCCCACCCCTGGGGCACTCAGCAGGTGACTGAGTCTAGGCATGGCGGAGTATGCCTGTAATCCCAGCATTGTGGAGGCTGAAAGCAGGAGGATCACTATGAGTCTGAGCTGTATAGTAAGACCCTGTACCAAATACATAAATGAAAAAAAAAAGTTTGTTTTGTCATCTCATTAATACATCAATTCAGGATTTGCTTTTGAATCTTTTTGAAGGTTTTTTTGGGGAAAAATTTCAATATATCTATCTATCTATCTATCTATCTATCTATCTATCTATCTCACTATTATTTCAAGCTGGCTTGAACTCACAGCAGTCCTCCTGCCTCAGACTCCTAGTGCTGGGATTACAGGCGTGCGCCATCACCCCCAGCTCTAGGCATATGTTTAAGGGCAGAGTTACTTACCATACAGTGACTTACCATACGAATAGTGTAGACAATAATCAGGACATACTTACAAAATTATTCATCTTTTAAAGTTAAGATTTACCTCAACATTCTGTATTTTTATCTGTCAATCTGACTCATATGACTGCTGCTTGATAAAGATGAGAAATACCTTTGGCAAAGAAACTCCTTAGAGAGGGTCGAGGTCCCTGTGTTATGGAGAAGGACTTAGTCTTATTCGAGGTTCAGTGTCCTGAGGCGACACTACTTGTCCTGCCCTTGCCCATCCCTGCTGCTGGTCAGGCAGCCACAGTAGTGGTTGTGGGCGTCGGGCTGCAAGACCCTTCATCTGAGCGCCCCTTCCTAACCTTAGGTCTTTCAGTTGTTCTTCTGGCTGAGGCTGAGTTTGCCCAGTAGAATTCATACTTCTGACTGTTTAGAAATGCTTTTACTATTCTCTAAATGTATGAAGGTAAGATAAACATATAAAACGTCAGATGAATGCTCAGTAGTCAGGAAATAATGTGGAATGCAACCTGGAAGCTTGGTTATTGCTATATGTCTCTTCCTCTGGAAATGAAGAGAGTTATCCTTGTTTCCTGGAGTTGGCATGATTATATGAGCCGCATGACGTTAAGTGCGAGCTGGCGTACCCAGCGCAGTATTTGGAAGACAGTGTATACTGGTGAAGGAAAATAAGAAACATAGATGGAAATTGTAATTTTTAATTTTAAGAAAGTCATGATGAAATGATAAACCTCAAGTAGTTCTTAAGTGTCTAGAGCATTGATAGAAGGTGAAATGTGACCTGCTTAGAAATTAACCGATGTGCAGTGTACATGTTAGCACGTCTTTGATTTAGAATCTCTGACTAAGAAGCTTGTGGATTGCATAGATTGTTTACACAACTTCCGGAAAATCCCATACTGTACCAGTGTAATATATGGATTTCTATGTCTGGTATGAGTTATAAGTCATTCTTCCTGAAGGAAGTAGATCAGAAAACGTTAGAGGATCCCTTTTAACTAGTCTTAATTATCTTCCCAGTTAACTCCACATCCTGGTTAGGGTGTGCCAGATGACATAAACTGCCTTACCCTACTAGAATGACACAAATGTAAGCAGAAAACTCGAGGGCACAAATGTTTTAGCTTTGTGATACAAATTAGGGAATTGATCAAATACTGAAAACCTTAAAATGGGTGCCCATGGAAAGCTTGTTAGAAGGCAAGCATTTCTAGTTTTATATTGTGACGGTGATACTTTTATCACAGCAGACATACTAAGCATCTTTTTTACCACAGTAGACATACTAAGCACTGTGGTTCTGATCCTGGAGCTCTTGTTGCTGTTGTTATTGCTTAGGGGATTGGGCTCTGAGCCTCGTACCTGCGAGGCAGATGCTCTACCGCTGAGCTTCACCCCCTTTCCTTTTTATTTTTGAGAAAAGTTCTTGCAGAATTTTCCAGGATGACCTTGAACTTGTGTTCTTCCTTTCAGTCTCCTGAGTAGCTGAGATTACTGACACGTGCTAGTGTACTCAACTTAATTGTAAACATTTATTTAGATACTGTTCTGCTTCCCAAGCTCAAGTGTCTCACAGGGCCATGCAGAAAAGATTACGTTGAGCGGCGACGCTCTGCCGCCACTAGTCTTTTCTATTCCATAATTGCATTTTTTTAAAAAAAAAAAAAAAATCAGGTTTCTATTCAGTAGCACTTATGATTTCTTTAGGAACACAACAAATCTTTTGTGGTGTCTCCTGTTTTTTAATATTCATTGTAAATTTAAAAAACCAGCAATCGCTGTTTGGGCTAGACTGAGTATTTGAGATGCTAAAATTTGGCTAGTTTTGACTCCCAGACTTGTTATAAATGATGCACGTTACAGTGGTTTTTCTAGCTCTGCAAAAAGCATATTGAAACTTACGTTTTTCTTTGCTAAAGTACATGAGAAATAGTAAGTTCTTGGCATATAGCAGGTATTTTATTTAGTATTTAATGAGCATTTAGTGTGTTTGTATGTGCCAGATTCTGCGCTTAGCATACTCAAATGTTAACACATTTAACTTAACAACTGCTTGAGAGAAGCAGTAAGACTTGCAAAATAATGTCGCTGGACACTGACAAACTATAATTTTGTCAGTAGTTAGATATGTCAGAACACATTACATATAAAAGTCTTCAGAAATGTGTATGAACAAACGTGTATGTTTTAAAATAGTGAGTGTGAGCCTCAGAATTCTGTGTAATGTGGCCCTTAGTTATCCTTGGCCTGTAGTAAGGCACCCGGCACATGGTCGGTGTGCTGGAAACCATGTATTCACGCTGAAGACGTTCTCTTTTCATGCGGCTGTAGTGTTGGAGTGAAATCTGTCCCCGCCCCTGTTTTCAGTGATAATTTCATTACCGGGTTCTTGGGGTCTGGAAGGTGGGACTGGAAGACACATACTTCAGAAAAACAAATTTTCTTGACCTCTTATCAAATGATTGTTTAGCAATCCTTATGTGCTTTCATTTACTTAGTTTTACGTGGTCAAAAGTGAGGGTAGTGGAGCGTGGGCATACACTGAAAGTAGCCTTGTAAATAAGTACCAGAGTTTTATCTGCCCTCAACTTTTTTTACAAGCCTCCCATGACCCCAAGAGGTATATGGATAATAAAATCAGTAAAAGCAACATTTTTCTTAGTCAAAATCAGGCATTACTTGTCTAGTGGCTATTTTCTGTGCTTATTTAACATCTGTTAACTGTTTTAATATGGAAACATCTTTTTTCCTTGTATTAGTCTTCTAATCACTTATTCAGTTACAGGTGGAAAATAAAAGAAAGACAGAAAGGAAAGTGGAGCAGGGAGTGACAATCTCTACAGCAAGACTAAGAATAGTTGAGATTTTTTGGCAAAATGATGTCCTTTCAATTTGATCTTTGACTTTCCCTAAAGGTGACATTTGTGTTTGCTGCAGTTGCTTCCAAGATGCACATTATCTTAAATTTTGTGGGTTTTTTTCCTTCTCATAAATAAGACGATTTATTATCATGCAGGAAAATGGAAGGCATTACCACTTTTGAAAAAAATGAGTCATCTTTCTAGAAATAACTTTTTTGTTTTAATCTCAAAAAGGATGTGGATTATGGATTTTGCCCCTGGGAAGTAATGTTTATCTTGCTCGTAGGTGTTAGTTAAGCTTGGATTTAGATGTGATTAGACTATACTTAACAAACAATGCATCCTGACAAACCACTTGTAAAGTTTTTTTCTTTGGTAACTTCCAAAGGTGCGATTTTATTTCCTGGAACAGGATTTTGGTTCATCACTGTTTGCATACCAGAGAAATTAAATGCGGCGCTTTGGTGCATATGCTTGTTTTGTACCTAGAAAAGCACAAAAGTGCAAATGCAGAGCCTACAAATACTTGCACGTTGGTTCCACATGCTTGTTTGTGTTTGACTAGTTGCTGGGCATGTGTTGGTGGAATCTGTTAACATTTGCAGCTCTGTCCCTTTTGTTTCTAGACTAGGTTTTGATTTTTTTTTTTTTTGGTACCGGGGATTGAACTCAGAACCCTGAGATTGCCAGGCAAGCACTTATTCTATTGAGCTATCTCCCCAGCCCCATAGGTTTTGATTTTGCTCAGGTGACAACCCTCAGATTAATTGTGCTGAATGAAATAGGATTTATTTGATGCCTTTTATTTTTCACTCAGCATCTATGCCACTCCACTTCAACTATTATTCCCAACATCTTATGATTTCTGTCCCATCCTTTACCTTACACTTGGCTTTGTGAAAATCCAGATACACAGCACACCTGATTCTGATCACAGTATTTCTTAGCCTTACTGAGGCTGCGGGGCTATTTGCCGTGCATTTATAAACGTATTTGGATTTCCTCCCAGTCAACTTGTTGTAGTATTGAATATTCATGACCTGTAGTACTTTAAAACTTTGAACAGCTGCCAACACTGCTAACCAGATAATACCGCAAATGAAGTTGAGGTTGAGAAATATTTTACAATTCAAAAAGTCAAAGATTAAAAAGGTATTTTATTCCTGCAGTTTGGCTCCTTTGCTCAACTGATTTAAGATGATTCTGTATTCTAGTTACAGAGTAATTTAAATTTGGAAACCTATCATTACAAGCTTCTGTAATGATGTTTGGATTACAGACTTTTTATTCCCTTTGGTGTTTTGAGACAGGGTCTCACTGCGTTGCCCAGCTCGGCCTTGAACTCATGATCCTTCTGCCTCAGTCTCCCAAGTAGTAGGATTTACTGGGGTGTGCTAACATTTCCAGCCACATTATAGCCTTAAACCTGTGAATAGCAATCTTTACAAATTATGTTAAAAGAAATGATTGTATTAAATCATGGGAATTCAAAGACAGACAGGACTCTGGTCAGAACAACTTCTCGCTGCAGACTAGTGAGAAGTTGAAAATAGTGCATGTAAATGCACAACTTCAGTTCAAGTGGGAAATTGGTGAGGATGTAAGGGACCTATCAGGAGTTTTAGGGGAGTGTAGAGGAAGGAAAAGTGGCTTTCGACTGATAGATTTCAGGAAACATCTTCTAATCAGAGCCATCCAAGCACAACCCAGACGGGTAGTTCCGTGTACTCAGTATATTTGGAGAGGCCAGCGGGGTGGGAGCTACAGGGTGAACACGAACAGAAGGAAACTCCGGGACCAACTGGGGTCTGCTAGCAGTGATTTTGACAGAGTATATGAAGAGTATAGAGGGAAACAAGTATGTAGACTGAGGCCTGCTAGTGAGGATAACAATACAGGGGCATTTTAGAGTATGTATTGGTCCCAAATATTAGAAGTTAATTAATGGTTTTTAAATATATTTAAACTTAGACCATGGACAAAATCTAGGAATGTATAGGTCAGCTTCATTTTTCTACCTGAGTTGGGAGGTGGATCCATTTTCTGTCCTTTTTAAAATATGAAATCTTTCTTTTTTTTTTAATTTTTATTTTGGGTTATGGGAGTCAGCAGTAAACTCAAGAGCTGGATTTAATACTGTATCTCATTCGCTAAGGGTGTCTCCGGTTGGTCTATATGTCATCCTCTAGCATGTTTCAAAATGCATTTATTTTCTGAAGATGGGTGGCATTTTATTTTTTTCACTCTGTAATATTTGGCATATTATTATGAACTTCTAATGAGAAAAATAGGGACCCATATGGACTTTTCTTCAGTGTCTTTCCTTTCAGTGTTGCTGAACAATGCTCTGATACAACCACAACCAGCCACGAGTACAAAATCCCTCTTTGTTTTTTACTTGCACATACAAGAAGACAGACAAAAATTTTTAAGAAGGTCTTTTTCTGCATTTGACACTATCAGCACTGAATTTCAACTAGTTAACTCAGCGTATCGCGAGTGAAAATGACACCCAAATTGGACCTTGTGATGAATAAATAATGAATCTCATTGAAATCATCTATGCCGTTCTCCTCACACTGTTTATGGGGTGCGTATTACATCACTCAGCTCAATTTTCGATAACCTGCTGGCTCAGAGGAACTGCATGAGGGGAGGCACATGATGATCAGGTTACTCATGTTTAACTCAGTACTGGCAGTTTCATGGAGAACGATGTAGTTTGCACAAATCTGAAATCCACTGTCATTGTCTAGAAGTCAGATTTGGGCCTTAATTGCCTGGAACAATAGAAATGCTAATCTAGTGCTGATTTCTCTGATGAAACTGAAAGTATAGGAAGCGGATTCTAGGATTCTATGAATATGTTATAGAGTCCTACAAGGGACGAATGAGGCAGGAGGAGGTGGATAAACATGACTGTTAGGTGCAATGGTACTATAGGAACTAGCACATGTGATACGATGGTAAGGCAAGGCTTTATTTTTAAACATTCAGGTTTTATACCATTGATCATACTATTCCTTTCTTCAGAAGGACATTGAGAAATCAAGAGAAAAATAACAACTCGTAACGCCCAGGTCTGTGGTGTTTTGTTGCTAATAAGGTCAGTGCGCCCTTGCTCTCTGCTTTGTCTTTACAGCGCTGCAGAACCCAGATGGCTCTTGTATGCTCTGCTGGTCCGATTATAACTCTCACATCAAGTGAAATAGCATGAATTCCAAATTTAATACATGTTTCTTCAGTAATTATGGCTGTGATTAGTGAAGTCAGTGTTGCTGTTCCAAAGAACACTTTCTTTTTATGCATGTTTATTCATTTAATATCAGTAAAATACAGTGCAAAAACCAATACCTCACTTTGACATGATAGGATAACCGGCAATGCTTATATTTTGTTATATGGTTGTCATTTTGCTGGTAAGATTCATAGCAGGGCAGCATAGAAAAAAGTGAAGGACATATAAAAGCGTAAGTGACTCAGTTAGTTTTTTGAAAATGAAGAAATAGAAAATACATCCAGAATTTCTCAGTAACATATGGCTAAATGTAAGCTACAAAGCAGGTATATTTAATACTCTTGATCATACGCAATGTCAATTATTGATTTTTAAAAATAATTAAATTTGTCTCTAAATCTATAAAAAGGAAAAATAATGTTTAATTTTGTGCATTTTAAGTTGCTAAATCTGTTAGTAGTACGACCCAGCTTGGGGGGTGGTGGTGTTATGTTGGTTTTTAATGTATTGACAACTTGTAAGTGCCCTCCACCTATAATTTAGGTGTGAGTGTGTGGTGGGCTTGTGGGCATGACTGCATGAATTTAGGGGATGTGATGTAGTTAGTTGTATCAGGCTTACACAGGAATGATCACAGCACATTTCCATAACATTTCTCTATTAGTCCGTGTTTGCAGTACATAATGATTACATTTATCATGGGGAGGTTTTTTTTTTTTTTTCCTGTATTTTACAGAAGGGTGTACAAGGTATTGAGGGTCTCACTACTAGTTTGGACTCGTAGTGATTCTCCTGTTTACAGCTTCCCAAGTGCTGGGATTACAGGCGTGTAACCACACCCAGTCTTAATTGCTGTCTCTGGTTTGAACCCCAGGACCCTGTGCCTGGTTGCAGGCACTTTAATCCATTGAGCTATTTGGCTGGCCTATATCATGCGGAGTTTGTGCATGTGCATAACACAACTTAATTTTTCATTTTGTCCCTGCTGTCCCTTCCAACTTTTATAAAATGAAAAACTTTTAATTACATGAAATTTTTATGTTTCTGTATTTGAGCTTTCAAATGAATATATGCCAATTTAAGCCATTGTGTGTAGTCTTAAGATGTGAAGGCACAGTGTAATAAACAAATATGTTTAATACTGTGGAAAGAACTGCTGTTACCTTAAATGACCACTTGGTATTTGACTAGGCTTTCCACGCAGAGGTGCTAGTAGGGCCATAGTGGAAAGCACATGGGACTAGATCTTACACACTCAGACCTCCACAGAAATGAGCTCATCTTCCAGCTCTATGGGCTTGAGGGAATTACTAGACTTCTATGTGATCTCTCAGTCAGGGATATAACAATACCTTATGTTTTAGGTATAGATGCAGTAAATGTACACTGTCTGCCAAGTTCTTTTCCTATAGTAGGTATCATCACTGTCATCAGCATTCTGCTGGTTTGCCTCTTTTTTATATTCATAAACTTTTTAATCTGTTGTTATAAGGAGCATCCATAGACGTGGCAATGGTTATTCTGGGACCACCTAGACCATCCAGTTAATGGGATGCGTGGTGAAATGTCAGTCAGCAAACAATGGAGTATTTGCCACCAGTGCTGATAATTGAAAGAAAACTGAGGAATAGAATCAAGGATAATTTTTCAGAACAGTGTGATCTGATCATTTATCTTTTGTTTGATTGACTGGAAACAAGTACCTATGGCCGTCCTTAATTGGCCTTCATCACTGCTCCTATCTCCTTATCACTTCCCATTTTTGTAGCCTGGTTTTATCCCCTCTGGGCTCAGGAGGGTGCTGTTGCTTATATATCTGAACGTGGAGGGGAGCCTCGCTTTCCAATGCTACCCCTACTGCTCTGTTTCCTCTATATTTCCTTTTAGCCAGGTTTATAGGAAGGAAGATTAGTTCAGCGGCTGCAATAGCTTGCAGTGTTCGAGTCTCATTCTTTTGTGAAAAAGGAGGCACTGTTATTACCTAAAGGTGAATGCTAATCTTTTCCCTTCTCCTATTCTTCCCCAACCTGGCAGGCAATATTGTTGCAGCAGATTTCCTGAATCTCTATTATAACAAACCTTTTCACAGAAACGTTGAAGCTAGATTTTTGTTGTTGTTCAACCACTTAGTTCATTTCTCCACCTCCTAGGGAGGGCACGGAAGGCAGAAACTTTTGTTTATAGAGCAAGGGTATTTTCTGGCTGTCAAAAATTTCATAAAATATTTTGGATGCCTTAATAACATTCAGGTGAATTCATTTTTATGGAAACTTAAATTTTAGTAACTTCGGCTTGCTGACACAAATATGTAGGTACTATTAGTATTTGATCTCTAAAGTCCAGTATTAACAAATCTGATTTAGTTGACAGATGGGGTGGGTGGGGGTGACTACTTACTTGAAAGACTAGGTTTCATCATGAGTTTTCTCTGAACATACCAAACTTAACAGCCATCTGCTTCTCATAGGTAAATTATTTTAAACTAGAGATTTCAGGACAAAAGTGGAGACTACTGAAATTTTTGGCCTGTGTGCTTTTTGTTGAGTTGAGGCAAAGCTGGAGGGGGATAACTAAAGGGTGGCTTTTTAAAAATCTCTCAAAATTTTGATGAATAGCTAGACTTTAGGACCTGCTAATGAACACTACAAGTCTGATTCCCTCATATAGTACTACCAAATATTATAGAGTGTTTATACAAGTGAGATTTGACAACAGGAGAGAAATACTAGAAACCATCAGTGTCTCTGCATCTTGCCCCATTTCTTAACAGAATTTGAGGCCTGCAGAAATTAGGCGTGCGATGAGTGAGGGGAGGGGCAAGGAGTCCTGGCCTGCTCCTCTAGGTCTAATGCCTGTCATTACACACATTTCCTCCTTGCCTTTAATATTTAAGAGCTTGTTACTATGGAAATTTTCATTTGGTCAATTGCACTTCAATTGAACTAGAGATTAGTAATGGACCTTCATGTAGCCATCACTCAAGTTAATCATTAATTAGAATTCTGCTCTTCATTTCTCCTAGGTCTCTTTTCTTATACTAAAAATGCTAAGCTTCCTTTGGAAACTGAGTTGTTCTTTGTTGTTTTCTTGTTGATTCTTGTCCTTAGGCTCCTTCTTGACTTCCCCTCCCCCCCACTAGCTTCATGGGGGCTTCCCTGTTTGAGTTTTGTTGTTCTGCATCACCAGCTTCATTTAAATCCATGTTCAGGTGGTTTACTTACTTTTATTGCTATCCTGAGTTTAATGCAGATGCTAAAGTCAGTGTATTTTTCTTTCTAATTTGGCTAATTTCTTTCACAAGCAGTGTGTTGCTATTTGAAATAGGTTACTGCTCACTCGAGAGTGGTCTCTGCAGTGATGCTGAGCTTCACTTTGGTCTAGAAGTGGAAAGTTAGTAAACAGTAGGGCACTTCTTCCACGCCATCCTTTGTAGCTCTCCAGAGCAGGGCTGCTACGGGCAGAGGACCAAGGAACACGCTCGGCATTAGTGGTGGACACATCGGGTGGGTGTGCAGTCCACTTAGTTCTAACAAGTCCAGGAATGTGATGGCATTTTTGAAAAGGCAGTCATAGCAGTTGGAAAGATTTGTAAAGATTCTTTAGCTATAGAAAGTGGCCTGTTTTCACAATCTGGTGAACATTCAAATGGGTGGCAACCTATTGTGAATAGTGAAACTCGAAACCTGAAATGAATGTGTTTTTGAAGTAGAAGGGCAAAAATGGAGAAAATGCAGAGGCATCAATGGAAAAATGGCGTGGCTGGATTTACATTGTCACTGCAGCAGCTGGAAGTTTCTGCTTCTTGGACAGGATCGTTTATAGTCTTTGATTTTCTTGCATCTCGCAATATAATCTTCCCCATGGCTGTACTGATTTCTATATTGTTCATAGAAGAAGAGAAATTACCCATCTGAATTCACTGTATACACTTTCATTTGTATATACACAAGTCTGATAGTAAGAAGGACACCAACCACCATGAGGCCTACTGTGTGCTGCTGAAGTGTCTTCTATGCCTTAGTTTTGGTCCATTCTACATTACATGGTGTTAACTTTTATTTATAGAAAAGCTATAATAAGATGAAGATTGTGGCTATGAAAAAATTGTCTCATGATTCACAAATCATGCACAATAAAGAGAAGATTTCATTCTCAATGTCTCATGCCAAAGCTTACTCTCTTCCCATTATACTGCCTTTGTATAATGTTACTGAAAATGGAAGAATCAAATAGTATTACAAAAGAAATACCCTCTTTCCTCTTCTGTAGCTTGGCTTTAGGACAAATGCTATTCATATGATAACATCAAGTATAAATGTTCTATTCTTTCCCACGAAGTGTCTACATTTATGAGCACCAAAAACGGAAAGATGCTTCCTATTTTACTCCAACCTCTAGGAAGTAGGAGACAAGTGTGTAGTAACCGCAGCGCTGCATGCTGAGTGGGATTCCATAACGTGCTAGAGGAGCACAAGTGTCAGACAATTTAATTTAGCTGATTAGGAAAGAATCTGAGAGAAGAACCAAAAAAGGACAGGAAAGGTAGTAACCTATTTATCCTTGTTTCTTCAATTCAAGGTCCACCTATTCATGCTTGTTTCTTCAATTCAAGGTCATTTCGTGCTCACACTTCTCATTTGTGTTCCAAGTCCACCTGTATTTTCTGTTCCAGAGGCTGTTTTGTGATAAGAAGCTTGCCTCTGTGGTCCTGCTGGCTTCCAACTCCCTGTATAGCTGCGGCTGTCCTCAAACTTGTGATCCTCCCGCTTCAACTTCCTGGGTGCAGGGATTAGTTTTTTTGCTCTCCGCAGTGCTGGCATTGAACCCATAAGCATGCTAGGCAAGGGCTCTATCACTGAGCTACGCCTCTTCTGTAGTGCTCTCCCTTGTGCTTTCTTAAGGATTTGTTTTTGGCCATACAGAGGATTTAATATCCACAGGGGATTTAATATCTACATGTCTGGGCTATATCTCCAGCAATAACTGTCATGATAACTATGTAGATTCATTATTGTTATCTCATTTTAAAAAGAGGTTAAGTGAGCTGGCGAGATAGCTCAGTGAACTAAGCAGGTGCCTTGGCACATGCAGGGGCCAGGGTTCGATCCCTGGCATCACATGCTGTGCTGGCCCTGCCCCCAGGCACTCTGAGCCAGCGACTGAGTTCACACATAGTGGCACATTCCTGACATATATATTCTATATATGTCATATGTCCCTCCAGTACTGGGGAGGCTGAAGACAGCAGAATCACTACCAGTTTGAGTTGCGTAGTGAGACCCTCACAAAATTTTTTTTTTTTTTAAAAAAAAACCTTACGTGAACTCCAAATATACAGTAAAATTGAACTTCAATGTAAAAAGTAGAATGATTATTTAAGGTATTTGATGAGCATTGGCATGTATGTATGCGTGTATACTGCTAGTCTACTGGATCATGTTTTCTTTGGAATCTCTCTATCCTTGAAGGAGAACAGACATTGAGACTTTGGTCTTCTGAACTTGAACATCACTTTGGCTTATAGGTATATCATTTGCCCTTGTTCCATATTTAGCAGATTTAAGGCAGGGGTTTTGTACCTACTTCCTAGAGGTCGCATTTTACTAACTTTGCTTCTTAAGTTTTTGTTAGCTTCCCTGATTTCCCTAGAAAATCATGGTATTTCTCAGAAAGCATGTTCTAAAGAATTACCTGGCGTCAGATCACAAAGAGCTGTTTGGTTTGTCTCTGAAATTCATATTCCTGCCTCCTTGCCAATCTACCGTATTTACTTGCTTATGTTTTCAGGACAGTGCATTCCTAACAGCTCTATGGAGAAAAGCATGTGTCTGCATTAATGAGTTTACTTTGTAATTCAGTTAAATTTTATTCTGAAATTTTTATTAATATAGTAATACAAATCTTTTTAGATTAATTAGCAATATTATCATGCCAAATAATGTCACATGTTTCTTAGAAAATCCTAAACTACTCAAGATACTTGATTATGAAGACTTTTTGATTGATGAATTTTTCTTCCTTTCTTTTCTTTTCTTTTTTTTTTTTTTAAAGGGAGTATAGTTTTCTGGATTCAATATCCAAAACCTATGAGGCCCAGGTATAATTTTGATTTGAAAAATATTATTCAAAGACAGTAGTGTACATAGACTATGGATTGTGTTATATCCCCTTCAGGGTAGCACTTTCTAATAAGAAACATTTAGGATTTCTGTAGGGGAAATACATTATAATATATAGTACATGGAATAAATAGAAATGATGGTTTATATCATATTAGTTCAAATCAGACTTTTTGGCTTGTTTGTAATAGTTTTATTGATGCGTAATTCACATAGTTGGCCCAACTGAAAAAGCACAACTAATTGGTTTTGAGTATATTCAATTTTGGCAACTTAATTTTTAATTAAGGATGGAGATGTTGGACTTTCAGTAACTCTTTTCTGAAGATGTTGATTTTGTGTGTTTTACTTTTCAAGCCTAACAGTATCTATAGGGAGCATTTTGACTTCAAATGGTGCCTAGTTAAAGCCATAGGGAAACTCCCTCCAGGTTTTCACTGGTGCCTTTGATATGCGTAGTTTTCTTGTTTTCTGTTTAACAAGTAGTAGAAATTAATTGAACATGGTATCTTCTTTGGGCTTATGTATGGGTCAGAATAGTTGGACCTTTAATTTGTGTTTTTGAAACACCGATAAATTGTAAAGTCCATACATAGATCCTCTAATACAGTTTCCTAAAGTAAGAATTGTATGTCAGAATTTTATTGCTTTCTTGGCTGTGTGTTTGGTACATTTTTGAATGAGTAATGGTTGATTACATTGTTAGTATGAATATGGGAACTCGTAGGCTTTTGCACGTATTTTCTTTACAGTGTTATTTTATACATGTCATACACATGCAGCACTAATTAGGTTGTATTTCAAACATAAATTGACTTATTTTATATTTCACCAGGAAATGTCAAAGTAAAAAGGGGCTAGTAAAATCTGGGATAAATCTGATTTCCATTCTATTACCTATTTGAAAAAGGAAACATCTTTAGACAAACAAACATTTAAAGAGAGGACTGAAATAGTATTTCTCTATCCCTTTAAAGAAATGGCCATCCTAAAATATGCCTTGGTATACTTCTTAGAGGAGGATTTGCTAGTTACTACCTTTAAAGGAGCAATAACATAAAATTAAGGGAGAAGAATTCTATAAAAATTTAATATGCCATTAAGCCATTTTCTGATTTACATCAGATTTATATGAAGGCGGTTTGAATCTGCCCCTTTCTGTCCAGCTGGTAACCTTTTTCTAGATTAATTACGTAAAGGACTCTGACAAATGTTAGACATTTCAGAGAAGTTGTGATTTCAGACATAAAGGGAACCTGCTGTAAAAAGTATAGCCATAGGGCATAATGACATGAACCCCGCAGTTCTAACCAGAAGGCCTCGGTTCTCACGCAGATTTTGCCACGACTGGTTGTGTAATTGTGGACAAGTCATTTAACCTCTCCAGCAGGGTCTTTTCCAGTACAGGTGTGTCTGAAGATGCTTAAAGGATAAAATTATATCATTTTATTTTAATCATAAATTTTAAAATGACTTTGTTGCTTTTTCATAAAATTATGACTTTCCTTGTCTTTGCAATAATCAGATTAGGAGATGAATTTTTGGGCTGGTATTAAATTTCACAATCATTTCTAGTAACAAAAGAATAAATCCCAAAGTGCTTATAATGTATGTGAGGACCAAATTATTTACTGCAGACAGAAGGAAGGATATATTTTCTGAATCTCTTTCTGAGGACTCTATTTGTTTTTTAAAATAATATCGTATCTCCCTTTTGTTATGATGGACTTACGTGTCTCATTGTCTCTTAAATACAGCACAATTTATCTAAAATGGAATCTTTCATGGGTCAGTCCTTTTTAGTTCTTAGTGAATGCTATTTTTACATTATCTGCTCTATTATTTTTGCTCATAAGCAGATACTTTGATCTCTTGTGTGGTGAAGAAAGATAGCATGTTCTCTTTTAATATGAACACTAATTTTCTGTTCTTTTAGAGAAATTTTTCAAAGACCTCTAGAAATAACAGTATACGTTGTCAAACTTACTATTCTTTCTGCTCGGTCTCAGAAACCTGTCGTCGTTTGAAAAGGTCCTAGGTAGCAAATGCTTTGAGGGCTGTGAACTCTATCACAAGTGCCTTTTCTGACATTTGTGTCCCATCAAGAGAATAGATGTGACTGTGTTCTAGCAACTTAGTTGTTAAATTCGTATGTATTAGTAATTAGATTTCTCCAAAAGATTTAGAACCACCTACTTGTTGTAATATGAATCATTCTGTTTTATAAAAATTGCATGCATTTTACAAAAACCTTTCAATATACTTAAGTTTTTACTTATAATTTTTAATTAAAATTTGTCGATTTTTATGTTCTTTTATGTTTGTAGTTGAGGACTGGCTGGAGAAGGCACAGATTTTTATTTTCCTGTGCTATACATATCAAGTGTTCTGTGAGGCACATGAACAGGTATGGCCAATCCCACTCTGTTGGTAGGATCTCCTTCATCCTAAAAGTCTCAAAATGAACTCATATCCAAACTTAGTGCTCTGATTATTCCCTGGATGCTGAATTCATTCAAACTAATCAGACAAAGTAAACTTTGGTAACGATCTCCCCTAAAGGCAGCCCAAGTAAGCAGAAGGTGGTTTCCAAGAACAACCACCTCTCGAAGTTCCTAGCAGCTGTAAAAATACATCTTCAGTTGAGATTCAGCTTGTAGTATAGGGGTACATGTATTTTTCTTTTTCTTCATCTTCCTGTTTTTCTTTTCCCCAAATTACTTAGATATATTTAAATTATATATATATTTTTTTCATGGTATAAGGCCAAGCACTCCTATCAATCCTATCATGAGGGAAAGATGTCATTGGAAAAATGTAGATATACAGCTTGTAGGTAAGAAGCGGTTGACTTTGGCAAAGATTATTCATTTTTAATGATCTTGGTGGTAAGTGCATTGGTGGTTGTGACCTATTTTAGCTGGGATGTAGCTGAAAATCAAGAATATTGTAGTTACTGTGTTACGTCTTTTATCATATCTTTTTGAAAATGAACTACCTTCTTATGCTCAAATGAGGAGCCCCTTAGGATAGCTGAACACCATCAGAATTATTGTTTCAAAATTAAGAAAGTGAAAGATAATCAAACCTTTATTTATTTTTTTATATATAGTTAATACGGCCTCTCACTACACAGTTCAGACTCAGTGATCCTCTTGTCTCAGCCCCCGTAGGGCTGGATTACAGTTCTGGGGCCAGCATGACATGTGATACTGGGGATCAAAACGGGGACCCTGAGCTTGCCAGGCAGGCATTCATGCCGCAGAGCTATCTCGCCCACCACAACCAAACTTTTAAAGATGAATATGAAGTTGGTATTTTCCACCAGCCTGCTATTTTGGTCATCAAGCCAAAAATCTCAAATCCTTAATATTATGTAGGTACATTCAAATAAGAATTATTTGGATGTTCTTTTTAGAATAATTTTGTATTTGGCCATTTTCAAAGTTATTTCTCTTTCTTCCCTCCTCCCCATGTATTTCTAATGTTTTCTTCACTTTTTTTTATCTTAATTTATTCTTTTCTTCTTCCCTTGTTTGGCTGAAGTTGGAAAATTCAGACTGCCAAAAGGTGTTTTCTGCATGAGATTAACAAATTCTACAAACCATTAAGCCACAAAGAATGACTAAAGAATCTAAGATCATGTCAGTGAATTTAGTATTAGTGTTTTCCTTAAGGTTAAGGAGCTAACAGTCAAAGAAGAAGAATGCCAGGACCAGACTATTGAACTTTCAGAATCAAAACTAGATATTTCTTCACTTTCTGGACCAGAGAGTGACCGAGTAGAATGCCACTGCTTCACTGGCAGCATGATGTGGGAATCCTGATGTTTTGCTCTTTGTCTCGCAGTGTGTACATTTCAAATATGGGCACATTTGAAGAATGAATAATTGAATTAATTCATTGATGTCTCTGAGTGCTTGTTAAATGGTAAGAGGTAAAGTAATGTGAGCCATTTTTATTGTTGTTTAGTTTTGGATGGTCACCCTTTCTGAACATTTGCTAACATAAAAATACATGCCCAAAAGATCATATATTTGGCTGTACCTGTTCCTGGTTTGTTGTTACTATTTTTTTAAGCAATCAAAGTTTATAAGCCAAGCGTGGTGGTACACTCTAGGAATCCTAGCACGCAGGAGGCTGGGGCAGGAGGAATGCTGTGAGTTCGAGGCCAGCTTTGACTACATAGTGAACTCAAGACGGGCCTCAAAAATCAAACAGAAATAAAATGATATCAAAATCTGTTACAGGAATTGCAATAAAATGTTAATGTTGTGATACTATGATGCACAAGGATGCATTAATTCACTCCAGTCCTCATCAGTACTGGAATGTTGCCGTTCATTCACTGCAGCCATGAATTAGAATATGACTGGATCTTTGAGAGATATTTAGAAATGAGATGAGAGGTAACTTCTTTCCTGAAGCCATGTTCTCAGGTCACAGAGAAGTATGCAGTTTTATTCAAGTTTGTTAAATGCCACAACTATATCCTTTTGAAGGAAGTGAGTATCTCTACTGCAAGAATAATTGGTCTCTTACGCCAGTAATCTCTTCTGTTTACTTTAATATTGTTTAAAGTGTTTATGACACTTGAATTTGCCTCCTGAAGATCAGAGAAAGTTAAATGGGTATTACAAGGTCTTTTCATTAATAGCTGTGAACGTCCAGAGAAATTAAGTCAGTTTAGGGCAGCCAGCATGTCCAGGTGAACTCCTGAGTCTCATGATTCAAAGATTTGATTTTTTTTCCTTCTCTTCCTCCATACTCCCTCCCTGTACCTCTCCCTTTCTTTCTTCACTTCCTCACTTAAGGCTTTGTGTTCTTTTGTTCCTCATTGCTTATTTTTTTAATTTTTATTTTTTAATGCATTTAGTACAGGGTCTACAGGGTCTCACTACACAGACTGGACATGTAGTGATCCTTCCTGTTTTTCAGCCTCCCAAGCACTGAGATTACAGGTGCACATCACCACGCCCCGTCTCAGTCGCCCTCTCAGTGTGCCCCAAGGGGCAGGGCTGGCATTGCACGCTGGGGATCGAACATAATCCCTACGTCTGCCTAATCAGGCACTTTAATCTGCTGCACTATCTGGCCAGCCCTCTTTATTGCATATATATGAAATATGTGGAATCAAACTCAAGACCTTGCATTGGCCAGGCTGAGGTACATCCCCAGCCCAAAACATATTTCCAGTGTATGCTGGAAACTAGTTGTACAGTAACAGATCGATTTGCTGAAGAAGCTTTAAATGCTTTGCTATTATTTTTCATTCCCAATTAATAAAGCACTGAGGAGGGTGAAAACAGGAGGATCACTATGAGTCTGAGCTGCATAGAGAGACTCTGTACCAAGTACATAAAAAGGAGGAAAAATTAAAAATTAGGGATACCAACATAAAATATATAGTTAAAGAACAGAGATTTTCAATATGCCATCCAAAATATAGACTTTTAAAAACTTTTATGGAATAGAAAGTTCTTTCTACAGTTGTCCCCCAGCCACATCCATAGTTGATAATTTCCACGTTCCCCAGTGAATACCTAGAACCGCAGATAGGAGCAAACGCTTATATACCATTTTCTCCTGATAAATACATACACAAGCTGAGAGTTTTTCTTATTTTACGTAAATAGCATGGTTTATGACCAGAACTTTGTCATTGGCAGTGTCATTATGAGGTATGATAGCAAAACTAGCACAAATCTCTTCTCTTCACAATCTTACACATTGAAGTTTCATCCTTCTTGTAGACCTTTACTACCTTGCATACATTTTTTTTTTTTCTTATTAACTCAAAACCTTTTCTTTCTCATGGTTCACTCTGTCCTGTTTCTCTTTGACACACTCAAATTACAGCATCACCAATTTTTAGCTTTGGTGCAATTATTAAGTAAAGTAATTGGATATT
>NW_004524580.1:10539658-10543082 GCF_000260255.1 Octodon degus
CTTCATATCTGGCCTTTATAATATCTGATGTCCTTCATGGATGAGTTAGAAGAACAATGAGATGTATGAAGGCAGCAATTAATGGAGCCTGGAGAGATGGGAGTCCTGTCATTGACCTGGAATTTAAGCAGGAGATGAGGAAGAACATTTAAGATAGTGGTAATTTGAAGTAGATGGTCCAGAATATTAAGGAGGATAGTTATACTGAGGTTATTTTGTAGTTTTTAAACAATAATGATATCTATGGGCTGGGGAGATAGCTCAGTGTCATAAGCTCCTGCTTGGCAAGTGTAAGGTCCCGAGTCCTATCCCTGGTACTAAAAAAAATAGTATCTATATTCAGACTATTGGGTTTTTGAAATTGAACTGGTAAAGATGAGTTTAATTTTGAATACTTTTGAATACTAGGCCAAGAGTGTTGGAATGTTATTGTTTTAAGTGAAATCTATTTATTTAAGATCCTCAATGAGAAGTTTTGATTAACCCTATAAAAGTGGATGAAGTGCCCTTTCATAAACACAGGACTAGATAGAATTTTTGACCTTGACCATGACTGCAAAGCTCTGTACCCTCTGAGAGCAAATGTAATCTCTGTGGGCATAAGTTTCCTCACTGCAACATAAGCATGTAGATGTTCTCTCGGGCTCTGCACTTTATAAATATATAAATTGTGATTCTCTATGTCTCTTCAAGAATTTATCAATCTGTGGCTTTCTAAGATTTTCCTATAGGAATTGATGGTCCTTTATGTCAGATATTTGTCATATGGGGTTCAGACAGTTTCAGGATAATTTGAAGAGCTGGTGTCCCCTGAAGAACTGAAAGTGATGAATGTGAAGTTTGCACTGTGTAGTTGTGCGATTGGATGGTTAGAGGACAGACTTGTAATTGAAAAACATGTCTTCGAGGTCCTCTTCTTCTGTTGTTTAGCTGTGGAATTCCACATAACATATATAACTCTCCTAAATACCTTTGTAAAAGTACTACTACACAAAGGTTACAAGCATCAGAAGTTTGACAAAAAACTACTTAAGATTATATTCTGTAAAATATTTAATATTCATCATGAATATTGCTACTACTAAGATGTAATTTTCCTCCCATCCCATAGTGAGATAACAAAAAAATAGAATGTTTTATAGGTCCTACTCTCTTCGTTTGATGCCAGGATCTCATCTTTGAGGCATAAAATGACTTAGTAGATGGTGCTCAAATTCATTAAACAATGAGACACAGATCTTCCTTTCCTTGTAGTGGCTGATGAGTCACAGAAGAATGTAATAGAGCTTGATTTGTACCACCTCATGCCCTAGCATTTGGATGACCTGCATTTGTTCAGATTGTTGAAGGAGTCAGATATGTGGGTTGATTCGAGATACAGTGCAAAGTAGAACAAATGATATATTAAGAAATATGACTTTTACTGCAAGATTTCCGGTTGACACTAGTTATTATGAAAACTTATTTAAGAATAAGATAGAATAGCATGTCTTGCTACTACTTATTTGGATTAGGGGTTAAATAAAAACTCCAGTGCCTCTTGTAATTTTTGTTAATTTCTTGTCTAATCAATTCACAGTGTTAATAGTTCTCGTTTTTTACTTTATCATTGCTTGATTTGCTCATGGTATGCATTTTCTGTGCACTGTTGATATTCATATGGAAGATGCCTGACAGGTTCTGTAAGAGGGAACAAAGTGGTGAAGGTGTTTGAACGAGAACACATAGAAATGAGGAGGAAGAGCCCAGTGGAATGGCTGCCTGACTGTCCCAGCTACCCAGGAGCCTGAGGCAGGAAGGTCACAAATTGGCAGGCTGGCCTGGGAAACTTAGCAATACCCTGTGAGAAAATAAAAAATATAAAAAGGGCTGGAGGTATAGCTCAGTGGTAGAGTGCCCAAGGGTTAAATCCTTAGTATGCCATAAATAAACAAGTAAGTCAGGGATTCCGGTTAGGTATTTTAATGGGTTCCTCTTTCTCCTTCCATTTTGCTTAATTCAAAAGTAGAGTCAGTCATGCACCTGGCAAAAACTTCTTGCTTGTCTCTCAGCAGGCTTCTGAGGACCATGAGCCAGTCAAAAAATGATTGACAGTTCAGTCAGAGTCCACTGAACCACACTTTGAAAGCAGACAGAATTCCCATTAGACTAATGCTTTTTGGACTTAGTCCAATGATAATAATCTATTAAAACAAGTTGTCTAATCTTATGAGTTAACTTGAAAGAGAAGTGGTTGTGGGATAAATTGCAGAATGTTTGCATGTGTAAGTTCAATTTATTTAATTTTAAATAATTAGGGCATGGCAATGATTAGTACTAATTGGAGCTGTGTTGAGCTAAAAGAATTATCCAAATATGTTTTGAAGACTACGAGAGATTTATGTAGTAAATCTTATTTTACTCTAGGGTTTTTATTGATGGTGTAAAAAAAAAAGATATACATCTTAATAAAAAGCATTAAATTTTACTCAAATTGAAGTCATTTGAAATCCAGCACTTTAATGATAGCTACAAAGGCTAGGCATGCTTAAACAGGCAAATGAATGTAAGAGATTTAATGACATCAAAATAATTAGTAAATCCATACTTTTTAAAAACTAATTTGAATTGAAGTGAAACTTTTGGGTTGCATTGAAATCTGCTCAAGTAGAGGATAAAATAGCAGTGATTGTAGGAGTTTTCAAATGTTTTTCTATTTCAAAAGTGGTTATTTATAAGCTTTCTGATTCCAGTTTCCATATACAGTATCATCTTTTAAAGTAGATGAATGATCAGAATTGGATTTCAAATTTCACATTACAAGAGGGAAAGGAAGAAACTGGGCATATTACAACTGTACAAAAATTTTGTCTTTTTAGATAAATAGTTATCACTAACAGTCTCCAAAAAATCGCATATTGCCAAGTTGTTTGTTGCAAGACTACATTTTTGGACAGGCTATTAAAATACAGAGCATGAATGAAGAAGCTTTTAGAATTTTTATTTGTCCTCATTTGGCCTGTGACCACTTGGCAGCTACATTAATAATTTCTATTTGTTATAAGATGAAATGTGCAACCAGTTTATTAAGTGTAAACATAATTGAGGACTATACTTTTTTGATTAATTATGGCTGGTAAGTGTAGCACAGTCGGTGGAGCTATGCTTTGGAAAAGTCCCATTTATTTACAGTAAGTATTACCATTCAGTGCTTCTATTTGACTCTTCACAAAGAAATTCACCTTCAGGGTAATAAGATGCATAGGCCTGGAAGATGGCTCTTCGTGGTAACTGAAATTATCATTTTGTCTTTTTCTTTACCACTAATCTCCAGACTCAGTTCTTGTTTCTGAGTTGATTTCAAATAACTAGCCTCAGGATACCTTCCATACCACTGCTTTGCTACTTCTTACATGTTTTCCGGTGTCGAAGAGAGCAAAACAAA
>NW_004524580.1:10543527-10563375 GCF_000260255.1 Octodon degus
CTGTTCTGTTTGATTCTACTCTGAATGACTAATAATTGAGATGCTCCAGTAAGTGCCCCAGTGCTGGCTGGGAATTTCCGAATCATTCAAACCACTGGATATTGAGAGATGAGGATAGAACTGATGGATGCTTTTCCATGTGAACATTTTCTTCGAAAACTCTATTTTGCCTCAAATTACCCACTCAAGAAAAGCACAGTATGGAGCTGGAGCATGTTCCCCTATAACACCGAAATTATGCAATTATAAAGTGAGCATCCATAAGCTCCATAAGTTGTGTTTGTAGATAAAAAATCTTTTTCTTATTGGTGTCTTTGCTATTTTCATAGGGAAACTCCCACAGCCATTAAGTAGCTGTCTATTATGACATCTTTTTGAGAGAAGAGGGCCGTATCTCAGCCTCCCCACTGAGCGCAGTCTCATTATAATTTGTCTCTTTGTGTTTCCAAAATGCTGGGCTCACATGCTTAACTCATTAATGAGACTGGAACGCATCTCATAATGGCTGGTTTGTGGCACAAAAGCCACAGAGAGTTAAAAGAATGTTGCAGTTTAATCCATTGGCGCAGGAAATGCATTTGCGATGTCGTTGCCCAGTTAAAGAGGAAAAGTTCCCCTTCCAAATTCAATTAATTGTGCGCACTTTTAATTTTCCACTGCCCCCATTAGGTGTTTTATTAAAATACTGGGAAAGCAGTTTCATACACACCAGGTTGTTTCACCAGTATGTCAAAGAGAATCGTCTTCACTTTCGTTTAAAACATGTTTTTTGGTTATTGTGAGATCACAAAAGATATTTTCTTCACATATTTTCTTCATAAAGCCTGAGTTATTTTGTGACTAATCCTGATTTGACCATAGTGTGCTGCCTGGTGGGAAGTGTTAAACCTCTTATTTTAAACTAAACAAGATTACTCTGGAGGCTGGCATTCAGGAGCTTGCTTTTAGTATAATGCATTAGGGGCTGTGACACACCCCTTGCAGTTCCACTAATTGAACTCTTAGGGTACTTGAGTTTCAAATAGTCTGCTCTAGTAGGGACTTGCCATGGACACCGGAGAGATGCTAACTGCTTCATTCCCCCATGTTATTTTAATGAGGAAGAATGGGTCACCATGCCAACAATACCACCATAGCAATGGGTCTAAAAGTGTCTTTCCCTTGATATTTGCTTCCTGTGTAGGGGTTTATTATGTACTATCATTGTCGTCAAGTATCAGACAAATAGGATTTGAAGTCATAATACTTCATGTCATATAATACGTTGAAGCAACTGACCACAGTTTGAATTTTACTTTCTTCTATTTGGAAGGCAGTTAAAATGTTAATACCTAATAATGTTAATTTTTAATTGCTTATTTTTCCCTGCCAGCGGCTTTCAGATATTCTAACAAAGCTCATCTATTTGATTTCATGTGGCTTCTAAGAGCTTTTATCTTAAGTGGTAGTAATCATTTTTATGTAGACTTTGTTTTTGAAATAGTTTTAGGTTTATCAAAAAATCTAGAAGCCAGTTTTCTCATATTCTTCATAGTTTTCTACACTGTTAGAAAACACTGTTTTCTACACTGTTAAAAGCTTGCATTAATAGAGTACATTTGTTGCAGTTAGTGAACAAATGCTGATGCATGATTAATTACAGAATGTAGTTGATTCAGATTTCTTTAGTTTTTACCTAAAGTCCTTTCTTTATTGTAGGGTACCACACAGAATACTATCTTACTTCTTTTGCCTCTTTAGGCTCTTGATTCTTGGTGTTCCTCAAACTCTGTTTTTGGTGACTTGAACAGTTTTGAGGGATTCCTAGTTAGATATATCATAGAAAAATCTTTATTTAGCATTTGCTGGATTCTTTTTTCTGTAATGATTAGATTATAGAGTCTTGGGAGAAAGAACACAGATATTTGCTAACCGTTGTTTTTTCAGTTTGCTTCACTGACACGCTCTCCTTTCCTCATCCTCCAGATATTTTTCACATTGTACTCTTTGGAAAGAAGTCTTCTGTTCAAACCACACTCACAGGGTGGTAGTTACCCTTGCAGTCTTTGAAGGTGAATGAGGTATAACATAAACTCTTTTGCAAAGAATATTGTCTCTATGTATTTATCATACTATATACTTATTATGGGTTGGCGAATATTTATTTTATGCTTTGGGTTATATTATCATCTGATGCTACCATCCTTATTTTTGTCTCTCAGATTTCTCTAGCTTTGGCTTTTGCAAGTTCTTTGACTCAGTTCCTAAACCCAATGGGCCCTTTGCCATCCATGTCACTGCGCTGTCTCTCCCACAGTGCGACTTCCCACCCCTTCTCTTACATGTTTTTTGCCCCAGTCCAAGAGTAATTTCATTTCTCCTAGGAGCTCTTTTTTTTCTTTCCCGCAGAATGATACTGGGAATGATAAAGCGTATACAAGATAGCGTTTATTTGAGGAATAAATTTAAAAATTAAATTTTAAGTAAAATTAATGAGAATCTTTTACAAGTGTGATTAAAAAGAGAACAGTGGGTTTATTCTTTTTATATTACATATTTTACTACTTGATGTAACATAGTCATTGCTTCCAGTTGGTGTGTTATATATGGATAAAGACTACATAGGTTTTCAAGTAGACCAATAGTATTATAATTGAGATATGAAGACCATATTGTATGCTTCTTCACAGCGACCTTTTACCCAAATGTATTGTTTTGAACCCTACTTACATGTTATGTGTCGTTTCTTTTATTTTGTAGTTTGGAGACAGTGTCTCACTGCATGATTCAAACTGGCTTTAACTCACTGTGTAGCCCAGATTGGCCCCATACTCCCCACTGTCCTCCTGCCTTGTCCTCCTGAATACTGTGTGTACAGGCATAAATATCATATGTCATCAGTGTGCTTAGATGCATTGGATTTTTATGTGGCCGTTGTTACTTTCTTAAATAATAGTGTCATCTTAAGAAATCATGTAAATGTCAAAAGTAGATTTCAATCCATAAGTGATTATTAAGCCAAGTTATCTTTTACTTTGGAGATGCCTTCATGGTTTCTACTGGTTATTTGAAGTCAGTGAAATGTTATTAAATATAAGAGTCAGTTTAAATAAATGAATTCCTTATGATTTCCAAATATGAAATATCCTAGACTTAAAATTCTTTCCTCATGATAAAGACAGGATACGACCATTGATTGAGATGCTTTATATCTTTTCAAATACCAAATATTAAAATTATTTTATTAGTTGCTATAAAGAAGAATTTTTTTGTCTTGTATAAAGAGTAATCATTGGGGCTGGGCAGATAGCTCAGCAATATAAGAGCTTGCCTGGCAAGCACAAGGTCCTGAGTTCGATCCCCAGTACAAAAAAAAAAAAAAAGTAATTACTAATAAGGAAGCCCATTTTTGTTTTAAAGGAAAATAGAACTTGTCTGACAACTTGATTATGGCAAAATTTCTGATTAATCGCTTGACTCTGTTCTGGAAATAATGTCTTAATTGTACTTTTAGTCATGTGTTTTTTTCTTATCACTTATTCAGCAAATTGTGACTTTATATTCAGATTTTGAAGTGAGCATTCGGTTTGGGGAACGAGGGGCCCCGTGAGAAATCCAATATTATTGACGTAAGAAAAACCTATAATGTCAGTGATAAGTGCTGGATACAAAATACTTGGTAATTTTTGTTATGTCTGGATCGCCTTTTCTCTCTGTCTTAAAATTTTCAGATACTGATTGTTATCTACTTTATTCTTATAACTGCTATCATTGCCAAGGGCTTAATTTGGAATTAAATGAGCCTTATGCTTAAGTAATTTATTCTCATTACTTTGCCAAAAAGTGAGTCTCGTGGTGGTTTTAATACTCCAAGGCAAAATGTTTACATTTTTCTTTCACTGAGATGAAAATATTCCTTTTCAATTTCATTTATGTCCCAGAAAAGTAGAGAACTGGAAGGAAATACCGAAGCTGCCATCATCAATCGCAGTTTTCCCTGAATAGTGGAGCAGGGGGCTGTTGTAGAGAGAAGGGTTGGGTTTTTGTTTTCTTTCACTCATGGTTTCTTTCTTTCATTAAAATCTTCCATAGAAGAATATAGTTCACCACAGGCCTCTGAAGGCATCATAGCCAGTTAACATGGCAAGATGGGATTCTCCTTAATTTCCTGTTCATATTTCAGGGGATGCTCAGGGCAGACTTTGCTGCTTTGTGACAGACTTCACAATATTTGCTTATTAAGCTCTAGCCCCGTTCTCTTATTCTGTTAGTGTATCAGAAATAAAACTATCCACCATGAACCTTACATTCCTGGTGGATTTCGTTCTCAGATTTTCTATGTCTGGCAGTTGTAGAAAAATCCCACTAAAATTTTATGATTAGAAATATCATAAATTTCTCTTTTAATCTTAAAAATGAACTTCTAAAAAGATGAAAAGATATACTTGAATTTCTAAGTGGTGGGATACTTACAACTATATAGTAAAATTAACGAATTGTATCACTTACAATTTGGCAGTCTGCATTTATGATATACATGGTAGTAAAACTTCTTAGGTCTTAGGAAAAGAAAGATAATCAGTTGTTTTTGCTGGTTTGTTTGTTTTTGAGGGTTTTTGTTTGTTGGGTTTTTTTGTTTTGTTTTGTTTTTTTTTGGATGCTTTGTTTTATAGTACTGGGGACTGATCCAGGGTCTTTGCACTGAGTATATCCTCAGCCCTTTTGTGACAAGGTCTTGGGAAATTACCCAGACTGAGCTCAAACATGTAATACTGCAGTATTAGACTTTCACAAAGTAGACTGATGTCACTTTGTGAGCAAACAGGTGAATTAAAATTTGAAAAGTCCTTGTCCATTCAGTGACTTAAAATATATCTGATATGAAATATTTCTATAAGCATTCAATCAATTGTCCACTTCTAATTCTACTTTTATAATGAAATTGTCAAGAAAATGTTCCTGTGGAGCATATACTATTGCCTTGTGAGTATGTTTAATGGGAAATAGACACAGAGACACATATAGACACACCCACCCACATATACACTCATATAACTGGACAGGTGAAAGGCCAATTTTCTGTATTGTTACAATTAAGTTTTTGGAAATGCTGCCTTGGAATTGTGTCGAATTGTATTTACCAATGATTCTTCTACTAGGTAGACTGAGAGTGAGATTAGGCCTAACAGGATTTAAAATGTATGAGATGAAGATAGGCAGAAACATTGTTGAAGAGTGACTTATTTGAATGCCTACAAATGTCATGCTCTATCTTACCTTCTGGGGATACAGAGCTATGTCAGTTTTCATAGCTCAGATCTGAATGAGCTCTTCTGGATGATACTACTGAAATGTTACATCACACTCTGTGTGTACAACAGGGAAATTAAATTTCCCAGGAAATTTAAGGTATTTTCTAGCAAAAGTAAGGTAAGCTTAAAAACTGTACTAGATAGTATTTGAATATAGAAAATAATTTTAAATGTTGGGAAACAATTAGAAATTAGAAATGTTTTAGCGCACCTATAATAATATAGAAAAGTACAGAAACTAATACATCAGATTCCAGATTCTTTATATCCATAATGAATTATAGATTTGGCAACTTATTTCAGTATTTTTCCAAAACAGTTTTTTAAGCTTAGTAACTGTAAGTTTAGGACTGTAAGTTTGCAAAACCTTTTAGGATTCTTTTATTTTTTTTTTTAGGAAAATTTTTGGGGATGCATAGAGCCATTCATATATTTGAAGATATTTTTCTGATCAGTCCATCTCTCTACCTCAGAGATTTCATCTTCTCATGCAAATATTTCTAGATTTGGAAAAAAGACAAGGCTTTGCAATCATAGTGTACATGTATAAAAACATGATTTCTCCTGAATGTCTTTGTGATTATACAATAGTGCCGATAATATAATTATATAGTACATTGTAGTAGTCATGCTGCTACACTTTGATTTCGTTCCTTAGTCTTAGTTGATATATTTTTATGTTGCTTTTATGGTAATAGCATGTTTTATTGTCTTTTTTTTTTTTTTTTCATTTTATAAACAACAGTATAGCCTCTGGTTGTGGTGCCAGATGACCATAATCCTGGCATTCTGGAAGGCATTCTTAGAGGCATCTCAGGTTTGAGCTCAGTCTAGGTAATTTACCAAGGTCTTATCTCAAAAGGGCTGGGGAACTACCTCAGTGCAAAGGCCCTTATATCAGTCCCCAGTATTGTAAAACAAAGCAACCAAAACCCCCTTTAAAAACAAGCAAATGAGCAAGAAAAAACAACCCATTGCATTAGCCTTCTTGTATTTGTAAGAAGTTTTACTACTATGCATGTCATAAATGCATATTGCCAAATCATAAATGATGTTGTTCATTAATTTTACTGTATACTTCTAAATTTCCCACTAACACTATATAATTTATATCTTTCAAACACTTAGTGATTGTTTCTATATCTATATAATTTTAATGACATTTATTTATATTTAATTGTGTTATTTTCTATGCCAGTTTATTTGAAATGTATGCTTTAATTTAGCTAACAACTTGGAACATCTTTTTAGATCTTTGTCTTTTCTCTAAATTTCCTACTAAGGTTTATTTATTTTTTGTGGCATTGAGGATCAAGCCAAGGACAATTCTTACCACTAAGCTACATCCCCAGCCTTATTTCTTTTTATTTCTTTCTCTTTTTTTTTTCATTTTGTTTTGATTTTTTGAGACAGGGTCTCTGTGCAGTTCAAGTTGGCTTTGAAGTCAATATGTAGTCCTTTGTCTTCCAAGTGTTCGTATTCTAGGTGTGTCACCTACCTGTATTTTTAGTACCTTCTATTTCATTAGATGGCTGTTGTGGTACACATTTATAATCCTAGCATTCTGGGAAGGCAAGAGTATTGTTGTAGGTTCAAGTCTAGCCTTCTGTGATTCATAATTAAGAGATTTTTATTTTAGTTTCAAAATTCTGGAAAGAAATTCCATCTTCTGTATTTTTCCAATAGGACTTCACTATTTAACCGTGACTTCTACTTGTTATAATAGTCTCAACCCCTTTGTAGTTTGGTCGTCGTAAGAGTCATTTCCTTTAGCTACAAATTCAGTTTCTCCCAGAATCTGAATGAAAGCATTCTTTCTATTTCATTATGGTTTATTTATTTAAAACAAGGAAACACTCTTAAAACTCTGCGCAGTGAAAGTCAGAATCCAACAGCAGTTTGGTGTTAGTACTGAGAACTGAACCTGAGAAGGACACAGATCCTTCTTTTTTTTTTTTATTTTTTTTCAAAGTTTTATTGATAAACAGATAGCAATGAGACAGTTTCAAATGAAATCGGAAGTACAGTTTCAACAAATAATACACTGCATATATTCTTCTTAGTGGTTAATTGCTGTACAAGATGCGGATTTGTGATCTTATTTACAAACACCATTAGAACAAATCATTCTATTCATTAAGAGAATGCAACTGTATATCTATCCCAACCACTTTGAATACACAGATACAAAATGGACATTCATAGGCATACCCCATTTTTTCTAAGTTCTGTTATTGAATATTACAGGTGTGTAAACTCAGCAAAATATTCTAAAAGAGTCCAGTAGCCCATAATAGCATTGGGTCTTCTGTTTAACTGGCAATGTCAGAAATTATTGACCTGAGTCCCCCACAGCTCAACATAACAACATGGCTTTACTTCCTATATTTCGTCTTCATACTTTTCTACTGGATGGTTAAGACCAAGGTAAAGCAGGACTTGTGCAGTAAGAGTTGTAGCTTTTTGGTCTGAGAAGGTCAGTGAAATGCCCTCAGGATTTATCCTGAGATCCTGTACCTCAGATTGTAGAACCTTTGTCAGTGCAGCCATGTGGATGAGTCATGGCCATTGCTTGGCCAGTGAGGACACAGATCCTTCTAAGCTCCGGCTACACTCTATTCACCAGCAGTGATTTTACTGAAACAAGGGCATTTGGGTTTTAAAAGCTCACCATGCACTATAATCAACTTTGAGGTCTGAAAACTATTTTTCAAGACAGGGTGACTCATTTCTCCTCCAAGTGCTTTTTTATGAAGCTCGAGGAACACAAGGAGGTTATCTCATCTTGCTTATGACATGTGCATATCCAGGATGTGGAAAACTACCTGCCTCATACAGCAGCTATATCAGCCTTAACTATGTGTTGAGTGAAATAACTATGCCTTAGCTTTGAGCTACTAAACTGTAGCTCTTTCCTGCTGCTCCCTATTGAAGGTTGTACTCAAATTGTGTTTAAGTCTATCACACTTTGAAGTCTCACCTTGTTTGTGTGGATTTTGCTAATTTTAACCTTTGGATCTTTGGTATCAACTAATTGGGATATTAGTTCAGTTTCACAAGCATGTGTATTGGATTGGTTTGATTCACCAAGCCAACCACAAAGAAATATATGGCAAATTACATGGTGACTTAGCTCCTAGTCGTAGCTTGAGAAAGACTGGCTAACTTGATTTAATCTGTATGTTAGAGTCTAGGAACTAATTTAGAAATAAAACTTTTTTAAAGCCTTAAAAACAAGATTAAAAAGGAAAGATTCACAGGATGAATACATGGACTTAGAAGACATTGGTTTTATCAAAAGACTGGTTTTATTGAAAGCTCGTTGTTTGTAGGTAGTTGATAATTGTTTCTCAAAATTCTATGGAAGGGCATTAAAGTAACTTGAAAGTTATAATAAAATTCAGACTGATTGTTGAAAAGTAATAATAGTTTAACAAGGCCTGAGAAACTCTTCCATTGTAATCATTTCTACATCATTTTATTGTTTCATTTCTACATCATTTTATTGTTTCAGTTTCACCTACAGATGCATTTAACTCTTCTAGACCTCTGTTGAGTTTGCACTTCTCTGTTAAGTTAGTCTGAATACATGAGAGAATCTTACATCACAACTGTTAGTAAGAGTTCTGATACCAGTTGTTTAAATAGGAAACTGTTTATTGAGATGTTATAAATGTATAGTGTTATATTAAGTAATTAGCTGTTTGTTAGTTGTGTGTGTCAATCTGTTTTTTCTAGGTATTAAACTTGGATTAATTATTAAAGATGCTTTTGTTAAAAATAATGAGTAAGATTAGTTTTGCCTTCTAGGACAATTCTGTCTTTGGAAACAAAGTCAAATTATTTAACTGTTGTGGCTGTCTTTATCCAGGGTAATGTGATTTGCGAAGAAGCCTGACATTTCCTTCCTGCGTGTGGCTCTCTTGCCTTCTGTTCCTCTTGCCGGATCACACCTTGTTGTAACACATTTTGTCTTTCTCCTCACCTCTCTGCTCGCTCCTTCTTCAAGCTATGAGTGGTCATAGTCATGCGTTAAAAATGACTTGTTGGCCGGGGAGATGGCTCAGTGGACTAAGCGCTTGCCTGGCAAGCACAGGGGCCTGAGTTCAATCCCCGGTACCAAAAAAAAAAATAAAAAAAAAATGACTTGTTGATACAAAAATCAGAATTTTTATCCATCATGCCTTATCTCATTTATCTTTGTCAAATTCTGTCTGTCTGTCTGTCTGTCTGTCTGTCTGTCTGTCTGTCTGTCTCCCTTATGTGATTTAATGGTCTTCAGTTATTAAACTGAGTTAGTGAATTATGAAGTTATTATGACTTCTAGAGTATGGTTTTATGTAATCTTATGTTTTGCCAAGTTTGAGGAATTTTAGTGCTGTTTCTGGGTAGAATTTTAAAGAGCAATTGATTGATTTGCAAGGTGAGTCTTAAATAACAGTGAAGCTCTACAACATTTTATTTCGCCAGAACAGACCTGGAAGTTAAAGGTTAGTAATGCCTGAATGTGATATTACTCCTCCTCATTAAAAATCCAACAATGTATTTTGTAAATTAATTGATCAAAAATCTGATATGAATGTTTTTAAAATACTGAGGCAGTTAATGTCATAAATGTAGCATTTTTGTCATCAGCTATTAATGAACATTCTCATGTGAGATTGTCTATAATTTCCATCTTTTGTTTTATTTCCTTAATTTCATATATTGTTTCCTCATTCCTTATCCTTTTATGACACTTTTTACTACTCAGTATTACCTCTCTTCAGGTTTTTGTTTTCAAAATAATTTTGAGTAATTTTGAATATTTGGGAAATTATCAACAAAATGTAGGGGAAAGAAACAAATAAACAAACCAGAAAATGAGTTACAGATTTTGGGGGGCTGTAAATAGAGAAAAAAACCTTCTAAGATTTTAGAATGAAGATTCAATTAATGAGTTTAAAATTGAGAAGTCACACCGTTTTTGTTTCAGAGGTTAGAGTCGCAGCTAGGAGAACATTGTGGTGTTCACACTTTGGCATTTGGACTAGAACACGGACAACAGAGATGAAGACACATAGATTTGTACCATAGTGCTTGCTAATGAATGGATTATGGAAGCAAGGAAGGGATTTGAAAAAGCAATGGTTACAAAGTATTACCATTTTCTGAGGATAGTCATAAGTGGAATAGAAGTTGTTTTACTTAGTTTGGGGAAAATAAGAAGTCAAGAGTGTTCTGTTTTGCGCATTTTCAGTTTGAGGTACTCAAGAGAATATACTTGTAGGCAATTCAGTTAATGAATGGCGGTGAAAGGTGAAGGAGGAGTCAGTCATTAGCATGTTTTAAACATGAGAATGTTTAAAATTCTGAGTGTTGCTGAGATCCTAAGGATCTGAGCAGAGGTAGAGGAACGTGCTGCGACTTCCATCAGTGGATGAGGGTAGATGACAGAGAGCCTGTGGAGGATCCAGGGTAGACATTTCATTTACACTGAAGGGTGTTTCGATGGAATTTGTACAAATTAGGAGATACTGTTCTTTGTGAGTTTTTAAAAATGTTATATTTAGTAAATCTCTGGTAAAATTTCAGGGGCCATTCTGAGTCACTTAAGCCAGTCTATTTGATGCTAGAGAAGTGAGTGCCAGGGAATCAGTCCAGTTGGGTTGGTGGTGCCCATCCTTTCCCTTCCTCCCTCTGCCTCTTCAGGGCAGGGATCGTTAGCTGTCACTGCATGCTTGATCAGGTTGGAATTTTCCAGAACATTCTTATGAACATAGGTGTTCTTTGGCCTGCCCCTCAGGATCTTCTTTCTCTTGAAATAAATAAATCCAATATTAAAATAATCACATTGTGACAATTTGTCATCAACATAATTTGTGATTCTCATGAGGAATATTACTAAATGTTTAATGTCACTGATGTTAGTGACAGCATGGAAACCTACAGATGCCAGGTTTATCAGTTCTGTAAGGAGACTCAAAATAGTGAAATCAAGAATAGCTGAATGCTCTTGCTACCCTCAATTTGACCAGAACACTGCCGAACCCCCTACTTTTTGACATGACTGTTCTTTGCGTCTCGATTTAAATTATACAATTTCAAGAGAGGAATTATGAGGTCTATACTGTATCTCACACATTGCTCAGTTCTATACCATTGTGTTATTTTGACCTGTTACAAGTCTGGAGAACATATTTTGAATCCTTTTAGTAGAGGTGAAGGTACTGAAGTTTTGCTTATTGGGATTTTTAGAAAAAAGAAGACAGAAAAGATACTCATGAAAAGTCAAATACAACCTAGGATTCTACAGTTCTATTGGGGGTAAGGAATACTTAAAATGGAAAAGAAGTCATGTATTTGAGACATAATGATATGTTTTAGCCATCCATTAAAAATGTGTTTCAGGGCCCAGGGAGATAGCTCAGTAGAATAAGTGCTTGCCTGGCAAACGCAGGGTCCTGAGTTCAATCCCCGGTACTGGAAAAAAAAAAAATGTTTTTCATCTCTTAATGCTAATTAAAATGTTACCAATGCTGTACTGATGCCAAGTTTTCTTTTTATCTCTCTCTTGGTTTCAGAGGAAGAACTTCTCTCTTTTTCTCAGCATTAGCTTGTTAACTTTCTGGGGGACCTCGCTTTTGGGTGCCCGGTTATACTGGATGGGAAACAAACCACCAAGCTTTTCCAACTCTGACAACCCAGCTGCAGATTCAGATAGCCTCCTGGCTCGCACGCTCACCTTCTTCTACTTGCCAACCAAGAACCTCTGGTTGCTGCTCTGCCCGGACACCCTCAGTTTTGACTGGTCCATGGATGCTGTGCCTCTGCTGAAAACAATCTGTGATTGGAGAAACCTACACACTGTGGCCTTCTATACTGGACTCCTCCTCCTTGCCTACTACGGGTTGAAGAGCCCAAGCGTAGATAGAGAATGCAATGGGAAAGCTGTCACGAATGGCAAGCAGAATGCAAATGGACATAGCTGCCATTCAGAGGCGGAGTACCGGAACTCAGAAATTAAGCCCAGCTTTGCCTCCAAAGCAGAAAATGGCATTAAAAAGAATGTATCACAGACAACACAGCTTCCTTCTACAGAGAACATTGTTGTTCTGTCTTTATCTTTGTTGATAATCCCCTTTATTCCTGCTACGAACTTGTTTTTCTATGTTGGCTTTGTAATTGCAGAGCGAGTATTATATATTCCTAGTATGGGCTTCTGCCTCCTGATTACAGTGGGTGCCAGAGCCCTTTACGTCAAAGTCCAAAAGCGGTTTCTCAAGAGCTTGATTTTTTATGCTACAGCTATGTTAATTGTTTTCTATGGACTCAAGACTGCGATCAGGAATGGAGATTGGCAGAACGAGGAAATGCTGTACAGATCAGGGATAAAAGTAAACCCAGCTAAAGGTAATATTTTATTTTATGCCTTTGCCTGGAGCGTTTCTGCTTTCTCCCTTTTGGCCTCTTTGCTTCTTGCCTTAAATCACAGTATTGCAGAAGATATCCTTTTATGCAATATCGATAACTCTCATTCCTAGTATTTTAAGAGATGTACACGCCAGTTCTGAATCGTATCTAGTATTATATACTTGCAGTAGGGTAATATTTTCTTGTTTATGAGTATGTGTCCAGAAGAATTAGAACAATTATTGTTTATTTGACTGCCATTAAGAATTTAGAAAAATAGTTGGTTCTGCATTTTAAAATACTGACAATGAACATTATGCAATGAAATTCAGGTTATCTCACTAAGGTATCCTCTAGTTTTTCTGTTTTCTAAGCGTATCCTGAGGAAATATCATTTGAATTGCAGGTGAGGCTACTTATGAATCTTGGCATTGTGCCTCAAGAGGTCAGAGTGAGCATTTGGTGGTGTGAGCTGCTGTTAGCTTTGCAGACATTAAACAGTCTGGGTATTTCCCAGTACTTACTCTTTTTATTAAACAGTGCATAAGTCACTTAGGAAAAGCAACTTTTCACCATGGAACAAGAAGAGTAATTATATCTGTATTTGTTTTAGTTTAAATTATGTTATCGAATATCAAAATTCATGTCAGAAGTGAAATTAGGTTCTTTGAAACAAAAGTGAATAGCCAGAAGTTATTCCCTTTGTGTTAGGGAATGGAAATGATGATGGAATCTAGAGAATGCCGGAATGAAAGTAAGTGTATCTTTGGTGAAGGAATGTATCATAGCGAAGGTCCCAAATACTCTTGATCTTCATCATCACCTTTTAAGTTTGTCCTTGAAATTATGCCTGTTTGTACAGCGGTTGAACAGGGATTCTTCTAGTTTTTTTTTTTTTTTTCAAACACAATTCTATGTCAGTATCCAAATGATGAAAGTAAGAAATTGTTCCAAAAATTACAAAAATGACGTGCTAATGTACGCGAGGACATATATATATATAAAGATCTAGACACTCAGAAGCAACTTTGGCATCCTTGTCTTGCAGCACAAATTAAATCAGGAGTTCATTGAGTATCTTCACCTTTCTTTCTTTTTAATCTTTCATTTATTTGTTTGTTTCAAGGTCTTACTATGTAGCTTGAATTTATAGTGATCCTCCTGTTTTCAGCCTCAGTCCTGGGATTACAGGTGTGCACTACCACTCCTGGTTTCAGGGGCCAGCTTGGTGCTGGGCCAGTACGGCATGCGGTACTGGGGATCGAACCCAGGTGCTTGCATTTGCCAGGCAGATGCTTAGACTGCCAAACTATCTCCTTGGCCTACACATTTCTTTAAGCCAAGAAACTGATTGTAGTTATAATGTGTAATAGATTGAAGCAGTTTTAATGGAAAGTAGAAGCATTAAAATTGAGCTAGTACAATAGCATATAATTCCTCAACTCTGAAAAATCATTGCCATGTGGCTTTTGTAGACAATGAACACTACAGTTTATTGAGTGCCTGCACTTATGTCTTGATATAGTTAAAATTGTTGCAGTTGGCTTTTGCTGACTGCTTTTCATCTAGTTTCTCACTACTAGAAGATGCAAGTATACAGGGCAAGTTAATGTTGCCAAATTATGTGCTGTTGATTGAAAAAATATATGTGGTGAGAAATTAAGGAGCCCCCTGCCCTAGAATGTTATTTGCATCAGTGTTGTTCTGAGGATTTATAAAATTATTTAGTTGACATCAGGCTAGGCTACTATTACAGACGGCTAAGATAAGGCTCTATACTTTGATGTGACCATCTAGGCATGTGTAGCCCAAAGCTGATAAGATGGCGCCATGCATTTTGGGGTCCCTGCCCCATTTCGTGTGTTCCCCTGCCATCTCAATGTGTCACCCTGAGGATGTGTTCCAAGATGGCTCCTTATCACTTCCCACTTCAGTTGACAGGAAGAGGGAAAGAAAGGGCAAGTGGGGGGTGTGCCCATTCTAGGAGCAATTCACAGAAATTGGACGCACCATGTTTGCTCACAGATCGCTGTCCACACCTAACTCTCAGGAAGGCTGGGAATTGTTTTCTCTGTTTTGGAAAACCAAGTATCCACCCAAACTGAATTATTCTGAAAGAAAGGGAGGGTGGATACTCAGGTACCAGCATGTCAGTAGAAGTCTCTGTCTCGGAGTAGGTGAAAGCATTTTATAAATGAATAAGTATTCTTCAGCTGTGGTTCGTATTAATAATCTCAATTGTAGTTCTGAATATAATATCTTCGGTGACATGGATAAAGCAGCTCTATCATTTCTTAGTCTGTAGACTCAAGCAGCTACTAAGAATTTCCTGTCCCCAAAGTTTATTTGTATCTTCCTCCTAATGCTTGAGAAGCCCTGACCAGTGTTACAGTAGGTCTTCTGTGACATGAAAAATTGAATTTCTGAAACCAGCTTCCCATCCTGTGTCGCACCCAGCTGCTTTGCATATATATCCTTCACCAACTCAGTTGACAACAACTCCATTTTCTTAGCAGCTCTGGGGCTCATGCATAGCCCCTCTTTTCCTTTCCCAGCCCACATCCATTCCATCAGTAATTTTCTGCTTTGTCTTCAAAAATACCTTCAGAGCTTAACCAATTGTTACTATCTCTACAGCTACTGCCTTTATGCAAGCCGCTGTCATCTTTCTTTTGGATTGTGTATTATTCCTTTCCTACCAATCTCTCAGCTGCTGTTTTCTTGCCTTTTCACATGCTTTGTAAATTTTTATTTCAAGTCAGGCATGATAAATCTTGTATGCAAACTAAGGATTTAATGTAAGGCTTTATGTTAATATGGTTAGCAGTTGGATTGCATCCTTGGTTGGATTTTCTTCCTATTTATTTGTTTATGTTTTGTCTCTCTTGTTGACTTGGATCATCTTCAAGGGCTGTGAGTTTATATTTGCATCACTTTCAGCTGTGATGCACTGTTGCTTTCTGACAGTAAAGTATGGTAGAAGTGTTCTAGTATCTCACAAGTAAATCTCAGCTTCTTTGAAATGACCCCAAATGCTTCTTACTTTCCCTCTGTTGCCTTTCAGATTGAAATAGAAAAGCTAAAAGCAACTGGAGTGTCAGGATGTTCTTCCCTTTCAGCCTTGGGATGACGCTTTTATGCAGTCTTTCCCTAGAGTCAGGCTTTGGATGGAGAATGTGCTGGACCAGTTCCATGAGATTTATCCTTTCTCTGCCCCTTGCAAGAGTCTTACAATAGGTTCTTGGCTCTAATGATGAGAACTAAAGCATCTGGTCAGAATCAGTGGTGAACTGTTGCTAACAGTTTCTGTCTCCCATAGCTCCTGCTCCTGGAATTCTGACCTTGCTGCAAGTGCAGATTTGCCAGTACCACAGTGGTGGTTGACCCTGAGACTGCAGCTCACTGGAAGACACATCACTGATTCTCAGCTTTTTTTTTATTTTTTATTTTTTGTAGGAATGGGGATGATGAGGTGTCTGAACTCCTTCCTCTCTATGGCCAGAACCAGTATCTTTGTTGTTGCATCTCTGGAGTCTACAGCCAATCAGCAGTCCTGTGTGACCCGTGTGCAACACGTGGCAGTATGCATAGCATTCCTCTGCCTGCAGTCCGCTACTGTGTTCTCAGTTCTTTCAAAGGAAAGCGAGATCCTGTACATCTAGTAGTCTTTCCTGTTCTCACTCTAGCCCTGCTTGTCCCTTTGATGTGCCCTGTATGTGCCTTGCTGCTGCTTCTTGGAGTGTGTTTCCCAGGTAGTCTCACCTCTTCCGTTTGTACGATAAGTAAGATGCTTTATAAAAATTGTCTACCCTGCTAACAGCTACCCCTCTGCCTTCTTCCCACCATTCCTTACTCTTCCCATTATTCATATTGCTTAAAGCACTTACCACTACTTGACATATTGTTGTTCCTTTGTTTATATACTTATTGTCTGAATGCTTTGTCATCGTGCACCAAAACAGAATGAAATTGGGCATTTTAAAGAAGATATCATATATGCAGTAATGACAGTGCTTGGTGAAAAGATGGCAGTCGGTAAAGAATATATTGAATAATAAATGTTATACTTACTGTCCAATTCCTTAAAGAACTTAAAACTCTAGTTAGAAAATGAGTGTATATTGATGAGAATAAAGCAAAAGTGTGAAATGTTTTGATGTTTATGTACCAAGTACTGCGATGCTTCATAGTAAGAATGATTAAACTGGAAGTGGAGGTTACTTTAGGATTCTGGGACTACTTCTGTTTTGATGCAGGTAAAACTCTTTCAATCTAGATGCCTTTTTATTTCTATTTATAACATGATATTAATGATTCTGGCTGCCCAAGACTGGCAGCAGTCTTCCTTAAGCAGAAATTTTCTTAGTCTGTTTTTTGAGCTTAGTAGAAGATCTGAAATCCTTTAAGGCCAGTCTTTTAGGAGGTTTTCTGACAGGACAGATTTAGTTAGTTTTTAATTTTTTCCTCTTTTGAAAGCTTTCACAGATGTTGGAAGGCTTCAGTGTAGCACATGCTCTGACAGTCTAACGTGAAGCCTCCTGAAGCATTATACAGTACAACCCTGCCTGCGGGAACGGGTCCTTAGGCAGCTGCCAGTCATTAACTGATTGGATGCAAATGATGATGTGTAGGGCCTGTCAGAGCGACTGTTCTGCTAATTTAGGGTTTGAATCTGGGTGGTGGAGAAATGATAGCTGATTTAGACTATGTAAACCACAAGTCCTGTCTCATTATGTAGTTGATAATGTCAGGAAAAAACTCGACACAGCTGATTACTGTAGTTTGCTGATTTCACAATGACTCTTTGCATTTTTATGCTTAGCAGACAGGAAATTTTCTATGATGATTGTCTTAATGAGCGTGGCACATTGTGTTCAAGTTTTGTCCCTTCAGAACAACACATTGATAAGCCATATTCATTAATATTAGCTCGGTCAAAGCACTTCTGAGTTTATCCTAAAGCAATTATGACCAGTCTTCTTGCAGAATATCTGGCCTTGTGTCCTTATCTCTGTATGGAATTTGACACCATTAATTTCTGTGCTGTGCTCTCAGGGTATTGATCAGTTTTCGCTGTCGTTTTCCCCAGCTCCCTTGTCTCTCTTTTTTGCCTCTTTCCTAACTGATGCAAATTCTCTCCTTAGCCTTTACTTCTCCTTCTATGCAGTATCTGGAGCGTGCCTGGTATACAGGGGTGAGAGAAATGAAGCTTTGATTTGTAAGTTCTGTTCCTTGTAACTTAGATTTTTGTGGAGAATCTGTCAGCCTCTTGAACCCACTTCTTTTCTCTAAAACCAGCTACGTACAAAATTCATTATTAATTAAAGTCATAAAGCCATAGGCAAACAAAGTTGTGGATAAATGAATCAGTGAATGTATGAATTTAAAAAAAGGATAACATACATGGTAACATCTGGTATGTTAAAAGACACTTAAAGATTTGACGTTAAATCTGTTCTCTCCTTATTTGTTTTTTTTTTAATTTTTTTTTTATTTATTAGAGAGAGAGAGAGAGAGAGAGAGAGTGTGTGGTGTGTGTGTGTGTGGCCAGCTCAGCCCACCAGGGGGCAGGGCTGGCTGGCATGTGGTGCTGGGGGATTGAACCGCGGTCCCTGATGCTTTGCCAAGCCAGTTCCAAGTAGGTGCTTTAGACCACTGAGCCATCTCTCCAGCCCTCCTTATTTGTTTTAAGAACATATAGTTTTTAATTGCTGTAAAATACTTTTTCAGTATAGAAACAATAAAATAGGGTTAATCTAAGGAAAACTTCGTGAGCTAAGGTTTTTTTTTTTTTTGTAATAGTGTAATATGTAAATAGGTGAAATTAAGTAGAAAAGATGTCTATGTTATCGTCCACGTTTTTCAAAAGATCTGGATCATTATGCAGGCATGATACATTCCCCTGGCCCAGTATGAATGATATTACTCTAACATAATCTATTTAGATATAGAAAAACCAACACCAAATAGTTGTTTCAGCTCAGCAGTATATGACAGTTTTTCTTCCTTCCTGGATTGCTGTACAATTGATAATTCCACTTCAATTTCATATGATTTCAAGTTTCAACAAATAAGTTTGTTGGAGGAATATTACTGTCTTTAGGAAAGAACTGAAATGTAAACCTCTAGGCCACGTTAAAATTGGCAAATTGTGGATTTTATGTTCTAAGCTCTAACTGAGCATCTTCCTTACTATGGTGAATTGTAATTAAGGAGTAGCTTTGTAATTGTATAATAAATACTATTATATCCCTCCAGTAATTTCTCATGGTACTTCTAAGGGTATGTGAGAATTTTTCAAATGAGGCAGAGATTTTTATAAAATACAGAGTTTCCTCATAAAGTTAGGAAGGGAAACCACTGTAGCATTTTTTTAATATTGGATCAAATTATAAAGCTTTTGATTTTTAACAGAGATATGGTAAAAGATAGTTAGATCTAAATGAACCAGTAAAGGCCAGTTGAGAAAAAAAAAATAGTAGGAAGTGAGCTCACATTTCCATAAAGTAAAGGAATTGTGTGTTTCATCTTTTCACTCTATTGAATTGACAAAAGAAAAAAAAAAATGATGCGGACATAAATACAGTGACAATGTCTCACTGGTTAAACTAGGGTAGAATATTTCAAAAAGCATATTTGTCAAACTATTCAGTTAGTGCCCTTTATAAGTGTTTGTTTATTGGAGAAAGGAAGTGTGGCCATTTTTCAGTTGGGGTAGAGCATCCGCAGAGGTTCAAATACCTGTGGTCTCTTTTCTAAGAAGGAACTAGTATGTAACACTTCTTAGGTTGTGCACCTCTAATGATTCTGAGTACAGTTTTATGTGGACAGAACCTACCAGTCTACAACAAGTTCAATGCAAATGGTCTTGTGTTGTTTTACAAATAAAGTACCCAATATACTAATGATCCTCAGTGTTTCAGATTATCCAGAAGGAAACTTTTATGATCTTTTTGAGCCTTTGAAAAACCTCAATCCTGGTGTTAGCAATTCTTTAAGTTATATTTATGGAAATACGTATTCAAAAGAAAGGGAAATTGGCATATATTTAAAAGAAGTATAAAATTAAATTATTCTGCTGTCCACATTAGTTTTTTGTTTTATAAAAATACTGTAACATAGGGCTGGGGAGATGGCTCAGTGGAATAAGTGCTTCCCTGGCAAG
>NW_004524580.1:10564135-10566009 GCF_000260255.1 Octodon degus
TAAAATATATATATATATGTTGGATAGAAAATGCTCCCATCAGGCTTGCTGTGCTGTTGCATGCCTGTGATTCCAGCACTTGGGAGGCTGAGGCAGGAGGATTCTTGCAAGGGTGAGACTAGTCTGGGCTACAAAATGAGCTCAAGGCCAACCCGAACTGCATAAAAAGGAAAAGAAAAGGCCTCCATCTTCCCATTTTCTTATTGATTAGTTTCTCATTCAACCACTGAGAATATTTCCTCTCAGGGTCTTCTGTAAGTTTATGTGTCTCCTGCAATCTCACCTCCCACTTACCACTGAAACTCTAGTTCATCCTATTTATCTATCTAGATATCTATTTGTCTGTCTGTCTGTCTGTCTGTCTGTCTGTCTGTCTGTCTGTCTATCAATCTATCAGTCATCTTCAGAGCTTTTTTTTCCTGTTTCTGTGGAATTGAAAGACTTTTGGAATTGTGCTTACATCTGTAACAATGAATACTTTTGTTCAGAAAGGCTTCTTTATATCTAGTACTTTTACAGGTTTTATATAAGGAAGGATTCTCTGGACATAAAATCTGGTATCTATGAAGACAGGAGAATGTTACGAGTTATATATGAGCATGGGGTTGTTTTGGATCATAGCAAATATTTTGAAATTTGTATTTCTCCCTCAGCAAAGGAGAAAGAAGCTGAGAGTATGCTAAAAAGCATGTAACAGTACTATCACGTGCAAAATCAGAGCAAAAGTATGTGATCCTTACAAAGTACAGAAGGGTAAAATATGTTCATTTCTTGCTGCACTATGAAGTTACAGATGATGAAGCAGAGCAGATTTCAAGATGGCATATTTTTACTTTTAGCCCTATTACACATATGCATCTATTTCAATCATGAATTTAGAAGAAAATTCCAGATAAGTCTCAAGGGATTGTGGAAAGACTGAGACATTCACATCATATAATGACTGAAAAAAGGATTAGATGTGGAGGCATGTTTATGTGTAGCTCTGTGAAACAATGGCTGAAAGACAGGGGGAGCCCTGTTTTTATCTTTGCGAATATGGTATTAGATCTCATCTTTCTAGCTTTGTGTGTCTGTGCTAAATTTTACTTGTAATTTAAAACATATGATTAGTATTGTCCAAAAAGACCTAGCAAGGACACGCATGTTTTGTACTTACTGAAAATAAAATAATAAAACCAGTAAAGTTTTTTTTTATTTTAAAGAATATCATTTTGCATGTAAGAAAATACATTTGTTTTATCAAATTACATTTGATTCACTAGTAGAAACACACACACACACACACACACACACACTCACACACACACCTGTACCTGAGTACAAACAGGTACGCCTTTTTAAGAGCAGAACTGTGTGTATCAGATGCTTTGTTTTGTCTTATATTTAAGCATTCTGAATCCCAGCTCTGAACATTTATGCAATCATTTCAGATGGCATAATTTAGGGCTTCACACCACACAACATGAGGTGCTTTCTTAAAAATCTCAATATATCTTTTTGAAACATTATAAGAACACATTTTAATTATCAAAAATTCCTCTCTAGAAGTTTTAAGTCTTGAAAGAACTGAGTTAGCTGTGCAGTACACTAGCTGAGAGGTTTTAGCAGGAGCAGGACATTACTGAGGTGTCAGTGCAGAAGATTTTCTTACATTGAGTGAAATGGCAGAGGAAATTAACTGTCTCGTAATGTTTGGGGCTCTGTGTATTGGAACTTGGAGTTTCTACAGTAAAGTAACCTAGTAAGACATTATCTGTTCTCCCTTCTCTCTCCGTAGGATGAGAAAGGAAAATTTCTCGAACATGTATATCATGAGACCACCAGCAGAGACAAGGTCTAGAATATATATATATTTTTTTTTTGGTTGTACA
>NW_004524580.1:10566109-10598514 GCF_000260255.1 Octodon degus
TATTTTACTTTCTTACTTAATCTCCTTGAGCCTTACAAATAAGCTCAGGTAATTTGTAAGATGGCAAATCTTTCTTTATGCTTTGGAACAGTCTGAATATTTTTTAAACATAGCTTCAAGTCCTGTTCACCGTAGTGGCTGAAGATCGAGTGGTATTGACCATGTTCATGTAAACATCAAAAATAAGTTTCAAGTAGAACCAAGATGCTGGGCTTGTGTAATGAAAACCTGGGCATGTTAGTAACTGCTCTAGTATAAATTATGCAAGATATTTAAAGTTTCTTGTACTCATTAGGTCAGTGATTTTCAGGTAATCTGAGAGGCATCATTACAGACACTGAAGTCCTTATAGTTCCTTACCATGATTTTCTGGTGTAGGTGTAGAAGCAGTGGCCACAGGGTGTTTTAGTGGGAGGACCATCATGCTTTGCTTATGGGTGTTGCTGATTCCTAGCTCATTTTCATATTGAACCTGGAAAAGATATTTACTTTTGTGGTTCAAAGTTAAAAGTTCAGGCTGAAGGAAGTATATCTAGTACCAGGTCTGATTATTTTTCTAGGAAAAATGTGGCTTCTCTGTGGAATTTTAATTATCCCGACCTGCATATATTCTGAGTAACACTTGTTTTGTACTCACCGGATGAGATATATGAAACATGCTTCTCTTTTTACACGTCTAGTTATAATTTCTATTTGGTAAGATTCATCAATCAATTAATAGAAATATGTGGAGCCAGTGAGATAGCTCCGTGGACTAAAGCACCTGCTTAGGCAAGTGCAGGGACCATGGCTGAATCTCTGGCACCACATGCTGCACCAGCCCCACCTCCAGGGCAGGCTGAGCTGGCCAGAGTCTGGGCATAGTGGCATGCGCCTGTAATCCCAGTGCTAGGGAGGCTGAAAACAGAAGGATAACCTGAGTTCAAGCTGTGTAGTGAGACCCTGTAACAACCAAATACATAAATAAATAAATAAATAAATAAATAAATATGTGTTCAATGTACAGGAAGACTCTTGGAATCTAATCTAGTTGAGACCGAAGCTGTAGGAGAGAGGAGTCATAAATTTTAGTACATTGACCCTTTCTCATTTTGAGATATCTCTTGATTTTTTCCTTTTTTTTTTTAAACTTAACCCTTTTTGTACTAGCTCTTTTTATTGCTATAATAGCAGAACTTTCTTAGTTGCATAGTTAAGACTGCTAAAGGAGTAAAATTATTCTTTGTTTCAGTAGCACATTTTTAAATTCATGCAGAATTGCCTCATGTGGAGGTATTTGCTGTGTAACCTTTCAAGATGCTATGTTTACTTAGGCTGTACCAGCAAAGGAGGCAAAGCAAGCTGATCTCCCTGGTTTAAACTGTAAATAGCTGAAAATATAGAAGAAAATATTTTAAAATGATCATTGCCCGAGATTTGTTTGTGCTTATAGAAAAGGTCACTGATACTTACTTTTTCATATCTCAGAGAATCTTTGTAATTGTTCTCTTCATTTGTACATGTATTTTTCTATTCATGAAAATAGTTAAGTTTTGAAATTTACATTTTTATTTGTAATGTCTTTTTGTAAAACTCCCTTTTTTCAATAATAAACCATATGGTGTCCATTTAGCCCTAGCTGTTACATTGATCAAAGTTACTGCCAAAAATTAGTAGACAGAGATTACCATAGGATGGAATATCCTGACATGCTATATTGGAAATATATTTATATGTTGGGCACAGATTTTTAAAAACAAGAACTCAAATGTCTTTAGGATATTTTTCCCCTTAGACTTAAAATTGTCTTCTGGACATTTTAGTACCACTTTGGATGATGTGTTGTTGGCCTACGTTTGTCTGGAAATGAAATTCTCAGCAGCATGTTGGTAGAAATGCTTTTCTCACCAGTTATGCTATTGTGCGTAATATTCTATTTATGAACTATGTCTTTTCTGTGTAGTAATGTTTTCAGAGATCTGGGCATCTATTGCTCTTGGTGTCACTGAAGTTTAAGCAAACATGATTTTAGCCATTTTACAAATGAGAAACAGGGGAAAGACACTGAGAAGCAACAGGGTAAATACCCCCATTGACAGCTATGATCTTCCTGATGTGTGTCATCACAAGATCTCAGAACCTCAGCTTGATCATTTGAATGATAACCACCCCTAGGGAACAGTACGTACTGCGTACCTGCCCAGGGCTTGCCCTGCATTACGTATTTATTGACGTGTTGCTTTTACAATTGCTAATACACATAAAAGTTAAGTAATTTTCTTGCATATAGCCAAATCTAATTGATAATAAGATTACTTCTAACCTCAGATTTTGAATCTTTTCCCTGACATTTCCATGTCAGAGTTCTTTTAGTAACACTGGTAGGAAACTGACCTGGAGGTCTTGTTTGGCAGAGACTCACCTAAATGATGAATGGATTCCACCATGAGATAAACTAAATTATCAGATGTTTTGGGATGATAAAAGAATGAAGGAAATTTAGGAGAAAATAAAATTCTCTTGGTTTCCCCTAGACTCTTTTACAAATCATGATATAGTAGCCCAAGAACTTAGCCTTTCAAAAGGTCTCCATTTTTTAGACCTGAACCAAATTCAGATAAGGCTGATTATCACAAAAGCAACCACTGAGGATTTCTCTTCCACTCTGTTCCCAGTAGGAGCTCAAAGAAAACTCATATATGCTCTAGAATTTGCTATCAGTATAAAAGTATTAGTTGTATGACTGTGGGCTGTAAGATCAAACACATAATTTCTAAAAAGTCTTGATTGAGTTGCTGTGGATGCTACCTAAACAGGATCAATACTTATGATATTTTAATGTATATATTCACCATGTGTTGTTTTCCTACTACTTTTGACAGTGTGATTGGAAAAAAAGGTTCATTGGTATGTTTTGAAGAGAGCCTCAGTGCTTGCTGCTTCCAAATTCTTCTTGCCCGTTAGCCAGTCATTATGTTTGAAAGTGCATTAACATGAACTGTCTTTACTTAAATAGTGCTTCAAAAATTTTTGCAGGAAGAGCACTGCTATTAGGGATAGGGCATGCAAGCTTTGATGAAAAACCCTTGGAAAAATTCTGCATAATTGAGAAGCTCCTGAGTGCAGACAGGTGAAGGTGAAATCTAGCATCAAGAACAATGAGTGGAAATAGCAGCAGACCTGAGCAGTAGAAGTGGTTCATAGTCAAGATTAGAAATATGACAGGGATTCCATATAGTAAAGCGAGGAGGAGTGATACAGAGAGATACTGAAACCAAGCCACAGATGCTGGGGATTGGACATGTGAATACTGCAGCTCCCATATGATTGTTAGTAGTAACTGACAGTGTTTTCAAAATGCACAGTAGTATATTGTTTTGGTAAAATACAAGTTTCATCATTAATTTTTAGTCCGATTATTAGGATTTTAGTTTTATAACTACTTGAAATGACCAAAGATAGGGAAGGAAGAAAGCTTACTATAGTATAAACTTGTATAATTAGTGTTACATATAATTATAGAATAATAATTATAATAAAAAAATCTATTCTAGTATCCATGAATCATACATAGTCCTTAAGTAATGTCCAGTGTTCCTACTTAATATTTAGACTAAAACTTGCTTACTCACCAAACATTATGTTTATTTTCTTTTGGTAATCCAAGGTGTAATTTGTGGAAAACAAATTCTTGAAGACAAAGAAAGGCTTGTACTTTCCTGGAATCTTATGAAATAGATACAATCAAGGTAGTTCCAGTCTAGGAAGCCTGACCCATCCCCAACAAATCTTTACTAGTAGGTAAAGTGAGAAAGCATTCTGATAAAACTAAAACATGTCGTGCATCTTGAAACATCTCATGCATTTATACTCATCTAAGTTCTGTGCAGTTAGTGGCTCTTGGCTTCTGCCTTTGCTTCCTTTCCCTGTCAGCATGGGGTTCAGAAAGTTTGACATGATCAACTTTTATACTGAAATCATACTTCTTAGATTATAGTTTGGGCAGTAACATTTGTGGAGCACATCTAAAGTCTAAGTGGTCTACAGCGGTCAAGGATGGGCTTTGAACCAGAAAGAACTAACTTTTTTTGTGTGTTTTTAGTCTTTTACATGTCAATTTTTTGAAGCATAATTTCTTTCTGTATTTCCAACAGGATGGTAACGTAATGTCATTTGTTAGAATAAAGGAATATTTTACAATACACAAAATTTAGCCGAAAGTGACCTTCGGTTCGAATAGAAGCAGTTCTTGTGGAGTATATCAGGCACTAATGTGTTAGGCACAGATAAATAGCTGTTTGCTTTCGCAGCATGTTTGCATCGATTACTGACTAAATTTCAACTTTTGCCCCATTTTGGAAGTATCATTCTGGTTTTAAACAAGTAACTAAGTGGATGCCACTTGAAGATATACTCGTAAGTGAAATAAACCAGACCCGCATGTGTAAATATTGTATAGTCTCCCTAGTGTAAGAACTCAAAAGAAGAAATAAATATTGAAAGGTATAACACAACTAATGAAAAGCGAGAACTTAAAGATTAAGCAACAAAGAGAGGGCAAGGAGAAAAGCTAGGTAACATGGCAGGGGCAAAACTATACTTTTATATACACAATTTGGTTAAGGCAATGATCCTGGGGCTCTCCCATCAGGTTTTTGAAACTAGCAGTTAATTGGTAGGATTCTCACCTTGACTAACTATATATGCTGATACCTGTGAACTAAGCAACTGCACTGAAGATAGTAATGTGTAATACTAGGGCCATGCTTGGAATCCCTGTTATTCTGGTCTTCTAAATGTGTACTGTTTGTAATGTCATATCAATTATTATTATCCTCTCTCAAGTAAATGTTTATTTAAAAAAAGAGATAAAAAGGGTAATAAATGAAAACAAGAGACAAAAAAAGTCATAGGATTGTCCTGCTATACTGTTGTATATGGTTAGATTGCTAAATTTCTGTGTAAAAATTTGTAATTGTTTATTTCTATTTTTTACTATTATTTCTATTTTTTTTACATTCTGTAGGGATTTAAAGTTTAGCATATCAGCAATTGATGGAAAAATACCTTTTCCATGTTATGTCTAAGGCATTTGATATTCAGACAGATAGTGATGTTAAGCTCAACTGCCTATGTTATAGGGTAATAATATCATTAAGCTTCTCTTCTGGAGGGTAAAAACTTAACTTTGCAGACCAAAAACTGGAGAAAAAGAAGGGCTACATGGATAGCCAACATTTTGGCCCTAGCCCTTCAAGGTCAGTGAGGACTCAGGACATAAGAGGACCTGTACTATAACATCCTGTAACTCAGTGGTGTCCCAAATTTTCTGAACAAGGAGATTATGGGACCACAGAGGAAAGTGATCGATGATGTAGAGTGTTCCTAAGGAGAGTCACATGGAGAGAAAACATTCTCTCAGGCTTTCACAGAGAACAAATTGGTCAAGCAATGGCTGTGACTCATCCACATGGCTGACACTGACAAATGATCCACAAACTGCTGTACAGGGTTTCAGGGTAAATCCTGGAGGCATTTGACTGACCTTGTCAGATACAAAAGTTACATTTCTTGTTATATAGGTCTTGCTTTATCTTGGTCTTAACCATCTAGCAGAAAAGTATAAAAATGAGGTATAAAAAGGAAAGCCATATTAATATGCTGAGCTGTAGAAGGATCAAGTCAACAACTTCTGACATTGGCAGCCCTGTGGGTAACCCACTGCTATTATGGACTACTGGACTATATTGGATTACTTTGCTAAATTAACACACCTACAATATTTGAATGGCAATTGAATACCCATCCCTGACAAAAGTAAACAAAAAAGGGGGATATAAATGAAGGACCATTTTGTACTGAAAAAAGTATATGTATCTGTATATACAAAATAGCATAGATATGCAGCTCCTTTCTCTTAGTTCAATGAGAAGAAAGATTTGTGCTAATGGTGTTTAATATGCATTGTATTAATTATTGTAACTGTCCTACTAACCTGTTTTGAAACTGTCTCAGTGATATTTCTTTCTCAATAAAATTAATATAGAAAATAAAAATAAACAAGTAACTAAAATTAAGTGAAAGCAAGCTTTAGAATTTACCCTTATATTTAATGCAGATGAATGCTTGAGTTTTGGTGCATCTTTATTAGTGAAAATCTTATAATAGGACTAAAGACATAATTTGAATTTCTAAGGTAAAAATAAATTATAATTGAAGGCAGGAGTCAAGGTTAACAGTCTCCATATATTTTGGTGGCTGCGTTCATTGTAGCAGTGAAATGAAAATGCAAAGATGCTATCCCAAATAGGCTTGATTACTCTGCATTTCTGAGTGTTAAGTAGCAAGATATGAAACAGGAATCAGTTTCATTTATCCTTTTGGCTAATTTTTCAAAGACTAGTATATGCCAAATCATGAGAAAGTTATTATAACTTATTTTATTACATGGTTATATTTGTATTTCATGTCTTCAAATTTTCAGTAAACTAAAAAATCCTTGAAAAATCATTTGCTTATCGAGCTCATGAAACATCAGAAATACAAAATTGCAGTGATTACTTTATGGTAGATTTGATTTTCTTGTATAAGCTTAAAAATACTGTGTATTTAATAAAGACTTTGAAAAAATGTAGAGGGATGTGGGCTCAGATCACTTGATAGTCTTACAGAGACCTCACGTTTGATTTTCTCTCTAGAACAACTTTAGCAGGACGGGACTATTTAATTGTTCTTCTGCCTTTCAAAGAACATAAAATAAACCATGGCAGATTATGCACTAAGCACAAGGGGAGCTTTCGCTGCAAATTAAGGTCAAATTTTCTAGTAAGTGGATACCTTTTAGATGTAATTGAATGTCAATGTGAAGGGTCCTTGTGGTGTAAAAGCGATTCTTCCCTCTTCCTTTCCTGATTTTTTTTTTAAACAGCATGGTTTCTTTTCCATTTGAAAATAAAATAACTTTATAGGCTAGATTCCCTAGAGTTTATTCAGTGTACAGAGATACATCTAGTTGCCTTCCCTTGACACAGTCATATATGCTTCATGCCCCAGAAATGAGTCATATTCTTACTAAACTATGCTTATTTAAAAACATCTGCCATATGTAAAGCATCTTTGGAAGGCCTTTATAAATATACCTGAGCCTGCAATATCTTTGAATAATAATCATTTGTCCACACAAGTCATGTATATTCTTCTTCCAATATAGTAGGAAAATGTGACATTTAATGTAATGGCCCCAAAGAAATATAAAACTTGATATACTTTTTGGTGTTAATTTTTTTCTGGTATAGAAAATATATTATGGCTATTTTATTTTTGGACTGGGAATCGAACTCAGGACTTTGCACTCACCAGGCAGGCACGGTGCTGCTGACCTAGATCCCTGGCCCTTGAAAATAGACTATGAATATGGGAACCAGGTACATTGATTTTACTTTGGCTGGATTTTATTTGTCCCTAGAAACTCTGAAAGGACAACTCATTTGTATAAAGTTGTCCCTCACTTATCACGGAGGTTGCGTTCCTGACACCCTGTGATAAGTGAAAATCAGCTAAGTAGCAACATTTATTTTAGTGTTTATGTATATTTTAAGGCCTTATACACCCTTCCCACACTCTTATAAACCTTTCCCACACTTATAAACCTTTAAAAACACTTTTAATGTTCTAAGTCATTTTCTAAACTCATAAACCTAGGTAATTGTAAAAACATATGTATACTGTATGGTGAGCATGTATTCATCTGCTAAAGAAATACATACTGTAAACAGTGTATTTTATTTTATATTCTTTTAATATGTTAGAGTTAGCACTTTAATATATTTCTATATATTTAAATTTTTTAGGCAAAAATCATTAAAACCATAAATACTTTGCAACAAATACATATATAATACTGTATAGTACCGCAAAAATCCCTCAATATAGCGAAAAATCCATGATAAATAATTTAGATTAATATTTTTTGAAAACTTGCAAAACAGTGAGTCCACAGAAATCAAATCACAAAGTAGCGAGGGACTACTATAATTTTATTTTGTTTCAGATTATACTTTCAGTTCCAATTCACCTATGTAAACATACTGAGTGCTGTACTGTGTTATTTTAATTTTGTTCAGACTAAATATTGGTAGGGTAAGAAAGCTTTATCTCTAACCAGTTCAGATGACTGGGGAACACATCTGGGTCTCTTGCATTAACTCTGATATTTGGAGAGCTAATTGTGATTTTTTTTTTCAGTAAAATGGGACATTAGTATGCCTCAAAAACTCTTATTAGGTTAAATGCATTTAGAGCATTGTCAAGTGTATAGTAAGCTTTAAATAGATGTGAGCACTATAGTATTTTATTATATTTTTTTGTCCATTTGGTTTCTTCCTTTTCCTTTTTTCTTTTTTACCCATAGTGGTTTTTCGCAGTTTTTCAAAGCATCTCCATGAAAAGAGTAGTAACCCTCTCCTAATTAGAGCATGCCTTATAAAATGTATTTTTATGATGGGAATAATAGACTATTTTGAAAATTCAGAAACATTATTTGGGAAAGATTTTTCTAAATTACATTGAAATTTTAGATCACACTAATTACAGTTTTGTACTTCAGAGGAATATGTTGTGAATCTTCACGCTGTAAGGTATGGGTTGTGTTTGTCTGTATCTGTCCTTCATTAAAATATAGACCTTTAGAACATGAGCAAGTTATTAGGCTTCATTAAAGTCTGCTCGATGACTTTTGAGGCTTTTATTCCAAAAAGCTATGACATGCCAAAATCACATCAATAAAATGTATGGGATCAAAATGTGAATTACATTAAATATTAACAAAAACACAAGATCTTTAAGTTCAGGTAGTGCAGTTTTAAGTACTAAAGTGATAATTTTCAAATAATCCTCTACATCTGTTTTCAATTGTCTTACTAGAAGAAAAAGTTTGATGTTAAGAGTGCATTCCTTACGGAGGATATAGCGTAATCCCATCTCTATTTTCAAAGTACAGAGAGTGTGACCTTCGTTTTCTTTCCTTCCCCTTCTTTACCTTTCCCACGTTTCTCCTCCCGACTTAGGGAGTTATGTTCATTATGTTCTTCTGTTATTCATGTCGTAATTCTCTTTGATTTTCAGTGTCTAACTCAATGTTCCCTTTGCATTATAGGCAGCTGCTGTAATGTATTTGATTTGTATCCTTATTTTTATGGTATCCCCAGGTGAACCATGCTGTGATATTTTAGGTTAGAGTCCATTATTATTATTTAAAAATGGTGCTCTACCATGATACACTCAGGTTTTTGTTTTTTTGTAGGCTTTTATAGTCCATTCATGTCACAGCGTTTCTATGGTAACTGTTGGTCCTCACTGCTGCATAGTAATTCAGAAAATATATCCCATATGGCACTCACATGACGATCACACACCAGTTACATCTCACTGTGGATGAGCTCTAAGATACTTTCTTTAAATACCATCCTCCGTGTTCTCTTAAGATTGCTGGTCAGCGTTTGCTTCTGACTTAGCCAGTTCTGTTTGTTGGTCTGACTGAGAACAGTCAGGGGGCGTACCAGATTGTGGGTCCCAGGCCCTGCTACCACACCAGGGTCTTCCCGGCAGGTCCTCCCGTTCTTGGCTTCACCTGCACTTTTCTTTCTTTCCTTTTTTCATTTGGATTCAAAAGTTATATTATTATTGTAATTTGTATTTTTCTGAGTTACTGAGAAATTTATAAATTTCTGTTCCTCTTTATTGATTATACTACTTGATCTTTATTTTGGCTTTTTTGTGGTTTTTCTGTTTTTGACCTTTACTTATTTTACAAGATTCCTTACCTGTTTCTTGATTTTTTTTTAAGTGACTTACTGACGTATCTTTTTAAATATTTGAAGTGTTTCTGATGTATCATCCCTTGTGGATATTACCCATAATGAGTCCTTCAATAAATAGAAGCCCTTCATTTTTCAAATTAGGGCAAATCTGAGAGCCTGAAATCCATTAGATTTTTCCTTTTGGATTATATATGGAGCTTTTCTAAGGAGTTCTCTTCAATTGTCAAGAAATATTCTCTTCCATGTCCTTCTGTCAGCTTTACCTTTTCAAATTTAACTTTTATAACTGACTGGAGTTTACCTTTGTGTCTGATGGACATCATGATTAAAAATCCAGCATTTCTTTCTTATATATTATGGTTAGGGTATATTTTGAGTTCCTTAAGGATGTTAAAATATTAATTGGAATTCCATAGAATGTGTGGATTAATCAACACAGAAGTGACATTTGGGCAGTGTTAAGTTGTACCATCCATAAGCCTTGGAATAGTTCTATACTAAAAAAATAATCACTTTAGATATTTCAGTGGTAAGGCCAGTTATGTATAAGAATTTACAGAATATAAACTGGGCATAGTGGCACATGTTCATAATCCGAGCATTCTGGGAGGCTGAGACAGGAGGATCATAAATTTGAATCCAGCCAAAGGAAAGGTCACTATATGAACCACAACATAATAAAAAAGTGAGTTTAGTATTTTGTGGTTATATAGTCAACTTTCCTTTGGATTTAAACAAAACTGTGAAGTGGGTTTGCTTTGTTGCATTTTTTCATTGCCCTAAAGTAACTGTGTCCCATGCTAAAACAGGGTTTGTAATGGCTAGGTGACAAGTGTCAGATCAGTTTTGGGTACCAAGGGCTATTCTTGTTTTTCCTTTTTGATTTTTCTCATCCAGAACTAATTGAAATTATTTTAAAACATGGGCTTAATTGGGAGATTTTCTTTCCCCAGGTACTATGGGAAATGATTTAATCATAAATATGTAAGAAATTTCCGTTTGGGACGAAAGTAGGAAACTGTCATATTGCAGCTTTGCCATTATGACGGTGATGGTTTCTATTTTCTAAATTGTTTTCTCCTTCAGTCCTCTCCTGTGCTGCACATCCCTTTTGGAAATCATCATAATTTTGCCCCTTACTTACTGCACATGACTTTTGAGTAGTCTTCCTTTTGCTCTTTTGCTTCTCATTCAGTGAGTTACTCCGACTGCCGAGGAGGCAAAGTGAGTTTTTGGAAACAGGAGTCATGTCACAAAACTCCCTCACTGAAAACCTTTCCCTTGTGTTGCCTCAGAGTGCCCTTTGATCAGTCTTTTGTCTCCCTGATTATCTCTGGCTTACCGTCTTGTCTTTCCTTTTCACTTTTTAGCCACACACCTGATGTTTTATTCCTGAAAACTTACCAGTTGATTTTTTTTTTTTTTTTAAACTGGGAATTGAACTCAGGACCTTGTGCTTGCCAGGCAGCACTTATACCACTGGGCTATATCCCCAGCTCATCCAGTTGATGTCTTTGTGCTCTATTTCCCTTACCTGGAATCATCAACTAATGGCTGTTGGCTCCTTCAGTTCCTAGTGCTCACCTGTTTCCTAGTTCTGTGAAATATTCATCTAGATTGGCCTCACCCACATCTTACCTTGGCTTTTATTAACTGTGGTATCTGTAACTATGTAAAGCTCAGGCATGCATTTTATTGAATGGATCCTATACCCTCCTCCTTTCAGCATAGGCTCCATGTGGGCAGGAACTTGACAGGTTTCAGCACTGACTAGTAAAGTTGCGGGCAAAAATGATAATTAATACATGTCTGGATAACGGGTGATTACATCTATTAATGAAATAAATGAACACAGCGAAATGAATGCAGATGTATATTCTATGCAGTTATATATGTTAACTACTAACGAGAAGCTTTTGTTATTTTAATATTATTTAATATTTGATTTTATTATCTAATATTAAGATAAAAACTCCTAACAAAACCAGTCAATTTGTTTCTCTGGAAATAAGCTGTAAGATATTCAATCAAAAGAAATCCTCTGTGTAATTTTCTTTTCTTTAGCCCCTGTATTCTAAGACTGTGGTTTAAGTGGGATAACATTGTAATGATGTTGTCTTGGTGATTCAGTTTATATTTGGATGCATTTCTCTGGAGTAATTTCTGTGTAAATCTACTTTCATTTACTAATCCCACAATCAAAGCAGAATTTTGGGATAAAGTAGGCTGAGAACTCACTTGGGTATTAGAAGTTTCCATAGAACCATGTTTTATTAATTGGGGTCGGGGGTATTAGATATAAAATACACATGTAGTGTGATGCTTACTAAGTTTGAAGTTGATTATAACATTTCACTGTTGTATTTGTTTTCATTGACTGAGGGTTTTAAATTGACAATATATTAAGGTGTTTCAGTTTAGAAATACAGTTTTTCATAGTGTCGAGGCCTTACTCATCAGGCGCGAATGTTGATTTCCAGTGAAATATGAAAGAGAATGAGAATGTCATGTGGAGGGTAGAAAAGAGCCAGCCTTGCATTGGAGTCTGCTCTAATACTTGAGTGTTACATGGACTCATTCTTTTGTGCCTCTAACTCTGCTCATTTACAGAGAGGGCACAGACTTTAGGTACAGGGCTATGCTGAGAGCTCTGCAAGATGATGTAGGTCAGGTGTGGCATGATGCATGCCAGTGGTTGGTGCTGGGTAATTCTGAGCTCAATGTACTTCTGCCGCTATTCACCAGAACCATAGTCTTCCAAATGCAAAATCTTAGTGTTCTCTGTATACAGGAACATAAAGTACATTGTCTTAATATTATCTCTATAAGCAGTGCTTGATTATTGTAAATTATAAGTATCAACTACAATAATACTAAGAAAATAGCTAATATTTATTGAATGTTTACCATGTTTCAAGTACTGTCTTAAATGTCTTCCATGTATTAACCCATCTTTCTTGTAAAGCCAGTAAAGCACTAAATATGAGGTATGAAAGATTTAAATTATAGGAACTCAGGCAAATCTGAGACTGAAAGATTTTATATTTTTTTAATGGACTAAAAACTGCTACCTCAAAACCCCTTTTATCCTTCCGGTAAATTCAGAGACAACCCAAGTAAATCTCGATGCATAACATTCCTATCTACGTTCTCGCTAGGTAAAAGTGCCAGTGTTAGGATTCAACACCCCATATTTTGAGGAGGAGGAAGGAGATAAGTAGGTAAACTTGAGGGCTTTGGTCTGTTTGAAAGCTGTCTTCCAGGTAGTAACAGAGGTTATGCCTTTTTAATATTGAGAAATCATGGATATGTGAAGAAAAATTCAAGGCACATATAAAATTACATAGTTTTCTGTGTGAGAATGTGTGATTACAGATTTTCCTTCAAATGAACTCATTAACAGGAAGGTTATAAAGGAACATTGTATCTGTGCCGATCATATATCCTTAACTGTTTTGAGAAGCATGGTGTTTTAATGATATCTTCTGATGCTTATTAAGCCTTTCTGTAGCTTTAATCTTGTTTGGTTTTTTGCTTTTCATCTCCAGATCTTCTCTGGCATTTATCAGTTTTTTCATACTTGAATGGAATCTTTGTTTATTTTAAAATGGTTTCTTACAGTTTGTAGTCCAGTAAACATACAATAATTTCAGGACATAAAGACCCCAAGGAAACTTGAAAGAGTTTGAAGTCTTTGTAGGTGATCTTGAGGCAACATTGTCCTTGGCCTTATGATAAACTGTATGTATAGACATAGATATAGATATAGATATAGATATAGATATAGATATAGATATAGATATATGCTGACTTTTACCCAAAGCTTATATATATATATATACATATATATATATATATATATATATATATATATATGTATATATATATAAGCTTTGAGATATAATAATTGCTTTAATTGTTTCCAGACTTTGACTATATTTAATCTCCTGGTTTGCTGAGATGTTAGAGTAAAAAGGAAATTATCCTTCTTAAAAATGTGTTATGAAAGTTTTCTCTCCTGGAGGTACTTCCGGTTGGCCTGATATTGTGTCATGTATAATTAGATTGATGCTCAGCCTGAATACTATTTTTTTTTCTTCTTGTCAGCATGGGGTAACCTCGGAAATGTTCTGAAGAGTCAGAGCAAAATTTCTGAAGCTGAAAGCGCCTATCGAAACGCTTTGTACTACCGCAGCAACATGGCTGACATGCTTTATAATTTGTGAGTATGCCTGGCTTTCTTTTGTTTGGTTCAGTTTTGAAACCTGCCATGAAAGGCAGTATTGACTTAACTGCTGGAAATGGAGATGATTCGAGCTGTTTTTCTGGAATAGTCTTTTCATTCATCATGCCTCTGAGACTAGTAGGTGCATTTCTTTGTTTTGGGCCACACTGTCTTCATTCATTTGCACTGATATATTATCTTGGGACGTTTTTGAAGTTGTGTACCATATTAGCATATGAAAACTGGTTGAAATGTTTTTTTTTTTTTTTTTTTTTTTCCCAAAGTGTATTCTGCTACTATTGAGTTGTATATTAAGGCTCATAAAATAAATTTGTATGTATGGTATTTGTACAATTGATGCTCTGGATATTAATACTACTAACTTTTGTTCTCATTAAAAAATGGCCTATGTCAAAGTGTCCGCAGAATATGGGCCCAAACAGGAGAGTTAAGGAATAATATCATGGCGCTGGTACGGTGCTTTTTTCTCTTCTCCATCCCTTTCCTCTGCTTCCCTCTTCCAAGGTTCTGATGACTCTGATCAAAGTTTAAATGCAAGAACAATCATCAGTATGCATGTTATTGTTGGAAAATGTATATTGATAGAAAAATTCCTAAGGTTGAAATCAGTTGTATTTTTTGATGGAAAGTCCAAGAATGTATTGTGGGGTTCCAGTTGCCAGCATGGGGTAACCCTGGAAATGTTCTGAAGAGTCCAAGCAAAATTTCTGAAGCTGAAAGTGTCTAGAGAAATGCTTTGTACTACCACAGCAACGTGGCTGACATGGTTTATGATTTGTGCATACAAACTAAATTCAAGTCCTTTCTTTTGTATTTAGGAGAATGTTGGTTTATTTGTGATAGAAGGCTAGTTTCAACTTGCTTACATACCAGAATTTATAAATTATCTTACCTAAAATTTCCTGGGGTTCCCTAGATATGTACACAGTTAGATCCAGGTATTTACCTATGTTTTGGGGATTTGTGATCCTGGTTGCTTTGAGTTTGGTCTATTCTTTGTGAGGCTTTGCTTATAGTAATCGGAAAAATAACTCCTATTTTAAGTATGTAATGTAAAGCCTTTTCTCAATTTTAGATGAAAAAGAAGATTTTTATCTTGGTGTCTTTGTCTGTCATGGAAAGAGTTCTCTTCCCAACCCTTTTGGTTTTGTGTGTGTTTGTTTGGATGAAATACTGGGAAGTGTATAACGAACCATGAAATATTTCCTTCAGATTTGTAATAGAACAGAGAGAGACCAGTTTCCAAAAGGAAGATGACCATTTCACAGGCAAAATATAATGTCTATTACTTGTGTTTAATAAGTGTTGTATAATATTGGCCATTTCAAAAAATGTACACTTCAGTTATTAATGTAAAGTTATTTGCTAGCTACCTAAATTATTAATAGTGGATATGTTTAAATTATACATTTTTTAAAAAAATATGAAGCTTATCAAGTTAAAATAAATAGGAAAAAATTCAGTTATTTCAGGAAGAAGAGATAAGATGAGTTCAGTTTAATTTCCTGTTTATAACTTTACCACCTTGTCTTTAGCCACCTAGCTTTAACAGGGGGCTCTCTAACAGTGAAACCTCAATCTAGTGGCTGGTGATATGAATTAGGTTAGTGGATGTGCTTTTGTGTTGTCTTACATACAGTGTTGAATTTTTACTTCGTCATCCAAATTCCTCCACGTGAACCACACTCTCCACTGTTTGATGTCCGCTCCTTACCACTGTATATGTATTATCAGTCTCTCTCTCTCTCTCTCTCTCTCTCTCTCTCTCTCTCTCTCTCTCTCTCTTTATTTTAGGGAAGGGTCTACAGGGTATTCAGGGTCTCACTACTAGACCGGACTCGTAGTGATCCGCCTGTTTACAGCCTCCCAAGAGCTGGGATTACAGAGGTGTGCACCATCATGCCCAGGGCTTGATTGCCTTCTCAGCACACTCTAATGGTGGGGCCAGCATGGCAAGCCTGGGGATTGAACCCCTGGCCCCTGCACCTGCTTGCAGGCTCTTTAATCCACTGAGCTATTTGGCCAGCCCTACCATCCTTTCTCTTGGAGTAATTTAAATTTGCACTATTTTCTTTATAAGAATGAGATATCCAGAGTCTTCCATGAAGGCTCATGTCCTCTTCTTCTAGATAAACATTAGGTTATGATAACTGATTATTAGTATATTTATTTCATGAAAAAATGGTCATAGAAGTTTAATACATTGCACACAGTTTAGATATATTTTTAAATACAAATACATTCCACATATATTGTCTATTCATATTTTTGGGCTGTACAGTACAGGATACCTTCTGATATTTAATCTCCTACATTTTGAAAGGAAAAAGTAAGTTGAACAATCAACAGCTTTTTGGTGAATTTGTTTTGCTTTTACCCTAGAGTTTTAGAAGTGGCCTGTCTCTTGCTAGTGTGTGTTGGGAAGAGACATCAAGGCAAAGAAAGTGTTTATTGAGGCTGATATTTTTACTCAGATCATAGATTTATTAATTAGGCAGTTCCTGTTCACATGTAATTGCAAATATTTTTCTTATAATTTTGTATGAATGCTTATATATGGTGGGAAAATATGAGTAGAGTTCCCGCAAGGTGCAATAGACCAAGATACCTTTCTATAAGCCATAATATCATTTGTGAGTTTGGTCCATTCATTCCTAGAAGGAAAGTTTTTGTTTTTACTTCTTTACATAGGCAGGGGAAAATTTTTCTTATGATCCACTTACACTTACAAGCTATTAATCCAACTACAATTTATTTTATATTAGTGCGGTAGTTTTCTCTGATGTACTTAGATTACTCCTTGTTCTGTTTCAGCTTCTTAAAAGGAATTTAGTTTATTCTTTCTAGTAAACTTAACCTGATAACACAGCTTTGTTCAGCAGGAGGCATTCATCTTCTTTCCTATCATCAGTTATAGTTATGTCTCTTAACAATTTTATGATGGATGCCTGAAACTAATATATTTTATTAAAAAGCATAAGTGCCTATGTTGAATGAGCTTTAGAAGGTTGTGGGAATCTTAAGTTTCTTTTCAGTCCTTCACTTTGAATCAGTAAGTAACCTGGAATATTTAAAACATAATTGGTGTTCCATAAATCGACTTGTTTTGTAAATTAATATGAAAGTTTTTTATTATTATAACTTCCTATTTGAAAAATAGTCTGGAGGTATTTCTCATTATTTAACTTTAAAGTAATAATTACTAATGTAACAATTCCTAGCCAGGCACAGGGTAATTCTAAATTGAAATAATCTGAAATTAACCCCTTTAGCTTTATTTTTTTGTTTACATATGTAAAATATGACCAGAACTCTTAAATGGTACCTCTGAATGTTAGATCACAATGAAAAAAAAAAAAAGGACAACTTAGAAAAATATTTAATAAGCAGTAGTTTGAATGATATAGATTTATATTTGAAGTTTAGTGAATGTCGCATTGCAAGATTATAAAAATAAGACTGTATTTTTCAGGAATGATACTAAGCTATATGTCTAAAGGGTTATAGTCCCAGCTTATATAATATTAGAATCATTTCAATTTTTTCTTAATTTGCTGCACTTGCTTGAATTGCTTCTGTATGGCCACCAATGTTCTTAGTTCTTTATACATATTATCACAATTGGCCTTCAGATGAAGTCTACGCAATGAGGAAGGTGAGGCTCAGATGTAATTTGCCCAGTGTTTTAAAAATAATAAGTGGAACACTTATTATATAAATCTATAATGTTCTAAGTCTATATCTTTACAACAATTATATTTTGTTCACATAGAGTGAGGAAGAAAAAGTAAACCTTTAATATATATGTTTCACATCTAGCAAAAAAATTATCAAAATCACTTGTCTAGGAAAAGAAATGTTTGGTAGTCAATCAACTACAGTAATGTAATTTAATTTGTAAGAATCACTGATTTTATTAACCTCATCTTGTAGAACAGTAGATTGTTAGTAGGATTGTATACGTGTTTTAAGAGTACGATTATTCATTTTAATTTCTTAAAGAATTAACATACTTTTCACTTAAAAGTATGTTAAAACAGAAAAAAAAATACAAGTGATACAAAATTTAACTTAACAAAATAATACAAATTACACAGTATTTGTTGTAATATAGTGTTGTCTTCCAACCAGTTGTTCTTATTAGCAAATATATGCATATAAAATTGGAAAGAGAAAGAAGTATATAAGAAATTAAGAAGATAAAAAGTACAAACAATTGAAAAAAAGAAATTAAATATTGTCTGCTTCTTGCCGTAGACCAGAGAAATTCACAGTACAGTTGTCCAAACCATCCTGCTTATATACAGAGATAAATCTCTTTCCCCCACTCTCTCTCCTGTCTTTCTCCTCAACTCAGTAACTCTCTCTTTTTGAGTAAGCTCATTCCCTTTTCCCAATATCTACTGTACCCTTCAGATTCCATTTTCTCCTTTACGTTCTCACCCTAAGGAGACAATACAATGTTTGCACACATGAATCTGATTTACTTCACTTAAAAGTATGTTCTCTGGTTGCATCTATTTAGAAACAAAATCCTGTTTTATAGCTGAATAGTACTCCATTGTGTAAAAATACCACATCTTCATATCCATTCTTCACTTTATGGACTCCTGGTTGTTCCCAGGATTTGGCCATGAGAAATTGCGCTGCCATCAACCTGTTTCTGGAAAAACACCCAGAGAGAAATAGCTAGGTTGACTGAGATCTTCAATCCTAGCTTTTAGCGGCGTCTTCACACTAATTTTCATAGTTGTTGTACCATTCTACACTCCCACAACAGAGAGGAAGGTTTTGTTTTTCTCTATAACTCGTTCAGCATTTGTTATTGGCTGACTTTTTGAAGTTAGCCTTTCTTTTTAGAGTGACATGGAATCTCAGTGTTGTTTTAATTCACATTTATAGAATGACCAATGATGTGGAACATTTTTTCATATATTTATTCGCTTCTTTAATTTCTTCCTCTCAGAAGTGAATGTTCACTTCAGATGCCCATTTTGGAATGGGTCTTTGATTTTAGGGGGCCTGATTATTTTAAATTCTTTGTATGTTCTTAATAGAAGGCTTTTGTCAGAGGGACAGCCAGCTATAATTTTTTCCCAGTTTGTGGGCTTTCTTTTTACTCTCGTTATGGTTTGTGTATGGCTATCCCCCCCAAATCTTCATGCAGTCTTGGGGCAGCTTCTGGAGTTTGTGGTTATTGTTGGTGTGGATGCTGCACTTGCCCTGGGGCAGGTAATTTGCATTACAATATAAGGTGGCTTATATTGTAAAAGAGAAGTTAGCTGCTTGAGATGCTGCTACTCCGTGTGCTCTTGCTCTTTGATGTCACCATGAAAGGTTGCTTTCTGCTATGTGCTGTTCTGCCTTGGACCCAGCTGAATATGGACTGAAACCTCTAATAACTGTGAGCTAAATAATCCTGTCCTTCCTTCATTTTTAGTGTTAGGTATTTGTCCCAGCAACGGGAGAAGACTAAGATAACTCTGTTGGAGATTGCTTTGAATTGCAGAAACTTTTCAAAGAGATGAGATCCCAGTTTATTATTTGCAGCATTTCCTCTGCTGTTTGATCTTTGTTTATGAACTCTTTACCTACTCTTATGTCTTTAAGATTTTTACCTACATTTTCCTCCAGAAGATTTAATGTTTTAGTTCTAATATTTAAATTTTTGATCCACTTTGACTATAGTTCTGTGCATGGTAATAGTCATGAGTCTAGTGTTAGCCTTTGGCATGTGGATAGCTTGTTTTACCAGCACCATTTATTAAAGAGGCTATCCTTTTAGCAAGCATGTTTGGTGCCTTTATCAAACATAAGGTGGCTGAGTGTGTTTGCAGTTGTTTCTGCATTTTCTACTCTGTTTCATTGATCCTTAGTACTAGCTTTATGCTAGTACCATGCTGATTTTATCACAGTAGCTTTATAGTACAATTTGAGGTCAAGGTTTGTTATATCTCCTGCCTTTCCTTCCCAGGATTGCTTTCGGTATTCTGGATCTCTTCTGGTTTCAAATGAAGTTTATGGAAGTTTTCTCTAGCTCTGTGAGGTATACTAAGGGTATTTTGATCTGGATTGCATTGAATCTGTATAAGAATTTTGGCATTATGGCCATTTTCATAATGTTGGTTCTTCCTATCCAGGAGCATGAAATATCTTTCCATTTTCTCAAATCCTCATTAATCTCTTCTCTCAGAGTACCATAATTTTCACTGTATAATTTTTTTACATCCTTTATGAGACTGATTCTGAAGTATTTCATTTTTTTGGATGTTATTGTAAAAGGTGCTTTCCATAATTTCTGTCTTAGTGCATTCATTCTTTGTGTACAAAAAATACTACTGATTTTTGATTGTTGACTTTGTATCCCACTACATTGTTGAATTTAATGATTAATTCTTTAAATCTCTTGGTGAAGTTTTTGTAGTCTTCTACGTAGAGTATCATGTCATCTGCAAATAATGATAATTGCACTACTTTTTTTCCAATCCTTATTGCTTTTCTTTCTCTTGTCTAATTGCTCTACCTAATGTTTGCAGAAGGATTATTATTATTATTATTATTATTATTATTTGTTTTGGCTGGCTCAGGCTGTCTTATGGGCGGTTCTGGTGTGACTTGTGGAGCTGGTTTGCCAAAGCAAGCACTTAAAACAACTGAGCTACCCTGCAAGACCTTTGGATAATGTTTCCAGATCTATATTGAATAGGAATGGAGACAGTGAACATCCTTGTCTTGTTCTTGATTTTAAAGTGAAAGTCTTCAGTTTTGCCTAATCAGTATGATGTTCACTGTTGGTTTCTCATAGAGGGCTTTTATTATGTTGAGATATGGACCATCTATCCCAATTATCTGTGGGATTTTTATCATGAATAAGTGTTGGACTTCGTAGAAAGCGTTTTCTTCATCTATTGAGATGATCATGTGGTTTTTATTCTTGGTTCTGTTGATGTGGTATATTACATTCATGAATTTGCATATATTGAACCTTCCCTGCATTCCTAGGATGAATCACACTTGGTTGTGACGTATAATCTTCTTGGTAATTTGCTGCATTCTGTTTGCTAATATTTTATGGAGGATTTTTGCATCTATATTCATTAAAGAGATTGACCTATAGTTCTCTTTTTCAGTTGGACCTTTCTCTAGTTTTGGAATCAGAGTAATACTTGCCTCCAGGAATATGTTCGGGGGAATTGCTTCACTTTCAATTTCATTGAAGAGTTTGGGGAAAGTTGGCATTAAATCTTCTCTAAGTTTCTTGTAGAATTCTACTGTAAATCTATTGGGACTTGGGCTTTTCTTTGTTGGTCAGATTTTTTTTTTTTTACATTATCAATTTTGTTTCTTGTTATTGGGTTATTCAGAATTTGTGTATCTTGACTCAGCTTTGTCATTTTATATGTATCTAGGAAACTATCCATTTCCTCTGTGTTTTCCATCCTGTGAGAATAAGGTTTTTGGATGTAGGTATTGATGATCTACTGAATTTCTCCAGGGTCTGTAGTGATTTTTCACCCTTTTCATTCTTTATTGCATGAATTTGGGTTTTTTCTTTCCTTTTTTTGATTAGGTTTAGTAGGGGTTTATCTATTTTATTTATTCTTCTAAAGAACCAACTCTTTGATTCATTTATTCTTTGTATTGTTTTATTTGTCTCCAGTGCATTAATTTCTGCTCTAATCTTTATAATTTTCCACCTTCTTTGGGCTTTGAGCTTGATTTGCTCTTCTTTTTTGAGGAGCTTGAGACGCAGCATAAGGTCATTCATTTGGGCTTGTTGTGTTTTTCAAATGTGCAAATTTACTATTATAAATTTTCCTCTTAAGGCAGCTTTCATTGCATCCCACAGATTTCACTAGGTATATCTGCATTTTCATTTGAATGTAAATTTTTAAAATTTCTTCTTTAATTTCACCTGTGACTCACTGGCTGTTTAGGAGGTTATTATTTAATTTCTATGTGTTTATGGTTTTTGTAGCTTCTTTTTTTAAAAAATAATTTCCAGTTTTATTGCACTTCAGTCAGATAGTATGCATGGAATAATTTCAATTTGCTCACATTTACTTACGAGTCCTCTGTGTGATAGTATATGGTCTATTTTGGAGAGTGTCCTTTGTGCAGGTGAAAAGAATTTGTATTCTGTTATTGCTGGGTGAAACACTCAGTAAATGTCTATCAAGTCAGTTTCTTCACAAGTTTGGGTTTTTTTTTTAATCTTTTTTTTTTTTTTTTACCTCTTTGCTGTTTTTTTTGCCTTGTTGTTCTATCTCTTTGTTACATTGGCATGTTAAGGTACCCCATCACTCTTGTATTATTACTCATTTGATTTTTCATGTCTGTTAAAATTTGTCTTATGTAGGAGGGTGCTTCTATGTTGGGTCCATTTGTATTTGTAATTCTTATCTCTTCCTCTTGCAGTTTTCCCTTAACAAGTGTGTGGTGACCTTTTTTTTTTTTATCTCTTTGAATGATTTTTCATTTGAAGTTGATATTGTCATCACCCAGGATAGCTACCCCTGTTTTTTTCTGATTTTCTGTGGCAAGGAGGGTTGTTTTCCATCCTTTGAATTCTAGTCTGTGAATTTTCTTTTGCGTAAAATGTGTTTCTTGTGTGAAAAATATTGTTGAATCTTATTTCTTAATCAACTCTGCTAGTCTGTTTCTTTTGATTGATGAGTTGAAGCCATTTACATTAATGATTATAATTGATACCCATTGGTTTATCTTTGTCATGTTATTTTCCTGCTGTAGGTTCTGTACCTCTTCCCTCTTTTTAATTACTTGCTCTGTTTGGTGTTTCTTTTCTTTTTTTCTTGAAGCTGTGGTTGTTTCTGTCTTTTTTATTTGTTTGTTTGTTTCTCTATATAGAGTATCTGTCCATACCCTTTGTAGGGTCAGTTTAGAGGTCATGAATTTCTTCTATTGTTCTTTGTCATGGAAGCATATTATATCATCATTGAACTTGATAGTTTCTCATGATACATCATTCTGGGTTGGAATTTATTTTATTTCAGGTCCTAAAATAATTCACACCATGCTCTTATTGATTTGATGGCTTGTGTTGAGAAATCTGCCATGATTCTGATGGGCTTTCCATTGTAAGTGATCTGTTTCTTCTCTCTAACAGCTTTTAATATTCCATTCTTTTGCTGAATTTCTGAGATCTTGATTATTATGTGTCTAGGTATAGATTTATTATGGTTATGGCTGTTTGGAGTTCTATATGCCTTACTTGAATGTATATCAGATTCTTTTCTCATGTTCGGAAAATTTTCTGCAAGTACTTCTATGATCTGTCTTTTTATGTCATCTGTGCTGTCTCCCACTGTTTTATTGACACCTATTTTTCTTTGCATCATCTTTTAACTGCTGAATTGTCACTTCTTGGTTTCTTGTTAGTTTCAAGAGATCTTTCCTTTTACGGTCTTTATCTGCATCACTGGTCTTTATCTAGCCACTGTCTTTGAGGTGTGAAAGTCTATCTTCGGTTTCATTCAAATGGTTTCCCAGCTATCAATGAAGTTCTCAATTTCCCGTATATCTGTTTGAACCTGTTTCATGCATTCTAACTCTTTCCTGTATTATTCATACAGTATTTCCATCATTTTTTTCTTCTCTTCCATTTTTATATCTATGTCTTCTTTGCTTGTGCTAAGCAATTCTTTCATGATTGTTATAATGTCTTTTTGAGCTGAGAGATTTTTTTTCTGATGTTCTTCTATAGACTGATAGACTGATTTCTTTACTTCAGTTGCTGTCATTTCAGAAATTTAAGGTGTGTAATTTCCAAGTTCTTGTATATGTTTGTCTCCTGGATTTGTTCTGGGTGGGCTAGAAGATTGAGATTGCCTTTTGCTCCTGCATTTTGGCATTTTTAAAGCTCCCAGTCATCATCCTGACAGAATCCTGCAGGCCACCCTGAATCCCCCAAAGTTCTTAAATGGTTTCAGGAAAGCTCTGTGCCTGCTTGTCCTGGACCCTCAGATCGCAGATCTCCTGCATCCTGCTGGCCACTAGAGAGTCCTCCTAAGTTCTTAAAAGGTTTGACTGGTAACAACAGAAGCTCTGTGCTTTTGTGATGCTGTCTACGGAAGGTCAAAGCTTACCACAGTCCTGTAGGTGGCCTAGAGCCTACCACATTTTTTAAATCATGCCAGGAATGTTCCGCACCTAGGAGTGCTGGGCCCACAGATCACAGCTCTCCTGTGTCCCACCTAACAGTACACTTATAAAAGAAAGCATTTTAAATTATCTAATTCAGTTAACTATAACATTACATTATATCATTTTAGTCCATGTTGTCAGACAGTAGTTGTATAGTATGTAATTTAAAACAGTTTTATTCCATTTTTATGCAATAGATGTTATGCACTTTTTGCATGGCTTATATTCACTCTGTACTCATATAGAATGTTTCACAGGAAAAATTCTTATAATGAGCAAGTTTTACATATCTGTGTTCTGATGTTGATTTTCTTTTCAAATGTAACTTGTCAAACACCAATCAGTTCAGCCATTGCTTGGTGATTTACACTGTCAAATTTCATAAATATATAGCTGACTTTTAAGCTTTTAACTGTACCACTCACCACTCTTTGGATTATAAGTTGATTATTTGCCAAGAAATAATTTATGTCCTTTCATTGTTGTTATAGATTTATCTCACTCTATTCCAAATGATATTTAAAAAGATACTGTAATCAATGGAATATTGAGCATTACATTAAACACTAGATTTCAGAATGTAGATAGTAAATTTTCTGTAGTATAGTCAATTCTTGATTATCTTACATAATGAAAAGATCATTTCTGTGGAGAATGGCAATTTTGTAACCTAAGTTTAGTCATCCCTTTTGTTTTATGTTGTGTGAATTACAATAAGTCCCCAGTATGGGAAGCTAGAAAATGAGAAAGAAAATAACCAATAAATTTAAGAGAAATTAAAAGAAAATATTAATGAGTTACAATTTGCCAAAACAATGAGTAGTAGTACATGACAATGACAACCTATTTTTTGAAAGATCAGCATGTTTTTCACAGTGGTAATATAGGACAGAATGAGAAAATCTCAAATATACAGCACCGAACATGATCAGGGCTATACCCTGGTATAAAGAAACTTAAAAAAGAAAACATTAATATTTAAGAAAATCATAGCAAAGTAAATCTCTTTGTAGGAAAACAGAAGTGAGCAATCTTGGTTCAAGAAATGGTAGGAAATTTTAATCAAAAACCTTGGAAAATTTTGAACCATATTAAAGAATTTTCTCAACGAGGAACCAAGCCACCATGCTTTGTAAGTGATTTCTGTCAAGTACTTAGTGAAGTGCTAATTCATCTATTAATTGCGCTTCTCACTTTTTTATACAGCTAGTAACCTGATAGCAAAATATCTGCCCTAAATTTAAAATTCACACATAGACAAGGACAACAAACTCCAAACAAGAAACAAACAAGCAAAACCAAAAAGGAATCCACAATAGACCAGTTGTAATTATACATGGAAATGTAGACATGTCTTGAAATTAATATAGAGCATAGCAACATATTAAAGTTTAAATCACCACTCTCAGATGGAATTTAGTCTAAATTTAGTTTGGGATGTTTAATATTGCAATTCAGTTTCTATACTTTTAATTTAAAATTTAGGAGAAAAAAAATTGTCTGTAGACATTCCAAAAAAGCATTTTCTCAGCAACTGCCTCAGAAAGCAAGATTTATAAATAAATTATAAATAAATAAATAAATACTTTGTAACATAAAGAACGCCTGCTGAAAGTTGATAGGAATATTATACTTAATTTTGAAGCATAATAGGATTTTTTTCATTACTATTCATTTTCTTAGTTTAGTGATAATTTCTCCATTATAATCATGCTCTGTACCTAGAGGATTTCTGCCTCTATTTGTTGATTACATAAATGAGTTAGAAAATCTATGTCGGAGTATAATGAATTTTCAGTAAGTAATAAGACTAGTAAGTAATGAGTATTTTATAACCCCATTCTTTGATAATATATTTTGATCAGTCTTTAAACAGCTGTGTCTTGCAGTCTTCTTGGATCAGATGTCTACTATTATAATCTCCTGCATGTTCAGAAACACAGACTAATAGGGATGGTTCCTCTTGTAGACTTTTTTTAGGGCTGCCATAGGAAAATACCTAAAATGGGTGGCTTAAAGCAATAGAAATTAATTGTCTTACAAGTTTGGAGACAATTGTAAGACATTAGCATTCAAAATCAGTGTGAGAGCAAGGCCCATGCAACCTCTGGAGAATACTTCCTTACCTTCTCCTGGTGCTTTGCTACAAGTCTTTGGCATTTCTGATCTTGCAGCTACATAACTCCATTGTAGGCCTTGTCATTAGATGGTGTCCTCCCTGTGTCTTTACCTTCATGTGGCCATATTACTTGGATATTGATCATATCTGAATAGGGGTGCCCCATATTAACTGCTTACATCTATAGCAGCCCTGTCTCCAAGTATCGTCACATTCTGAGGTGCTGGGCAGTAGGAATTGGACATGCTTCCTCCTTGGAGGGGTGTGCAGTGCAGCCCATCACATCTTCCTGTTAGGAGCTTCAATTTAGGAATGTTAAGGCTGTACTGTGGTTTTCATGGTGAGCAAGCAGGTGAAACACTCCTATAAGAAACTAAAATTTTGCCAAGATTTCATTGGTTTATATAGCTTATAAAGCTCAGAAATCTGTTTTCAGTGTAAATAAGTTTGATAAACAGCAATGAGAGTGGGGGGTGCTGAACTGTCACATAGATGCAGTTGTAGTCAAGGTATGAGAAAGAGATTTGTACATTGAGGGCTAAATTTTGGGAACACTTGAGAAATTCAAAAGTCAGAGATTGCAGAACTGAGTTGGTAAGAGTACTTCCCATAGAGTTTGAACCAGAACTTTCAATGAAATTGAGAAATGAGGACTGGTAGAAACATAAGCAGCAGTAGTTCAGCTCTTTGTGCTTAGACTTCATGGTGGTGGTATGGGGTGGTGTCTCACTTACTCTTCTCTCATTGCTGGGAGAAATACCAGACATTCAAAATGAGAGAAGAAAACATTTACTTAGCTCACAGTTACTGGAGGTTTCAGTTCATACTCAGCTGGCTCCAAGGCAGAGTGGCACACGGCAGAGAGCAACCCTTCATGGCAGTAGCGAAGAGCAAGAGCACAAATGGAGGAGTAGCAGCAACACTATGGCAACAGAGAGGAAGGAGGTCTGTCTCTCTTAAATTGCACTCATGCTTTCTGCCCCAAGCTGGGGGATGTACACACACCCATAATCCCAGCCTTGGATCACCCATAATCCCAGTGGATCATGAGTTAATCACAAACTATAGAAGTGCCCGCCCCATGACTGCCTGAGGTTTTTGGGGGAACAACTAGACACAAACCATAACAGATGGGGTATGTTTGCAGAGCATGGTAGGCAGACTGATCTTCTGTGCAGAATTCAGGAAAGGATATCATACAGGAGTACTCAGAAGTGCTTGGTGTGTTTCAATAGTTGAATAGGGCTGGCCAAATAGCTCAGTGGACTAAAGCATCTGCTTATGTGGAGCACAGCTGCCAGGGTTCAATCCTTGGCATGCCATGCAGGTCTCGTCTCCAGGGCGTGCTGAGATGTGATTGAGACTGCCACCACAAACATGGTGGCACATGCCTATAATCCCAGTGCTTCGGAGGCTGAAAACGGGAGAATCATTATGAGTCTGATCTACATAGTGAGACCCTGTAGACGCTGTACCAAATACATTTAAAAAAAAAAAGAATTAAATAGTTAAATAGGACTGAGTTTTAGCTGTGACTGCCCTGGTTTGAGGTCAGACCATTTTCTGGTTAAGCAGCTCAGCTGGCTCTCATTCTTAGAATCAGGGAGAGTTGCTCTAGTGGTTATGTGGTAAGATCAAGGTCCACCTGATTATGTAACTTCTACTTTGTTTTAATAATTTAATCATAATACACATAAATTTAATCTTACAGAACATTCAAATATTTCTCAGACATATTGGGAAAAATGTTAAATTGCCTAACGCTGTATCCTGTCTTCTTCCTATATATGGTGTATGCCCTACAGGATTTCTATAAGCATTTATACATGGAGCTGTGTACACATATTTTTAGTGTTTTCCCCTGCATCGGTATTGACTTTGGCTTTTTTTCCTTGTGTACAAGTGTGTCACAAATTGTATGACTGCCCCCCTTTTAACTAATAGTCATTAGTAATAGAGCTTTTATGCCTACAGCAGTGGTTAATACTAATGAGGATGACTGTGTTGCTTTGTTTTCCTTTTCCCTAATTAGGAGAGGACTTCAGTAATATTTGTGTTTATTGGCCTTTTGTAATTTTTCTAGAAATTAACCCTTTATTCTTCTTACCTAAGTTTCTATTGGGTGGACTGTTTTCTTACTAATGTGTGGGCTGAAAATGTACATCCCCCCATATACAGACATCTATTTTGAATACCTATTTCCTGCTTTTTGCACGTATTTTTACTTATAAAACTTTACATAATTTGATGTATAGAATATATTCCATGCCCTTTCATATATAGCTGTTATCTATGTAGAGAAGAAATGTAATGTGAGAAAATTGCATATTTCTTGTTTTTTGATTTTATTTTGTATTTAGGACAGGGTCTATAGGGTCTCACTACATAGATTGGACTCATAGTGATTCTCCTGTTTTTAGCCTCCTAATCACTGGGATTACAGGCGTGCTCCACTATGCCCAGTCTCAGTCTCTGTCTCAGCACACCCCCAGAGGTGGGGCAGGAATGGCACACTGGGGATTTGAACCCCAGCTGCTGCACTCTGCCTAAGCAGGTGCTTTAGTGTGCTGAGCTATCTGGCCAGCCCTATTTCTTAAAAATTTTTATTTTTTAAAAATTTTGGTTGTGAGTCCACTTAATATTATTGAGTAGTTGATTGATCAGTTTTGCATTAAAATGTATTTTTCCCAGAAGAGCTAATATTCCCATCATACTTTATCGAATAGTTACCACTTAAATTCTAATGTAGGCATAGGTTTATGCTGTGGACTTCCTTCTGGTTTTATTGGTAACACATGCAAAGCACAAGTTGTTCTATTATTCTCTATACTAAACCTATGTTTTAATATAAAAAGTTCTTATCCTTATTATTTATTTCCTATACTTCTTGATTATTCCTGTGTTTTGTCTTTGACATGAACTTGACCTTAGATGTCTTTATATTGTATTGGAAGTCCAGTAGAATTTTGAATGGTGGGAGGTTAGACTGGTACAACCACTGTGGAAATCAGTGCGGAGATTCCTCAGAAAGCTAGGATTAGAAGTCCCATTCTACCTAGCTATTCCCCTTCTGAGTATTTTCCCAGAAAATTTAAACCATCATATCACAGTGATCTATATTATCTGCACCCATGCATATAACAGTACAGTTTATAATAGCTAAATCTTAGAAAAGACCCAAATGCCATTGATCAAGGAATGGATAAAGAAGATGTTGTATTTTTATACAGTGGAATATTAGCTATAAAGATAAACTAGAGACATTTATAAGTCAGTAGTTGCAACTCAACCATACTTATAAGTGAAATAAATCAGACTCACATGTGTAAAAATTGTATTGTCTCCCTGGTGAAAGAAACTTAAAAGTAAATCAGCTCTAAAATGTACAATAGATATTACAAGATGGGAATAAATTGTTCAAAAGAAGAAAGGAACCAGGATGAATAAAAGGGGAAAGAATAGTAGGGAAAGGGAATAAATGGAAGTCAGTTATTCTATCAATGTCTTCTAGTTCATTAAAAGGAAAGGTTTCCATTGTTACTGATTCAACACATTTTTATACCCATATCTCGTACCCTGAGCACCTTCTCTAAATATAACAATATATATAGTATTAACTAGTGCTATTATCTTATTTTTTGTTATGAAATTTTGTTTTATCTTTTTTCATAAAATAAAATTTAAAAAATAATAAAGTGAGGGAACTAATATCACTATTGCATTCTTTTAAGTTTCTACTCCAAAACACATACATTTCTATTTTAAAAAATTTTATTCATTTTTGAGACTGGGCATGGTGGCATGCACCTGTAATCCCAACTCTTGGGAGCCTGTAAACAGGTGGATCACTATAAGTCCGATCTAGTAGTGAGACCCTGAACACCCTGTAGACCTTTCCCTAAAATACAGATAAATAAATCAATAAATAAAGTAAAATAAATTAAAAAATAAAAAATAACATTATACATTTTTGTTCACAAAGGTTTGACAAATTTAAGGTTGGTTTGTTCTTTTTTGGGGGGTTGTTTTGCTATAGTGACTTGAAATGTGTTCCCACTATATTTTAAAGTAGTTATTCCTACTTGCTTAGATTTTATTGTTTCTGAGTTTGCCAAATTCTAAGTTCTTGGAGAGAATGCTCTCAACATGTGTATGATTCTTTTGTTGAATCTTCTTTCCAGAACCTCCCCAGTTGCACCTTGTCCATATGGTATAGAAGGTCTCTAAAAATGTCTGTTCTGTCAGCATTCTCCCCATTGCTCCTCTTCTCTCCTATTCTTACCTCCTCCTACCCCACTTTCCATCTTTTTTTCTTGCCTGGTGTATCCTTTATTTCTCAGCTTAAATGACATTTCCTGGAGGAGATGCCTTTGCATCCTAACTTCCAGGGTTGGAAAACAGAAACCTCTGCTAAATCACCCTGAGCAACTAATGCTCTGTCTTTGTTATCCAGGACCATCTGAATTTGTGGTACTGTGTTCCTTTTAATTACTCCACTCTTTCCTCAAAGACAAGGAAAGCTTAAATGCTATTCTACCCCAAGCACCAAGCTCAGTGCCAGGGACATGATCTTTAAACTATGTTTATGTTGATTAATTAACTGGTGAAATTAATACTTGATGAATCAGATGAGCTAAACTGTATGTATTGATTACCTAGTAGTTTAGTCAGTGAGTCAATGAATAGAGTAATAAATAACCCCATTAATGAAAATAAGCACTATTTAATTTCGTTGTTTCCATGTCTATAAACTTGTTCATTGTACTAATGTGATTTATCACTTTCCTAGCTTGTATTATTACCAGCTGTGGTCATTTAGCTGATTCTCCATGTTGACTGAATTCAAGCTTTTTTCTATCATCTATATCTTTGAAAATGATTAGTATCTGTAGAGCATAAGAATGGTAAATTTCCCTCCTAGGGACCATGGTTATTGTATTCATACCGATGTGAACTAACAATTCCAGATAACTCTCACAAAATTTATTGTTAAGGCCTATTGACTTTTTCCCCTTTCTGCCCATAAAACCTTGAAATATTTCCTTTATTGCAAACATATTGAAAACAAATTCATTTTTCCCAGAAGTGGTAAAAGAATTTAATGGGAACCTAACTAGATAACCAGCCTGGGGTGATTGTCTCAACAAAACAAATTCCAGAAGTTTCATTTTTTAATTAGAAAAAGATTAGATAGTAAATAATGAAACATACATGTATGAAAAATTTCACAGCTTTTAAATATATCAGTAACCCCTTTAAAAGTATAAAATGTGGCTCTACAATTGATTTTTGTACTCCTTTTTCTCCTGTGATTAATTGCTTGCCCTACTTAGTTGGTTGCTTCTGATCTCATTCGTGGAGTTCTGATCTTTTTGGTCCCTCTCTAGAACATCTTTCAGTAGCCTGTGTAGGATTGGCTTTGTCATCATGAAATTCTTTAGTTGTTCTTTGTCATGGAAGTATTTCACTTCCTCATCAAACTTGAAAGAGAGTTTTGCAGGATATAGTAGTCTGGGCTGGAATTTGTTTTCATAGACGACCTGGGGTACTCTGCTCCATGCTCTTCTTGCCTGCATGGTTTGTGAAGGGAAGTCGGCCGTAATTCTGATGGGTTTTCCTTTGAATGTGATCTGCTTCTTTTATCTAGTGCCTTTCAGTATATTATTCTAGTGCTGAATTTCTGGGATCTTGACTATTATATGTCTACGTGTGTTTTTCATTGGGTTGAGGTTACTTGGCATTCTGTATGCTTCGGTTATCTGAATGTCAGATTGTTTCCTCATATTTGGGAAGTTTTCTGCTATTACTTCTGCCCATATTTTTTAATGCCCTTTCTATTGACTCCTTCTTTCTCATTGATACCTGTTAGTCTCACATTGTTCATCTTTGCATCATCTTGCAAGTGATGAATTATTTTTTCCTGCATCCTAGTTGTTTTTAAGAGATCTTTTCTTCTATTTTCACTAGCTGTACCAGTATCTTCAAGATCTGAAACTCTGTTTTCACTTTCACTCAAATGGTTTTACAAACTTGTGATTGAGATTTTATTTCCTCTATATCTCTTTGACTCTGCTTCATG
>NW_004524580.1:10598700-10653733 GCF_000260255.1 Octodon degus
GCTCTGATTTCCTCTATAACTTTCTGCTATTGCTTATTTACCATTGATGCTATTAATTCATACATTTCAGCTGAGCTAGTGTCCTCTGCACTTGTTCTGGGTGGGCATTGGGTTTCCTCCATATGTTTCTGCATTTGATTCTTTACTCCAGATGCTATTAATTCAGGGATTTCTTTTTTAATTTCCAATCTGAGTTCCTCTATACCTTTCTACAGTTGTTTCTTTATTTCAGAAGCCATTGATTCATTGATTTCAGCTATGTGATTCCCAATTTGTTTGTTAGTGTCCTCTACACTTGTTATGGGTGGGCTTGGGGTCTGAGATTGCATTTTGCTCCTTCTCGTTGTATTTTGTGTATCACTGTCTTCTGACCTTTGTTGTAGAGCTTTGGTGCAGTTATAACCTTAGCACCTACTGAAATTCAGGTGCAGATCTACAAAGTTTGAATTTATCCAGGTGTGCCTGGCTTGTGTCTGGCTGCTCTGCTCAGCTCCTTCCTGCTGCCACCCTTGGGAGTGAAACTGTTGTGCCCCTCTGAAAGATGTTCTGCTCCTGGACTAGCTGGGAGGTTCTGTCCCCTACTCTCTCTGCAGGGATTGCAGCAGCAGGATTTTACCCCAGTCCTGTATGCCAGGCCTGAGCTGAGTCTGGAGGGGACAAGATGGAGTAGGGGGAGAGGAAGCTCTTCCACACACTCACTGGGTCTGGGCTAGTACTGGATCTGGGGGTCCCCAGCACGCAGCAGAAATTCTCACTGAGCTGGCAGGGTGTGGGGAGGGTGCTGCGGAGTGATGGTGGGGGTTCCAAGGGGGTGGAAAAGGGTCTCACCCACGCTGTGCCTGGGCTTGGACCAGCATGTCCCTCTGGTGCAGGGTAGCTGGCACAGGTAGCAAGAAGCTCTCCCACACACTCACCAGGCCTGGGCTAGGACTGGCGACTTTGGTTCTCAGAAACACATTCGCATTTGTCCCTTTACTGATTTCCAATTCTTATTTATAGATTTATTGTAAAATTAACTATTCCTACAAAAATGTCATAAATCTGATAAGAATATGTATATAATCTTTAGTGAGAAAACTCCTTGAAAGCAAAAAATAGATATATGAAGCTAGGGGAAAATTGACTATGCATAACAATTTTGTCAACCAAATATTCAGTTATACATATAAATTCGTGAATGTAATTTAGTAGTAAATTATCATTCTTTAATTTTGTCCAAGATATACTACATTCAAGAAATTTATCTATGACTGTCTTGTCAAGATGCCAGGCATGGATTAAAGAAAGAGAATTGCTATATCATGACCCGGATGTCTGCAGGATACTAAAGGAGAAGTCAGAAATGATTTTATGGAGAAGCCAAAATTAAAGTAAAATTAAACCACATTAAAAAAAAAGCAAGATGAAACTTGTGTATTTTAATTTTTATAGTATTAAAAAATCATATATTGGTTCCAAATAACCATCACAATAGCTGGATTTAGGACCCCTTGGTTCCTCATAATTATAAATATACTTTAGCATCTTTATTTTCACTTTGGGTTGCTTTGGGAGTGGTAGATTGGAATTAACTTGGTGGGAATCCAATAACCTATTTTTGGATTACAAATATAAACTTGGACTGAGAGGAGAACCAGGAGGGGACTCCTACATTTGGCATTCAATGTGGCCAAAACGCATAACCTTCTCAATACAATGTCCACTAACCAAAATCACGTGCAGGAGATCCACTGGACCTTGCATGACCAGTTAAGAGTATCAGCTCATGCAGCCTACAGATCTCAGCTGACATAGTGGCTGCAGGCCTCTGAACTGGAGCATCCTGTGCTTTCTGCAGTGGGAGTGTTGAGGGTTGCCCCTTGCCTTAGGACAACATCATGGCAGTTTTGTCCACAGGCTCTGCTATTGACACAGTCAGGGTTTTACTAGAGGAGCAGATGTAATACAAGGAACAGATATAATATAAGATGTACAGTGTATAAGAAAGTAAAGGATTAGCTTATGATGGTCAGCCAGAGCCCGATGAAGAAGCTTATAGAGGGCATCTACATATCCCAGACTAAAGGATTCAGTCCCAGGGTCTGAAGCTCACTGCAGTGTTCCATGCAAGTCTCTATCAGTCAGCCAATGGGTCTGCAGTGGAAGGCTGCAGAATCTGTAATGCAAGCTGAAGAATTTGTGATGGAAGGCTGAAGGGTCCAAACCGGAGGCCGAAGAGTCTACATTGGAAGCCAGGAGAAGCAGTCCAAGCTGACTGAGAAAACTGAAGTTCTTCTGAGGAAGCTGAACATGGAATCCTTCCTCAACCCCTTTATATGCTCTTTTGGTGCTGAGTCACTCTGAGGTGGGCCCTCCCATGGCCCAGGGTGTGGAACTGCCAACGTGATCCAGGCAAGTTGACGCGATGTATTGACCACTACAATCTTTCTGTTGATTTCTACTATAATTACATTATAATCAAAAAGCTGAATTTGCATTAATTTACTCTGATGTTTCTTAAGACTTATGGTCTTATATATGGTTAGTTGCAATAAATATTCTGTATATGCTTAACAGAGGTGTATTCTGATATGTGTATATTACATCAGGTTAGTAGATTAAGTAATTGTGGTATTCTGTACAAGCAAATCTTGGAGAATTGTGGGTTTGGTTTCAGACCATTGAATTAAAGTAGGTATCATAAAAGAGTGGGGTATAGGAATGTTTTGGTTTTCCATGCTTAGAAAAGTAATGTTTACAATACACTGTAGTCTAAAAAGTATACAGTAGCATCATATATTAAAAAAACAGTGGATATAAGTTAATTTGAAAAGCACTTATTTGCTAAAATGCTAATATTTAAAAATCATACATTATTATTAGTTAAAATTATGAATTCTATAGAACATGAAAGTTCATGGTGTAGCGTTCAGTGGTATTCAATAAATTTTTGAAATTGATCTGAGAGAAGTCCCTGGATCTTTTCAGGCACTTGGTACTTTCTTCCTTAGGGGAGTAACCTGGAGTGACCAACTTATATAAACAAAAACGCAAGAAGGCTGAGAATGTCCCCATGTGCTTGTATTTCTGTGGAATTTCCACTGCTTTATTGTCTTGGGTACTGTAGACTCAAAGCCCAGGCAAGTATATATAAGAACGTAGGCTATTTGAGGAGTGTAACTATTAATGTGCTTAAAACAATTGATAAGAACATCAAGCTATAGGGACCGGGGAGATGGCTTAGTGGAATAAGCGCTTTCCTGGCAAGTGCAAGGGCCTGAATTCAATCCCCAGTTCCAAAAAAAAAAAAAAAAAAAAAAAAAAGAGCTTCAAGCTATAAAGAGCACTGGGTGACAAACTTATGATGGCATTATCCAAAGACAGCCTGCTGCTATGCAAACCCTTGGCCAGAGCCCCTTCTTCCCCAGAGATCACTAGCATGAGTGGCATTTATTTGTCTTTGTAAATGTTTTTCAGAGATTTCTGGCTCTCACTGTCTCTTTTACTATGTATACCTTTGTGTTTTTCTAATTTTTTATTAATGCTGTCTGGCAAGTTACACTTTATACCCAATACGTTCAGAGCCATCTTTGTGAATAGTTCTTGCGCACATTTGTTCTATGATACATGGTGAGTTAATTTTATAATGTAACTCTTCATGCGAAACTCTTTCTTTCTGCCTTAAAATCTCTGATTCTTATAATACCTATTACACATACCACTAGTACTCACAGTTCTGAGAAAAAAGTGACCAACTGTTCCCATTATGTCTTTTATTAATTGTTGTGAAAAGGTTTGAAATTTCACATGTTGGAAATGAGGATCTGCTTATGCATCCAATAAATACTGAGAACTTTCAGAGTAGCAACCATTACAGAAGAAACTGGGGATACGCTCACAGAGAAAGTGTAGCTCTATATCTCAAATGGCCTGATGTAGGTGGAAGGCAGTCTTCATTCAGTCTGGAGTGGGTTTGGTGGGGAGGGAAGAACCACACTAGAAATTCAAGCCAGCAAAAATACTTTGGAGAAAACTTGTTGCATTTTGGATATGTAGCTTTGAGCTGCCTATCCACTCAGCAACTGAAATATATTTCTATAGCTCACAGAGGATTTACAGCTAGGGGATATAGATTTTGATATATGTATTCATGTAATTTTAAACTGACCCCACATGATGCCCATATAATATGAACAAAGAGAAATGTACAAAAATTCCATGAATGGAAGGATGAGGAATGGCAGTGTTTGAGGAACTTGATAACCAAGTACAACTCTAAAGTATATTCAAGAAGGACAAAAGCAGGGCTGGCAAGATAGCTCAGCAGACTAAGCACATGCTTTGGCGAGCATAGAGACGAGGATTGGATCGCTGGTCCCACGTGCCACATTGGCCCTGTCCCTGGGGTGCACTGAGGCTGGGAATGAGTCCTGGCATGGTGACACATGCCTGTAATCCCAGCGCTGGGAAGGCAGAAAAGAGGAGGATCACTACGAGTCTGAGCTGCATCGTGAGACCCTGTACCAAATTTATAAATTGGAAAAAAAAACCAAAAACAAAACCAAGGATAAAAGCATAGAATGTGTGATATCATTGCAGCTTTTACATAAGTCAGTAAAAAAGGAAAAACATGATGTAAAGACCACATACTGCAGAGAAGTTAGTAATTTCTTTTGGGGCTTTATGGCCCCATGGGGCAAAAACAGTGGCATCAATTTCGAGTCTGGAAACTTAGAAATATTCACTTCTCCTGTGCATAGAACTCAAGAACATTTTAGCATCATGGAGCTCTAAGATCTCCTAGGGAATGACTTAATGTCATGGAATACATGGACACTGTGACTAAAAGCTGAGATTATACTAGCAGCTCTTTGGAAGCTGGGGTGTAAATTATTTTTATTTTAGCTTATGTAGTACTGTCAGAGTTACTTTTCTTGTTGCTGGGACAAAATACCCAATGCCCAAAGTTAGAGGAGGAAAAGGTTTATTGAGTTCATGGTTTGTGGAGGTTTCAGTCTATTACCTACTGACTCCAAGGTAGGATGGCTTGGCAGATGGCATCGCAGAGGAGAACATGTCGTGGTAGACAGAAAATAGCAAAGCAAGCACGGGCCCTTAACAGTGTCTTTCTGGCTCTCTTATTTTAGCGAGCCTGCTTAGGGCAGGGAGCACTTACACCCTGAATCCGTGCCTTTGGGCCTAGCATTGCACCATGTGTCAATTCCAGTGTTACCCATTCTAGATCCAGCCACCTCTGCAAGGCCCCACCTGTGATTGCATCAAGCCTTGGGGGGGACATCTAGACATGAGCTGTGACAAGTACATAGTGTTATCCTTGGCACTGGCTTGGTGCTCAATGAAAGACTTTTCAACAGAATTGAATCAGACAAGTTATTTCATGCTCATTTTATAACAGTGGAAACTAGAAATTACAGTATTGGTATCTCGGATTGCCTGCCATACCATTAACTCTTGTCCTTCTAGGCAACCCCAGATTCAGACTTGAGAAAATTCCGGATTTTTTTAGAAATTGCAGGCTGGCAAGAGAACCATGAAGGCTGAATCATTCCGATGCTCATTTGTGCTATAGGTGTTTTGTTACAAATGTAGTTGTGAAATGACACTATGTAAGTCCAGGTTTTCTGCATGGAAATATTCATTTAATATTAACTGCCTAGAGTATGTTGAACTGTTTTCCATATAGAAAAAGTGATAAAAGTTATTTTTTTTTAAAATCTCATTCTAAGATCTTTTATTTTATAGTCATTTTGATCTAGAGCACTGTACATAAAACTGAGGCCATGTGTTAGAAAGCCCGTAAAAGCAGTTCACAAGGAAGTTCATAATCACATCCTGTTTTAATGCTTCTTCTTTGGTTTAACTTTAAAATGGACTGAAACTTGGTTAAATGGCCAGGAGCTTTCTGCTGTTGTTCCTAGAATTGTGTTCAGATGGAAAGTGTGGGCTAATGTGCAGGAGAATTTCAAATAAATTAATTTCAGTTTTCTCAGAAGGAGGTTTTGCATTATGAAGAAAAAAGAGTCATTCTTCCTCTGCTCCTGAAGAGAAATGAACAGATGTAAGTTTGTTATTTGCATAGTTCCAATCAGTTCTCTGCAGATTTCCAATTACTGTGACTTAAGAATTATTTTCCAGACGCACTAGGAATTATAGTAGTATTGTCTTCCACTTAATTTATTTTTTTGTTATACAAAATCGAACTATGGGTTTGCATGCATGATGGAAAAGTTGCTTAAGCTCTAACTGAAGTTTGTGGATATCTGTATATGTAAATGATAAAGGAGTATAAAAATGTTATCAGGTGCTTATTTTTACAAAATATTCTTTTCTTTGCCTAAGTTATGTCGAGTATCACTTCTTTCAATTATATGCTTTGCCTTTATCCTTGCACAGATAAAGCTTTCAGGTTGACCCTTTTTAAATCACTCTCATAATCCTCTTCCTTTTCACTTTATTATTTTTTTTTTGCAATGTGTTTAACACTTTTCAGTGGATGATATAATTTACTCCCTGTAATAATAGTGTTATTAAAAGTACATATAAGGGTATAATTTAATTTATATACTGCTGACATGTAAGCTCCACAAAGCATTTTTATATATAATATATTATATATAACACATGATATCTAAATATATAATATATGTATAATATATAATATATACTTACACTCCAATATTGTATATGTCCACAGTGCCTACAGTAGTATTTAGCAGACATTATGCACTCAATAAGTATTTGTTGAGTGCATATTTAAGCTGTCCAAGCACGAGTACATGCATTTCTGTGTGAAGGATGCTCCAGGGATTACTCTAGAAACTTTCCTTCCTTCTTTGTCCTCCTTCTCTCTCAACGCCCTCTGCAGAATTGAAGATCACCTTAGGATTTGTCTTTTGCTTTACGCTTTTGTGACTTTAAGTTACACTGTCCCTTGTTTCCCTTTGCCCTGGGGTCCTTACTGTGAGAGATGATTAGCTGCAGGTGCTTCAGGTTCTGATCAGAGCAATCCCATCTTCCTGTTCTGATATTGAGGAGCTCGGGGTAAGCCAGTGCTCACCACCATCTGCAGAAGGAAAGACAGATGCCCCCTGATTAGCGTAACTACATCTCATCATCATAACCGTGACCACAGGCCATTTCTGAGGCAGTGGAAATTCCAGGTGAAGAAAATAATCCAGGCTCCCCAAAAGTCTAATGGAGACTAGTCTATGACATTACTTATATTATATTCTGTGAACATCCTTTTTAAAAAGTGACTTTGTATTTATTTGTCTGTGTACCCTGTGCCTGTGGCTATTTTATGTAAAAATTTCTAGCAAAAAAGTCTTCAAATCTCCAAACACCAGTTTAAGTGGTAAAGTGGTAAGTATCCCTACCACTTGGGATTCCAAGTTTGTCTTTCATCTGCTGAAACTTCACACAATATGATTTTGATCAAAAGTACAAATCCTTGGCTTATAAAGACAAACAAATTGGTCATTTCTTACCTAAGACATTTATTTATTTATTTATTTATCCTAAGTCCTTTCAGAAAATAAAATAAAATTGAAGAGAAATCCTCATAGCTGAGAAATTTCTACTGAATGGGCAAGAAGTGGAATAACAAGTGTTATTGACAGTATTCACTAAGTTTCTTTATTGGACACCTTAGTCTCCTACCTTCCACCACTCCATCCCTATCTCTTAGTGCTTTTGTTGTTTCCCAGGTTTCACTACCAGTGAGTCTCCTCCTCCTACTGTAGGATCTGTGTGTGAGACCATGGCCATACATTTATCTTTTCTTTCAGTAACCTCAAGAGCATCCTTTCCCTGCACCAAAATTAAACAAGTATATGCAGTTTAGAAGCATTGTGATAAATGTTTCCTCTTCCTCTTCCAATTTTTCAGGATGAGTCTACCAGTGAATTGTTTCTAGACTGAAAAATCTCTTCCAGTGAAAGGAGATAGATCCAGACTTTGATTTGGGGAGTTCATCTTGCTTGTTCTTGAGTTACAGAGTGCTTGTATGACCTAACACCTGTCGGTGCTGGTCCGTGAGATACACGATACCTTTTCCTCTCTTATAATTTATGGCTTCAAAAGCAGACTTTTGTTAGAGCACTGCTATTAAGAGAGAAAGAAAACATGCAATTTGTTGAACATTTATGTTTCAAGTGAGTACATTGCACTAAATCACTGCGTGCCCAGAGGGATATCTGTAACCCAAAGTGGAGCATTCTAGGAATTCACAAGTGTTAGGAGTTTCCTCTCTAGCTGACCAGCTAGTAGAAGTTAGAGTTCTTGCAATGAACTTCCGTACAGTGTAGCAGAGTGTTCTCTACTCAACGTTGTGAGTGCTTTTGCAATGATTTATCTTTTCTGCTAGGTGGTAAATATCCATAGTGGCAAAGTCAAAATATACTTTTAATGAATGTGTACACAAACCAATAGGCTTATTTCATTATGTTTTTATTGGGCAGGGCAGGCTTTGGCCAGTACCTCATGGGTTCCTTTTCAGTGACTGCAACGTGTACAACTATAAATGTTTATCCTCAAAATTATGTAATAATTAGATACCCATGTTGGATAGCTCCTGTGGGGTAGCAGAAAATAAGAAGCAAACAACTATTTTAAATTCGCGCATCAGTGCCCTTAATTTGTGTTATATCCTTTTTAGTTCTTAATTTCATTTGTTGTAAATCATGGAATTTTCCTACAGGATGGAGCATTTGACCATAACTCCCCAAAATACATTTGTAAGTTTTCTAGGATAGTATTTGTTTTTGTAAGGAAAGAAAAAGAGGGAAAGGTTTCCTTCTATAAAAATTTAGTTCTCTTGCACTCTGTGGCTTGCAGGCAACTCAGTGAAATACTTCAGCTTTAGTGCTATACAGATGCAGGTTCAAATCTTCTACTGATTGGCCCTGTGACCAAGCTTGGGAAATTACTTAATCCTTTTTCTAATCTACAAAATTGAGTTATGTTATGTCATTATGAATGGATGCCTAGAAAATTCCTTAATTATATAGCAGTAAAAGCTGGAAAGTTGGTTAGGTATAGATTTTGTTGTTTCTAAATGTCCCCAGGCTGTGTTTGTGGAGATTCGCCTGCAGTCACTGGAAAGGTTTCTGTGAAGGGGAGCGGGCTGGAGGAAACCAAGGAGCCCTTTCACCCTTGTACTGGCTGAGGTGTGTTTTGGTAAAACAGAGGCTGGCTGGCATTGGAGGGTGCAGTTTATCCACTTAAAGCAAATACAAAATACTTGTATATCGAAAGGGCATGCACATGTTAGGGAAAGAAAAATGTGCTAATGAAAAACCACTGAATATATGAGCCAGCGAGAAAGGACAGCTATAAATGCTTGAGCTGAGAACAAGGACATGTTCCCAGGGGGCCAAAGTGGTGTAATGGAATGACAGTCTGGTTTGAACCCTGAGAGCTCTGAACGTGAGTCACATCTTGAATCTTGCCATCTGTGTCAGCAGGGAAAAGTGAGCTCTCCCCACTGCGCTCATATGTGTGAAGCAGAGAGTGTGATAACATTTTCCGTTTCTAATTGTAAGAAATAATGTAGAAAAGTTATAATCGTAAACCATCAATATTAATTCTCTTTCTAGCTTTCAACTGAGTCTTCTTTAAGAAGAATATATCTCTTGTTATTCTTTACATATACAGGAAAATATACTCTTAAATACATTCAGAAGGCAGGTATAAAAATTATGCATATAGAAAAAGACAGTTTAGTTCTGTGTATCCTACACCCAGTAGTAGTTAGCTGAATGAATTTAACTTTTTTAAACATTTGAATATATAGGAATAGATGTATTCCTATATATCCAAGCATATAGGGATAGGATGATGCCTTTATGAGTTTGTATTGCAAGAATACCTAATAAGAGCAATGATAAAGCACACTATGTTGAACCTGAGTAGAAATGTATTAATATACAATAGAAAGGCTTATTTAGATGCTATAGGTCTACTTCTACCTTAGAAGTATTGTGTAACAAATACTCCATTTACTCGACACTTCACAATTTTTTTAACATCATGCCGCAGTAAGAATATATCTTCCGTAGAAGAAAGCACAAAAAATTTAAAATAAGCTACGACTTCTTTTTCTTTTAATGTTAATGGGCAAGGTTTTTACATCTGAATATTAAGAAGGGCAGTTTTGATCCCCTAGCTTTGCTTCATACTCAACAGGTTAGAATGAAAACATATCTTTATGGAGTGGGATGACATGATTTTACTTTATTTAGTTGTCAATGTCTAAACAAAATCCACTTTAGAATAAATAAATTGGACCGTGTCAAAAGAATGATAACAAAGAGCAGGCTTAGCTGTGTTTTCTGAACCCGTGTCAGGTATATGACACTTAGAAGTGAAACAGTTTTTAACATTAGAGAGCTCTGTGGTGTACGGATTCACTCCTGAGTCCAATTCGCGGGACCTGCTGGTGTTTCTCTCTCCATCCTTTTCCATTCTGCTTCAAGCAAGGAAAATACAGAGTGCAAGAACATTTTAGCCATTTTGTGGATCAGGAGGATGTAACTGCATCCAAAGGAGCACTTCTTTTAATTTTCTCACAACCCATATGATGTGCAATATTTGTGCACGATAACTTAGTAGTAACTTACAACGTGTCTTGTTAAGTGTTTTCGCTAGCAAGCATACTCAGTGTTTTAAGAAGCAGTACTTGTGTGTTTTATTTATTATTTTTATTAATTTTATAGAGAAACAGCAATGAAACAGTTTCAAAACAGGTTAGTAGGACAGTTACAATAATTAATACATTGCATATTGTTGTTTTCATGGTAGTTATTCATAGTATAAGATGCAGATATGATATCCTGTCCAAACACTAATAGTGCAAATCTTACTTTTTTTTTTTTGAACTGGGGATTGAACTCAGGCCCTTCCACTTGCCAGGCAAGCGTTTATTCTACTGAGCTATCTCCCTAGCCCCAACTTGTGTGTTTTAAATAAGAAAAATATCATTTACATTCACTTCAACTTTTAGTGCTCTTCTACCCAAAGCAGTCTTTGTACAAACATTATTTTTACCAGTATTTAAAATGTTTGATTATTAAGAGTGAAAAATAAACCGTTTAATTTCTGAAATCATATATATATAAATGTTTTTGAAGTATTATATTCATACACATATACATGTTTATCAGTGTGAAATTCTTTTGCTTGGCCCTTAAATACAGAGTTTATTATCCTAAGATGACCTGAAAGCCACAGAAGTTCTATATAAGACCAAAAATTATAGCTTTGTCTTTGGCATCTCCCATGGAGCTCAAATTTAATCATTTATAAATCCCAGAATCTTTTTTCTTAAAATGAAAATATGCCTCTTCTTTCACTTGATAGTACCTGTGAGTTTCTTTCTTTCTCTCCACTATTCGGTATTGAAAAGATTAACTTAAAAACAAGAACTACCTATTACTAATGTCATTTCTCCTCTGGGCAAAGAGTAATAACTCTGACCAGTGTAATGACTAAGAGCTTAATTTAGAATTTCCAATTTCAGGCTCCTATTATGCTATTAAATTATATAATTTTAATTAAATATTTTAATTCTATATTTTATACCTGGCAGTTGCCTAGTGCGGTTATCATTCAACGCTAGACAACTCATAGCTTATATGCCTTCCCATATAATTAGAAGAAATATTCTGTTGAAATTCTCTGAGAGCCACATTTGATATTACATACTTTATAGTTTAATATAATTTTAATTTCTATCAGTACATGCTTGCAGTAGGTCATGATTACTGTCATCATAGGGCACTGGTTCATGGACATTATATATCTTCTTTGTTTTTTTCCATGCTTTACTCTCCCCCTACCTATTTTTATAAGGTACACATAATGCATGTGTCTTTTGTCAGCTGGAAAAAGAGTGGTTGGCAAATGACAGGAAAATGAAAATAACAATAACTTTAACAAGTTTTTGTTGTGGTTCCAGGGATTGAAATCAGGACCTTGCTCTTGCTAGGCAGGCACTTATGCTGCTGAGCTACTTCCCTGGCCCAACCAGTTTTAATTTTTTAAACATCTACTGTATAACCAGAAAGTCCAGGAGTATGTAGTCAGGAGAGCTTCTGGGAGGGCTCAGGTACTCTCGGGCTCCTTTTAGCTTGTCCTGCTCATCCTTAAGCAGGACCTCCCCCTTGTAGCCAACAGGAAAGGGCAGATGAGGGAGGATGCACTCTGTCCTCCTGGATGGTTTGAGCAAGACCTGCCCAGTGAACCTACACTCCCACCTCATCAAGCAGAGCATTGGGCATGGGCCTAAACCATGCTGCATGACTGCTCATTGTACTGTTTACAAATTCAGGGATTCATGCAGTGACCAATGAAGTTTGGGTGTATAACATCTAAGCTGGGATGCCCTCTTAAATCTTGAATTCACAGAAACTGCAAGGATCAATTAGTGCCTATTTAATCAATTTGTAGTATCTTACTAATTTTATTTGTGTTTTCTATATTTGGAAAGCACTTAAGAGTTTCATTCCATTCATTGCTAGTGGTAGTACTTGAAAATGTTGCCTGGTATCTATTAAATAAGTTATGGGAGCACTTATGTTCTCTGTGTATCATGCTATTAATTATTATTTTCATTGAATAATAAAGCTTATTTTTCAGAGCGCCCAAAACTAGGTATGCATATTGACAAAAAAAGTAGACCGAAATGCATCTGTAATCACATTTTACAGTTAAATTACATAAATTGTAACTACTAGAGTTATTCACTAAATTAGTAAATTTGATGAGGAAATTTGGAATGATGCAAAGTTAGACAACTATGACTTAGGCGAATTTCTGTTGATGTTTCACACACACAAGTACCTTGGGAAAATTGAGCATGTAAAGTTCATAATGCGTCTCATCAAGGAAACACCCCTTCCTCTCAAAATTTGTACATTTATTAAGAGATAATCAACTAAAATAAAATTCAGAAAAATACATCATTATTGTTGTTGTTGTATTTTTTAGGGCAGGATCTACAGGGTGTTCAGGGTCTCACTACTAGATCGGACACATAGTGATTTGCCTGTTTACAGCCTCCCAAGAGCTGGGATTACAGGCATGGGCCACCACACCCAGTCTCACTCATAGTCTCAGTGCACCCTGGGGGGATGGGGCTGGCACAGCATGCCCGGGGATCGAACCTCCGGCCCCTGAGCCTGCTTGCAGAAGCTTTAATCCACTTAGCTATTTGATTGCCCAGGAAAATACTTTAGCTTAAGATGAAATCATAGTTTTTCTTTATAATTGATCATTAGGGATTATAAAATACTTTATAAACCATGTTATGGAAGCATTGTTTTCTGACTTCTTTCAGTTGTTTGGTAAAAATATTTTTATGGGTTTTCTTTCCATTTTTTCCCCCTTCTGTTTTTGCCTTGTTTTGTTTTTATTTTTCCCCGAAAACACCAACACTATTTATAACTGAAGCCTATTCTCCAAAATACAGTCTTTTCAGTTGTCTTGGCATTGATTTTCCCAAGTGTTTCCTCTACAAAAATTGCATTACTTAACTTTCAGGCAGCCTGTTATTATTGTTTTTGTTAGGGTTAAAAATGATATCCTTTGCAGCTTTGCGTTTTTGTAGATCTATCTTGATCTGTCTAGAATACTGTTCTCTGTAGCCTTAACCTTATCCTTTGCATCTTCTCTTCTAACTTCAACCAATTTGCATTCTTTGGAAGATGTCCCTTTTGTGGGTTCCCAAAACACTGTTTTTAAAAACTGCTTTTTGAGACAAGGTCTTTCTCTCTAACTCAGGCTGGTCTTAAGCTCAATATGTAGCCCAGACGAGACTCAAACTCATGGCAATGTGTTTGAGCATGATACTCTTTTTTTTTTTTGGTTCCCAATAGTGGGGATTGAGGTCCAAGCTTTGCATCTACTAGGCCAGCGCTGCAGTGCTGAGCTGCAACTCCACTTCATTTTTTTGAGCCAGATTTTCATTATGCTGCCCGGGCTGCCTCAAACTTGGTGATTTTTTTTCTGCCTCAGTTTCCCAGGTGGGTAGGATTACAGGTGTGTGCCACCATGCTACTTCCTTGTCTTTTTTCTGGGAGATGATCCATTAAATAATTGTTGTTTGATAATCTTATTTTCAATGCTTATTATACTATAAGAATTCTATAAATTTTGCTTTGACTAAAATGAACAAACAGAAATAAAACTATTCTTCATTCATATTTTTGTAGCTTAGAATGTCCGTGGCTGACAGCAGCACCTAGGTTTCCTGGAGCTTTTGTGTGGACATCCGCAGACGTGCTGCTTTGTATGTTCTTCAAGAGTGTGCTTTTCATCTACCGATATGTCTTATTTATACCGAATTTTGGATATCAGAAATCAACTATTTCTAAAGATCTTTGTTAGAACTGGAGACAATTTTCTAAAAACTTAGAAGTTGTATATTTTTGTTTTATTTTGAATTTGTTATGAATTTGATTGGTTTCCATTCATCAAGTGATGGTTAATGTGGATTTCAAAATAGTATTTAAATGTATTTTAAATTTCATTGTATCTTTAATTGACAAATAATGCAACTGGCACTCTGTATTTCTGGATTCTGCATCTACAGTCTCACCCAGTCACTGAGCAAAAATATCCAGGCAAAGAAAAAACCTGTAGTTAACATATATAGTCTTTCCTTGTTGTTGTTTTCTAAATGATATAGTATAGTACTTATTAGAAATTACAAGTAACCAAGAAAGGATTTAAAATGGCACACAGGAGAGTGTATGAATGTTATATATGAAGATTATACCATATATAGAAGAGACTGAAGCTCTGCAGATCTTGTTATTTGTGGGGATCTTGAAGCTGATCACCCACAAAACCAAGCAGAGACCATGGCAATGTTCTGATTCACACACACACACACACACACACACACACACACACACACACGGCATGAGCTAAGAGTTGTATCCCGAGGGTGATACAACTTTTTTTAATCCTTGTTACAAAAGGACATCGAGTTTGTTGGGATGTATTCTCAGAGGTAAGAAAGGGCAGGCCTTTTGGTTTTGAGAAAGTTTCACTTTTCTTTTGCCTTCCTTAAGGAAAGTAGAAATGATGAAAGCTTAGATTTTTATTGAAGAATAATTTAATCTGTTTCCTCTGCATTCAATAGTCTGTATTCACTGTCCAGTTTGTATGTGGGATTGGCAGGGGCACAAAGCCCTAGGTTTTGAAATTAGCTCACGAAGTGCTGGTCAGGGTTTCTCACTTCAGCACTGTGGAGATTTTGGACTGGAGTTTTCTATGTAGGAACAGGGGTAGGAGGATGTTCTGTGCCTTTGAACTGGGGACAGCTTTGTTGCCCTCCACCCTACAGATTCTAGTAGCATCTTCCTAGCTGTAACAACCATAAATGTCTTCAGACATTGCCAAATATTCCCCAGGGTGGAAAAGCCATCCTTGTTTGAGAACTAGGATGCCAAATAAATGTTCTCCTTTTGTCTCTCAGTGGTTGTAGTCAGCTGGGAATTTGTATGACTGTTTACATTTGATTTTGCATTTGCCTCTGCCCAGTTCACTTTTATCATGATTTTGACTGGTTTTCATAAATCAAGTCTCTTGGTTATTGTGACTTTTTAAAAGGTATTTTAGATCTTCATGTTAATGAAGATTGAAAAAAAGTAGGCAAACCTTTCTCAAGGAAAAGAAATCCTATGCAAGCAGCCATAATTTCTAGAATATATACTCTAAATTATTACGAAGAGGTAAAAGGGCTTATTGAACCATATTTTCTGAATTTTTTCTTAAATTGACTTGATTTTCTTGAATTCGGGGTTATAATGAAAAGTAGTGATTCATGTATATGATGTATTTTCTTACTTTGACTAAAGAATTATTTATTCTTTCTCATTCCTCAGCTGTTACTTGTCATTGCTGGTAGTTGCTTGAGAGTTTAACTCTTTGCAGGAGGAATGTGAGAAGTAAAATATTTCTTCCTGAAATATGTTATATTCCGCGTACACTAACATAGACGCTACTGTGGCCCTACCACTCAGAATGCAGAAACCAGCAAGATTTCCTTCAGTTCCTTCTCCAAAAGTCTCTGTAACATCACACTAAGATATAAAATGCCCATTTCTTCATTTTAAGACTATTTTGCATGATGTAGATACATGATTTCTAATTAGATTCTGCTTTAATGATATGTTAAAATGTGTATGCAGTGTGCACACAAACATACATATATGCATTCATATGTATTTTTCCCACATAACACACAAAAAACAGGAGACTTCATTGATGTCCTTAGCATGCAAACAAAGCATATAATCAATGTATACAGCCACAGAAAACCTTTTGGTATGAGCGAGCAGTTAAAGTACAGTTTCCCAATTATTCTAGCCAGCCTCTGCTGGGTTTTAATGTTGGTCTAGTTCTTCCTAGTGTGTAACATTTATGTATACCGTATTTTTTTTTTCTTGTCAAGGTTCATCATCTATAAAATAGAGCCAGTAATAATAACTTATCTCCCAAGGTAATAAATGTTATTTCGTGTAAACCGCTTACATGACATTGTAAGGGATGGTTATGTTTAGCTACTGTTTTTAATGATTGGAACTGCAATGTGAAAGAGTTCTAGCCCTGTGTCTATCTTTTATCTTCTGTAAAATAAAACATGAATTCTGCAAATGTGCAAATTGTAGTAACAGAAGTCAAAATGTATCCTGCACCTCCAAAATGATGGTTGGTTCCATTTCAGTCTTACAAGGCAGTTAATGTTATACAAAAGGGAAGAGTTTTAGAGCAAAGGGAAACCTAACTTAGTGTATCTATATTTAGAATTTTTTGTCTTTCTTTTTCCATCAAGCATGGATTTTACTCTTAGAGAAACTGTGTTCTAAATCTCACCTTGTTGCTTACTGATCATAAATCTAAAATTAGTTGGTTAACTCCCTAAAATTCTCTTCTGCTGTGTCATGTGGAGCTAATGTCAGTCCCTTTTCTCTCTACATTCTTCCAAGCTTCTGGCAATGTCACTTGCTCTGCGTGGGCCTCCTTTGCTCCATTCCTGAACTGGGGCTCTGTTGGTCCCTGATCCTCTAGTGCAGTAATTTTCCACCATGCTTGTTTGTGTATTCCTCTTCCTCAAAAAATTGTTTGTCCAGGGGCCGGGGAGATGGCTCAGTGGAATAAGCGCTTCCCTGGCAAGTGCAAGGGCCTGAGTTCAATCCCTGGTTCCGCAAAACAAACAAACAAACAAACAAACAAACAAAAATTGTTTGTCCACAGTTGAGTGCACCACTGTCTTGGTCACAAGTAACATACATTTATGGTGGCGTAACTGATGTTCAATTAAATCCTTACACATAAGTCGTCAGTCACAGTAGCCATCCAACCTACCAGCAACTTTACTCACATGGCGCAAACGTTAATACTCTAATTAAAAAAAAAACTTTTATATAATCCTTGATATTTCCCTGCTATATATAAATAAATTCCTTCAAAGACTAAGTCAGAAAGACAGGATTATCTAGTATTGTCTCATACTATTTATTATATTCTCCTCTTTATATATTATGAACATAGCAGCACTGGGTGTCTCATGAAGCTAAGTACATCAGTTCCAGGGTTTATGGGTATTTGGCCATTGTCAGAGATCTGTGCACTTTACTTACTGTTATTCCATCTATGGCTAGTAGCATATTTGCCCTTTAGAAAAGTAATTACATAGATACTAATTAGCAGGCTACTGCAGTTATTCAAGGAACAGAAAAGATAAAAAGGGCTCTGACAGAGGTGTAAATATGAAGCTTAAAGCATGGAGCGAAGAGCTCTAAATACAAGGATCTGTAAAACATGTTTGTGAAAATAAATGAATCAAGGGTGAGAAGCAGGTTTCTGGCTTAGCAAATGAAGTACAACACAATTTTAATACTGAGGCCATGTTCCATATTGTTTATTTCATTTATCTATTCATATTCTTTAGATTCAAAGATCAAGGGTTTTCTCTCTCTCTCTCTCTCTCTCTCTCTCTCTCTCTCTCTCTCTCTCTCTCTCTTTTAATGTATTTACTACACGGCTCACTACACAGATCAGACTCGTAGTGATCCTCCCTGTTTTTGAGCCCTCAAGTGCTGGGATTGCAGGCGTGCCCCACGGCGCGCAGTCTCAGTTGCCCTCTCAGCGCGCCCCGGGGACGGGGCCAGCACAGCAGGCTGGGGTCCAACCCCGGCCCCAGCGTCTGCCTAAGCAGGTGCTTTAATCCACTGAGCTATCTGGCCAGCCCTCATTTTCAATTTTTGAATGTGTTGAGTTTGACATTTCCAGTGAGCCCTTGGGCTGACAATCAGTTGTTAAAAGCGGATCTCGATGTCAGGAGAAAGACTATTACTTTACAACTGAGGGTGGGCAGCATGCGAACGAGCCACGTGTGAGCATGCGTGCCATCGTGCAGAGCCGGCATTTCTTGAGAGAGGAGACAAACAAAATCCCGGGAAACACCAGCATGCTGTAAAGGAGTACGTAAATAAGATGACCCTTTCTTTTTCATTCTCCACCGTGAGAGATCAAGAGTGGAACTGAGAATAAAAATCCACTATTCGAAGCATTTGGTAATTAGTATAGATTCATATGACACATCAGAATGAGTTCTGGTAACCGATCCTAAATTGGATTTATGGATACAGGGGATTTGAGAACATGTGTACCACAGACTACTCAGGAAAGAAATCCGACACTGAAGGGAAGGCTAAGAATAAGAAGTAGGTGAGGCAGCTGCAGGACGAATAAAGGTTGCATTTTTTTTCCTTTTTTATGCTAAGAGGTGCATGAACATTTTTGTGGTTTAAAAGGTTGGAACTAATAATGAGAAAGGATATTGGACAAATAGAGGCTCATCGAAGATTCTTATTCCTAAGAATAAACTGGAAAGGGTGGAATATAATACCTGGCTGGTATTACTCCTCTGGTGGCATTAGCCTTACATCAAAGGAAAAAAATGTCTTTTTTTCTGAATTTGAAAGGAAAGAGAGATAATTAAGATTTAGATATGAATTTAGTGAACTGAAAAACATATCAGTAAGATTATGATTATAAAGTATATTAGCCTTTTTTGAAAAATACGTTGTCATTCTATCCACCTTAAAAATAACTGACCATTTTTCAAACACTGAAAACTGGAACCTTTCTTCTCAGTAACTAAAGGGTACATTTAATAGCACAGCATATCCATTTTAGGATCAAGTTAATTTTTGTTTAAATTTTTTATAGGAAGATACATTTCTGCTATATGAAGGGGATCTTAATGTGTTTGGGAATCAATCCAATGATCTTATCAAATGACATTTTAACAAATATTAAAAATAATGAGATTAGGGCTGGCGAGGTAGCTCAGCAGACTAAGTGCCTACTTAGGCAAGTGTAGGGACCTGGGTTTGATTGCCTGAATCACATGCCATGCTGGCTCCACCCCTGGGTGTGCTGAGCCAGGCACCAAGACTGGAAGTGGTGGTGCATGCCTGTAATCCCAGCACTGAGGAGGCTGAAAACAGGAAGATCACTATGAATCTGAGCAGCATAGTGGGACTCTATATCAATTACAGTAAAATAAATGAGATTAGTATATACCAGTGATAAATTTATATTTTATTTTTTAAAGAGAGCACAAAATAGTGCTCTAAAAGAGAAAAATGGCACAGAATTTCACTAAACAAAACAATATGAATTTCACAGTATTTGTTGTAATGCATAGTGTTGTCTTCAAATTAGTCATTCATATTACCAGATATAGTCTTGCAAAATTGGAAGAAGAAAGAAAAAAAAGAAAGAAATATATAAGAAATCAAGAAGAAGAAAGCCAGTGAGATAGCTCAGTGGTCTAAAGCTCCTGCTTATGCAAGTTTAGGCAAGTATGCAAGGACCGCAGTTGGAAACCTGGCACTTCATATAGCGTCAACCTTGTCCCCAGGGTGAGCTGAGCCAGCCATACAGCAACAACAGTGACAATCACAACAGCAAAGAAATTAGGAGAAAAAATACGAAAAATTAAGAAAAGGAGACAAAACAAATTAATGCTCCTTTTCATTCTTTAACTTCAAAACGATTTTCTTCAAGTATTTTTCCAGTGTTTATTAAATAGTAAGTTTTTTTTTTTATTTTAAAGAATTGTATGAGGCAGATTTCAGCTGCTGTAATAAAATCCTTGAGGCTGGGTAATACTGCAGAGATGTGCAGTTTATGGAGCTTATAGTGTTGCGGATTCAGAATGCAAACATGGCAGCAGAACTGGCTAGTGTCACCCTGGGCATCTGACAATATGATGCATGGTGTTATAGTTGTGGGAGCACAAGAGAAGGTGTGATCCTGTGGAGAAACAAGGAACCAGACAATGGAGAGGCCCAGTCCAAGAGACCAGCATTAGTTCCTTTGAAGAGCAATGCCTTCAGGACATACCTGCCACCCCTAGGTTCACCTCTTAAAAGTGTTATCACCCTCTGCCTTTGTCTCAAGAGAACCAGCTTCCATTATATTCAAATTGTATTTGATTACTGCAGTAGTTGACAAAATGCCATTTTTATCAACATCCTCCTCTTTTCCCAGACTTCCCTTTCACCACTCATTGAAAGACCTCAGCAGCTGCCAAGTGAAATCTGCAATTTGCAGTAATAACGGCCTCGTTCAGGCTGAATAGATGTGCAGTGCTCTATGCCTGCAAGATAGTGGGGACAATTAGATGGGATTAGCCGGAGCACTTTGGAAGCTGGGTGATCGCTCTTCAGTTCCCTGACATCTTATTTTCATAGACAGAATTGTAACTGATTTTCATTTAGGTTATGAGGATGGGCTCTGGAATGATGGGATTAATGCGTGTGGATCCTGCTTAACTCTAAGCTCTTGGCAAGTTCTAGTTGAGTCTTTAAGTCTGTAGAGAAAGATGTGTTTCAGAACAGTGAACTGCAATTTGCACAGTATTGTGAAATTCAAGCTCAGTTCCTTGCTAAATCCAAATAGTACTGTGCGTAGCCTTCTGTTCCATTCCTTGTCCCTTTAGCATCTGATTAAGTTTTGGCTCTGTCTTTGTTGTTGACCTAGACTGCCTTTTGCTTTTCAGGGAGGCATAGATAAATATTTCCCAGGCTGCAGCTAGCGAAGGACGCTATATATATATAATTACTGTAGACAGATTTCCTTTGTGAAGGATGGGAAAACGTGCATGCTCCTAAAAGAAATCCAGGTGGTTAGCAATTGTAGCGGGAAGGTAAAAGATGACTAGAAAGGGGAAAGTTCAGTGATTGGAGAAGGCTTTTGGAAATCCCTCTTAATGCTTTCTAATGGACCATAAATGCAACTGATACTTGTCCTGTATTTTCTCTCCTGAGGAATCATTTCCTTCTATTTAGAATTTACTTTTATAGTACCAGGTCAGCATTTTTATTGCTCTGCTAACCATTTTTATTTTTGGAATATAAAATAGAAATTTGTGGTTTAAGTATAATAATACATTCCCGGCTCTAAATTTCTGTTTTCTTCCTGCAGAGGGCTGCTTCTCCAGGAGAACAGCAGGTTTGCCGAAGCCCTCCATTATTATAAACTGGCCATCGGGAGCAGGCCCACCCTGGCTTGTAAGTAATCAAGTTTTGGGCTGGCTTGCTTGCTTTCTTTCTTTCTTTCTTTCTTTCTTTCTTTCTTTCTTTCTTTCTTTCTTTCTTTTTTTTGTGTATGTGTGTATGTTTTAGGGAAGGATTTACAGCATGTTCAGCGTCTCACTACTAGATTGAACTCATAGTGATCTGGCTGTTTACAGCCTCCCAAGAGCTGGGATTACAGGCTTGTGTCACCATACCCAGTTTCAATTGCCTTCTCAGCACTCCTGGGAGCAGGGCCGACACAGCAGATGCAGGGATTGAACCCTCAGCCCCTGCACCTGCTTGCAGGTACCTTAATCGACTGGGTTATTTGGCTTTCTTTTTAATACTCCTTTCCATCCATAAAAATTATGTTTGCAATTTATAGTCTCATGGAGATAACACTCAGTGCTCCTATTTCTGAGTATTTGTTGATCAAGGGACAAATCTCTAATGATGATATTTCTCATAATTTCATTCTGAGCGCCAATTCTAGTTTTAAAAATATTATGATAGGAACAACCTTTACACCACTAGATTTTTTTTTTTTTTTTTAAACCAGGAATTGAACTCAGGACTGCATTTGCCAGGCAGGTGCTTATACCCCTGAAATATCTCCCTTCTCCTTGACTAGATTTTAAGCTCAAAAATAGCTGGAGATATGGAAGCAGGAACTAGCTCAAGTGCAGATATTCATATTTTATAAGCTTGTCTCTTTTAGTAAGACTTGTAGTTTTTTCCACCAATATTGGTGACGTATTTGTTTCATGAATATAGATGTGTAATCAGAAATAATCCGTAAGCTAAACTTAAAGATAACTCCTTTATTATTTCTTGACTATCTTCCTCTGACACTCTGTTCCTTCTTTTTAACTGTAGCTGCGTATTTAAATACTGGCATTATTCTCATGAACCAAGGAAAGACAGAAGAAGCCCGGCGGACGTTCCTGAAGTGTTCTGAGATTCCGGATGAGAACCTGAAGGACCCGCATGCACACAAGAGCTCTGTCACCAGCTGCCTGTACAATCTGGGAAAACTCTATCATGAGCAGGGGCACTATGAGGTCAGCCTGCACCTTCTCTCTGTTTTTCTTTTCCCTTTTTCCATCAGGTCTCTCTCTCTCTCTCTCTCCCTCCCTCCCTCCCTCCCTCCCTCCCTTCCTTCCTCCCTCTCTCCTTTGTATTTCTACAGGGTCTCACTACACAGCTCAGACTCATAGTGATCCTCCTGTCTTTAGCTTCCCCAGTGCTAGAATTACAGGCGTGTGCCACTATGCGTGGACTCAGTGGCTGGCTCAGGGTACCCAGGGGCAGGGGCAGCGCAGCATCTATCGGGTCTTGATCTGTTCTAACCTACTTTTCATTCCCCTTCAAGCTTTGAAAAGCTACTACATGCCATCAAAACATTAAGGTGTATTCATATTAAAAGGGTTTATGATAAATCTGTGTACCAAAAAAACCCCTGCCAATTTCAACTCAGTGTCTTTCTTCCTTGTGAGTTCCTTAGAGCAGTTACAGAGCAGTGTATGGACACATATCCTGGACTCTGCGAAGAGGCAGGCCACATGTGGTGTTTCTCGAGGTTCTTCACTCACTAGCGATTTCATTATCCAAGACACTGTTTCTAGAACTTTCCCCATCCCTGGTATTTGCTGTTTTTGAAATATAAATTATTAGAATTTTGACTATTAAGATCATGATTAGATATAAACTTTATTCCCCTTAGAGCTTTAAAAAAACTGCATGTTAATATTATTACTGATTGAAGGGTGAGATCCTAGAATGCTGAAAGGCACGTTAGGAGGGACCCAGACCTCCCCCTTGCATGCAGGAGGCCTCCCTGCGGACGATGCCTGGGAAGTGTTCTTGAAAAAGACTGTGAATGCTGCATTTTAAATATAGTTATTATAGTGACAGAAACATAGCCACTAGGATCACACCTATCCCGTCATCCGTGCCCCTTTCTGAGCCAGCTCTGGAAGTCATTTTTGTGTCTTTAGTTGGGTGTCACGGCCTCCTCCACGCTTGCCTTGTGTGGCCCTCTTGACTTAGGGGAAGAGCTGGCGGCTGAGTGGTTCCGTCCGCACCGAGCCAGGTAAATGCACATGTGCCGTACTTTTCTAGGAGCCCACTGCCTGGGTGATGGCACACAGCAGCCACAGAGCAGCTTTGCTCACACCTGCTCACGAAGCAGCCGGAGCGATGGGGTCAGTGGAGTTCAAGCAAGAGGGGGTGCTCTTAGGGGACTTGATGACGATATGTCTTCTTTTGTAATACGTTTTTTAAATTAAATATTCATCATACATTTTGATCACACCATATATTTCTTCTTTCCTTCAAAATTTTCCCTCTGTACCCTTCCCCTATTTTTATACATTGCACTAAGACTGCAATGTGGGAGGAAGATAAGATATTTTAAATCATTGTATCTAGCAGTATTAGTGAGTCTCAATAAAGCTAGGAGCTTTATTGAGATTCAAGTGGTTTGCTTGAATTAACATGTCTACAGAATTTAGATGGCTAATGAGTCACTTTCAAGTCTAAAGTATAATTTTTTTTCCCTTTTTTTCCTTGGCTGACCTGTGTAAAACTTGAAAATTCATATAAAAGAGCTTTCCTCACATTTGACTTCTTGTTAAACTGAATTTATATATGACGTTCTTCACTGGTCTAGGCTTTTCCCTTTGTGAAATTAAAGTAGCATAATATCGAAGGACGGCTCAATTATTTTCCTCTAGTGAACCATTTAGAAATAGCCATGGATAGCTTTAACTTGGGGGAATATTATTATCTTATTTTCCATGAATATTGCTGTACTTTAATGATGATTTATCTTTTTGTTTTGTTTTTGCTTCTTAAATTAGGAAGCCCTGACTGTGTATAAGGAAGCAATTCAGAAAATGCCCAGACAGTTTGCTCCACAGAGCTTGTACAACATGATGGGTCAGTAAAACATTAATATTTTAATTGATATTTTTGGCACTGCAGGTTAATTAGAACGTGTGTTTGTGTTAATGTAATTGCAGTGAGTCTTATTATTGATACTAACAAACCTTGTTCAAAACAGAGTGTCACTTTCATATTCTCACAATACATTTGTTTTGACATGAGTAAAATAAAATCACTAATAGTGATTTCTTGTACAGTGGGCTGGTCCTAAAATTGTACACAGACCTCGCAAAACCTGTTGGGTCCCTAAGTATTAGCTAGACTCTAGAGAATGAAAAACTGATGTCTTATAGATGTGTGTTTTTTTCAATTATGTTTAAGGATGAATATTCATTCCAAAGAATTTATCAAATTGTGATTTTTTATTTTTATTTCTTTTTTTTAAGAGCAGAATTTATTTATAAGAGGAAAGAAACATCTATCCTTGAGAGAGGGACAGTGGGGGAGCCATGTAGGTTGCCCCGTTAGTCTCCAAAGTAAACTTGAGGGCTGGAGAGATAGCTCAGCGGACTAAGGTGCCTACTTAGGCAAGCTTAGGCAAGGGCAGGGACTGTGGTTTGATCCCTGGCAAATTGTGAAAAACAATACAAATTGTATGAAAATTGATACAAATTTGCAAATTTGTATCAAATTTACAAAATTGATGAAATTTGCAAAGCCTGATCTTCTCTTTTTATTTAATTTAGCCATTAAAATAAAGAAAATAGTGGTATGCATGTGGTATGCAGGTTGAGCCAACCAGAGTCCAGGTATAGTGGCGCACACCTGTAAGCCCAGTGCTGGGAAGGCTGAAAGCAGGAGGATCAACACAAGTCTGAGCTGCATAGTGAGATCCCGCAACAACCAAATACATAAATAAATAAATAAATAAACTTGTAATAATGTAGAGGTTCATGAACTTCTATAGAAGTAAAAGATGAGAACAACTGAGACAATTTGTATTGTTTTTCACAGATTAGGACTACAATCTCAGACTTTTTTCAGTCATATTCAAAAGAAAAAAAAAAAGACTAAAGATGGTAAATGTATTACTGTGTTTCTGTGTTAAATAATGACTTAATTCCCTTATCAGTCAGAAAACATGTAAATCTAGGGCATGGATTTTTCCAGGATTAAGAGGTAAAGTCCTTGAAATTCTGACGAAACACCTATCTTCTGTGAAGGATCTCTTACTAGTTTGTAGGAAATTGCTAGTGCAGGTGTATGCTGGTGGCCCCACTGACAGCCACCGATTCAGCATGTAGCTCTGGCAATTCTAAATATGAGGTGCCTGGGTGATGAATTAGCTCAGCTGCTTCCAGGCAACAGAGAGAAGGGCTACTTTTGTCCTCAAGCCAGGTATCGCTGTTTTTCAGAATGAAATTTGCAAAGCCTGATCTTCTCTTTTTATTAAATTTAGCTATTTCTTTATTTATAAGCCTGAAATACATAAAATTAGACTATGTGATCACTAGAATTACATTAATGCTTCCAAAACCTATGATTCTAGAAATATCACAGATCTGTATGCATTTTGCACGTTAAAAGTCTGAATCCTCCCCAAACTAGGAAACATTCACCTACAAGAACATTTACTACTTTTTTTCTAAATGACTAAAAATCTAGAAATGCTTCAGAGATACAATAGGGCATTTTTTTTTCCTTTTTCTCTTCATTAAATGAAGGGGAAAAGGGCTGGCCTGATAGCTCAGCATACTAAAGGCTGCTTAGGCAGAGTGTAGCGGCAGGGTTCGTTTCCCCCACTTGCCTTGCTGGGCCCACCTGTGGGGTGCACTGAGATGGATTGAGACTAGGTGTGGTGGCACACACCTGTAATTCCAGATCTTAGGAGGTTGAACACAGGAGAATCACTGTGAGTTGGATCTATGTAGTGAGACCCTGTAGACCCTGTAAATCCTGTCCTAATTACAAGAAATTAAAAAAGAAGAAAAAGAAGAAGGGGGAAGCAATTACAATTTAGAAATCCTTTTAATCTTCCTGGGCATCCCATCCCATTTGCCTGGTATCAGCAGAGGGCTTTAATGCTCACATTAAAGAGAACATTAGAAAATTTTTTGAGTGTATTTTAATCTTTGACATAATTATGTAAAGTCTAGTCTCGCCACCTGTAATTTTGTTCTCAAGCTTTCATAAATAAAACACTTTCACTGTCTAGCGTTTTATCATTCCACTGTCTAAATGAATAAAATATACATGTGCATAAAACATATACCTGTAATCTGTAGACCTGTCCATTGAATTAGCCTTTCTATTTTAATGCTGGATATTTTTCACATCAAAATAAATACTAAAGAGACTGCTTTCTCTGCCATGGCCTACGGAGGCACAGATTTTTTTCATTGTATGATTCTATTCCTAATTCTAGTGCTTTGGAAAACCTTGTTCCCATTTTCCTCACTTACCAAACAAAGCATCTTTCTTCAGATTAGGATTTGAAGTCCTTGGCAACAAACTGCATGTGTTGTCTTCCTTGGTAATGGGAAATGGTGGTGCACACTATAGTTGGGATTTCAAAGAATTCATTCATGCAATTATTTTAGGTAAATAAATTACATTGAAAATTCAGTTGGTACCTTGGGATTTATCTTTCAAATGGTTACACTGATGCTAAACACACACAGGCAGCAAAAGATAAGTTGTCCCTGGGGGTTATTGCTTATTCCTTTGTCTTATTTTCCATTATATAAGGAGATGGCGTCTTTGCCCATACTGAAAAGCACTATAACAGTTTCCTTCAGGAAGGTCCTAATACAATTTAAAATTCCGGATTTCTCCTATAATTATGGCAGTTGCCTTCTATTTAATTTTATGTGAAGATTTGTCAGCTGATTAGGTTTTATAGTTTCAGTTGTTCGAGAAACTATAATTTTCTCAGAGAGCGAGTTCACCTTCTAATCAAATGGGTTAGATCCCCTGAGTGTTTGCTTTAACTCCTAATACATTTTGATTAGCCTCCATTTGACAAGGAAAAAAATGGCCTAGGAGATAAGCTGCCCTATCAGTTCATCAATTTCATTAGTCTGTCAGCATGTGCTGATTATCCTATCAAGTTTATCAACAGCCCTGAATGTGTTTTCTAATTCTCACATTTACATATTATTAGTGCCCTTTAGGGATCAGTGATGGATTATAATGTCTGGCTAGATTTTCCCTGCGAGTACTCATTTTTCTCCTGTCTCCCTCATTTACCCCTTCAGGCCCACTAACCCTAAGCATTCATGTACCTATCTATCTATCTATCTATCTATCTATCTATCTATCTATGTATTTTTCCCCTGATTTTATTTCCTTTTCTTTGATGGTCAGAAACAGAGGAGTATACATGAAAGTATATAATTCTATTTGAATGTTATTATTAGCTTCATATCTAAATTTGCTGAATTTGCTATTGGAAAACACTATACTCCTTTGTATTTTCCCTGTGAAAATATTAGGAATTTACATCACTATATGCTACATTCTAGTTCATTTATCTTGGCCACCAACAAGCATATTTTTCCAGTTGGTGTATAAGTAGAAAATAAGTTCAATTAATGGGCTCCACAACTTAAAATTTCTGCATTTTTTTTAATGGTGCAATACAATAGAATTTTATTGCTTGTATATGTAAGAGTTTGAGGTTGGTGTTCTTATTGGCAGACAAATTTCCTCTGCAAGTGAATTACACATGTAGGCTCTTTCTATCTAGTACCTCTGTTATTCTCTCTCCATTCCAGCCCCCAGCTCATCCTATATCCAGCTGATAAAAATGATATGAGACATATTAGGTGCTTACCCTCGTAAAAGGCTTTGGATTGGATTTGTCTTTGTGTGTGTGTGTGTGTGTGTGTGTGTGCGCACGCGTGCACGCATCGCCAGTCATCAAACTCAAGGCCTTGTGCATGCAAGGCGAGGGCCACATCCCTGCCAAAAGACTTAGATGAGAAATGGAATGCAGAATTTCTACTTTGCTTCTGTCAACAACAGTGTACTCTCATGGCAACACCTAATGTAACTAATGTTAGGACATCTGCACTACTTTTGTGCCTAGCAAAAGGAAAAAAATACATTGAAAATTTCTGCATTTTGCTTAGACTGTTTTTAGTTTTATAGTGCTGGTTCAATTGTAATACTAAAAGAATTTTTAAAAGTATAACTTTTTTATTGTCTTTGATTCCATTCCACTAAAATGTTAGAGTAAAAATAATTGAGTATCTTCCTTCCCAGAATTAGGTGAACTACATCGCTGTAACACAAATCAGGTAGCTTAATATTATTTTATAAATAAACATTAAATTTGAGCCAAAGTCCTTGTAATTATTAACAAATGAAAATACATGAAATACTCAAAAAACTAATTCATAAAGGAAGTTGATTTTAATTCTGTGGGCATATGTCTTCTTGAGATAACAATTCTGGAATCATCATATCCCAAGTCAAACAGCAGAGGTTCACTTTACAAAATCTTTGACATGTTCTAGTTTTTCATGTTCTTGGGCAAACTACTTAATAAATTCCCCTAGCCCCAGTTTCCTTGTCTATAAGATATTGGTGGCAGCATCTGTTTGGAAGTGGATTAAAAATTAAGATAATGAAGATAAAACATCTTGGCTCAATGTTTTATGACATGACCTTCCATTGTCATCTCCATCACTCTCTGGGCTCTGAGCTCCAAAGTGGATGCTGGCGATGCCTGTCTGCTCTTTCTGTCCATAGCTGTAAGATTATTTTTTCACACTGAGGGCCAGCTTTACATTCTCACTAGAGATCCTGTTCAGTTCCATCTTGTCTGGAACTGTTGTAGGCTTTTCCACAGATTTTTTTCATTTCTCTCATCAATCTCTGCCAGAATTGCTCTTTTATCAGTAATTAACTAAAAGTGAAATATCATGCTCAGTTTATGTCAGTTAATCTGATTTCATTAGCAGAGCGCTCCTTTTAAATAAAATTGTCGTGTTGAGGATGCTTTCTTCTCCTTTTGCTGTTATGATATATTTTTCCTCTAGAGTTAGTCAAAGCCATTCTTTACTGTGATAACCATTATTGGATACTATTTTTTTGATTTCAGTTTCTTTTCCTCTTCAAGCTTAAGAGTTTTAAAATCATGGAATATTAAAAATAGAAGATTTCATATCTTAAAAATTCTCATAGTCTGTCTCTCAAGGTAGCCAATTAATACCCCCTAAAGTAAGTGTGTATGTTCAGGATTATAGTTTGTATTAGGACTGGAAATTCAGTGTCTTGACTTTAAGTCAGTTATTTTTTTTTCTAGTTTGGCTTTGTCTGCTGCATAAACTTTATGTTCTTTTTTTTTTTTTTTTTTTTACTTTATGTTCTATAGTATAATAAAATAGTTTTCCTTCATAAGGTTAACATTCAGTAAAAATAAATAAAAGACCAAAGTTTTAACTATTTTTAAAAAAATCCTAAAAACTGTGGTTTCCTTTCATCACAAATGCATTAAATATTCAGTTTAGTAAAATTTTCAGTGCAGGATAGTTTTTGAACATCTTTGATATATCTTTTTTTCTGTATAATTAGTTCCCTTGTTATATTTACTTCAATATTACTTTTGTATGATCCTAAAGAACTATAGGGAACTATATAGGCTGTGACTTCCAGAAATTTTCATCCTTTTGAGCTCTCCAGTCCCAAAGGTCATTTTAAGCCTATTTACTACTTAAAATAAAATTACTCAGCTTTTTCATTACAAAGCAATTGTTGGGTTTAATTATGCAAGTGATTTAGGCCATTTCATCCTGGTAATATATCTTGAAAACAAAGGAGAATAACCTGTTGTATACAATAAGGTAGAACCTAAGGTCAGTGTCACCTCATTGCAGTTTATAATCATGGTGGTACAATAAATATTGTTCTTTGAAGTCACCAGTGCTGAGTGCAAAAAATTATTTTTATACTCAGTGGCATGATATGTAAATAGTCACTGTGGTTCCTGCTTTCATATAATTCCTGGGAGATTTTGGTTGATACAGAGCTCTTTCTCGCCTTAATAAAGAAATACCTAAACATAAACTAGAAAACTAATATTCTCTCACCTTGAGAATATTTTGTAACTGTGCAGAATATGCTATACAATCAGAATGAAACAAAATAAGTACAAACAACAAAGGATTTATAATTTTGATTATGATACTTTTACCACAATTGGCATCTATACTCAGTTTCCTGTCCTCTAAAAAATAGGACTTTAAAATATGCAAAATAGGGAGCCAGGAGATGGCTCAGTAGAATAAGTGCTTTGCTGGCGAGTGTAAGGACGTGAGTTCAATCCCCGGTTCCGCCAAACAAATGAATTAATTAATTAATTAATTAATTATGCAAAATACATTTATCTTAGGAAGCAAGAGATCATATTCTTTTTTTTTTCAGAGCAATTGCGTGATAATAGCCCATTGTTTTTGCTGCCTTATTTGCCATTCATTTCATCATAATGTTTTATTTTCTTCTGATAATTACTAGGGTGTTTATTTGTTTGTTTTCATCTCTGTAAACTTTTAAATCTTAGTGCAATATTGCAACAGGCATTTTCTTTCATTGACTTCCATCCAACAAATCTTTTACCTAAGTTTGATGTTGAAAATAATGTTTTTCTCCTCGTAGTTCCAAATATGGCTGGAATCTTTTGATTTGCTTTTTAGCTCTTTAATGAAGCTCATAATTATGATAGTTTTTTCCAGTTATTCGCAGCAAATAAGAAAAGAAACAATGGGAAGACCATTAATTTATGAGGGCAATTTTTATTTAAAAACCTGTTCAAATTTTACAATTCTGTTTTTCCTTCCTTAAGGAAGGAAAAGTGTTATAAATGACTGCCCATGATCTCTAGGTACTTTACTATCATTTATGTTTTTAAAAAAAAAAGAAAAAAGAAGAAGAAAGTATAAAAGGTTGGTGCTGAATGCACCATTTGAAAAGAAAATACAAAAATTCTCCTGTGAAAACCCATCTTAGCATTATTTGAAGGAAGTACGCGATATGCTGGGTCCCAGTTGGTAGAATGGATTCAAAAGAAGCCCATTTTTTTCTTTCAGTCTTCCATGTGGCATGTATCTTAGCTGAATCATTTACTTTTATTGCTTTATTTTCTCTGTGTGTGTTACTTCACCTTATTTTATATGTAATTTAGGGTGAGGACATTCAGAACGATTTTTACATGGTAGTTTATATGTTTAAGGTTTCTTCTCTGAATAGCTATATAGATTGCTAAAGCCATTTAACATATGTTGACTGTGAAAGATGATTTTTAACTGTGTGAGAATTTGAACTTCACATCTTTAAAGTGTAGGAAGTATTAACACTTCAGTAGTGTTAAGCTTTTTTGAGTTCTGGCGATTTTCCTATGATTGCTTAGGAACTGGCACTCCTGAAAAAAAATGAGTGAGTCAGTCTTGTGGATGTAAGTATGACCGTATAATTGGATTAGCCACTAATCTATGTGACTCCCTAAAGGACATTAACTTCTAATTGTTAAAATAAATCTACTCAATTAGAAAAGACGAGACCAGGAGATGAGGGCCAGGTATGTATAATTCACCAGCATAGAAAGAAAAAAATATGCATTTGAGAGATTTTTATAAATAACCAATAAGACAAGGAATTCACAAAATTTTGGCTATATTGAAAAACTGAATGTGCATCATGTATGAATAAAAATTGCAATTGTTTCTCGTAAGGGTTCATTTCTTATGAAAATACAGTGATCTATTTTCTTTTAACCATTCTTGTTTGATAAAAATTCTATATCATCTACTGTGGTTCCAGACTTTATTATGGTATACTTTACACTACAAAGGGCAGTTCAGCTTCATTAAATAGGCAATATATTTTGTTTAAAGTTTCAATTAAACCCAGGGTCAGAAGATATATGGTCCCGACGGGGACTATGGACACTGGAATGCCAATGGTATGGTGGCTTAAGGATCATGCTTCGGTCTCGGTGTCACTTACTTTCCTGGAAATCCGATATGAGGCAGTTGATTATATTTCACTGCTATTAAAACCACATAAGCCCACCTGTTACGTTAATCCATATTTTAGCCAATTTCATGGTAGAGACTAAAGCTTAAAACTGTATTTTTAAATCGAATTACAAGGGAATGAATAGCCTCAAATTAATACCTAATTATATCCTTCTTACTCCCTTGTTCACAAATAGTTCCAATGTGTTCTGCTTGAAAAATGTGTTTCATTGAGTAGAAATAGATGAGAAAGTCATATATATGTATATTTTTTCTCTTTTGTTCACTCATTTGTTGGAGTGAACCTTTTCCTAGTAGTAAATACAAGTTAGACAAGTTAGATAATGGTATGCATACCTAAGAAATTCTTTAACTGGATGTCAAAAAGTCACTCTAAAAGTCATCAGCTTTGATACCATGTAAATGAACATAGTCATGGGGAAGAAGAGAATTTTGTGTGAAATATGCAATCTTGAAAATTAATGTCAAGGAAATGAGAAGTTGTTTATTGCACATTTTAGAATAGGCAGCTGTAGGGGCAGAAAAATGATACCCTTTTTCACCAACTTAATTGTCACAGCTGGCACTCAGGCAAGAGAGGACATTATGAGGAAAGTGCGCCAAATTTATTTCCTCGGTTTTATGTAAGTAGGAGCCTTCAGAATGCAGATTGAAAGTTCTGGGGAAAAAAATTGTTTTTATGCTTAGATTTGAGGAAGAATGTGAGCAGTGTAGAAATGAGATCTGCAGAAGATTAGGCTCCAGGGATGACAGACCAAGTGGGAGGCACACACGGGCTTTGGCTTGGAGTCTTCTCTGCCTGTCTGGTGCCTTCTTACCCTTCTTTCTGGACGGGACATGATGACACTGAACCCAAGGAAGCAGAGAGAAGAAAGAGATGGACCAATGGACCAGTGTGTGTGTGTGTGTGTGTGTGTGTGTGTGTGTGTGAGAGAGAGAGAGAGAGAGAGAGAGAGAGACAGAGACAGAGACAGAGAGACAGAGAGAGACAGAGAGGGAGGAAGGGAGGGAGGGAGGGAGGGAGAGAGGGAGGAGGGAGGGAGGGAAACAGAAGGACAAGCAGGGGCTGGTGAGATGGCTCAGTGGTCTAAAGTACTTATTTAGAACAAGCTAAGCTAAGCAAAAGCACAGCAACCACGGTTCAATCCCCAGCACCACATGCCAGCCAGCCCTGCCCCCTGGTGAGCTGAGCTGACACACACAAAATAAATAAATAAATAAAAAATTAAAAAAAAAAAAAAAAGGGCAGGCAGAGAGTCAGGTGGAGAGTACAGAGACATTGAATCCAGGGCCTTCCTTCTGAGCTCCATTCTAGCCCTTTTAAAAAACTTTCTTTTCCCCTACATTTTGAGATAGGGTTTTGCCAAGGCACTAGATTACCCAGGCTGGGTATAAGTTGATTACCCTCCAACCTCAGTCTCTCAGAGTGCTGCCTTTACAGCTGTAGGTCTGAGATTGACCTTTCTAGGTCTTATAGATTGCTTGCTTCTGAAGAGAAGAGTTCTGAGTTGATACAACATGTTAGGGAATAGGAATTCTAGTTTCTATGGTGTGAGAAGAGAGAGAGAACTGGAAATGATAAGAAAGACCTTGCTTCTAGAGTTCTTTTTTTTTTTTTTTTTTTTTTTTTTTTTTTTTTTTTTTGCTTCAGTTCAAGCCTTACTTTGGGAGTATTATATTCCAAGCTTCAACATGAATCAGAGAAATTTAGTTTAAATTTAAGTGCATTACTAATTCTATGTGTTTTGCTGTGTGTGTATTTATGTCTCCTTTTCCTAATAAGTAGAAAAAAAAGTTGTTTTCTGCATAAAAATCTCATTTAGCTTTCCAAGTGAGCTGTTATTTAGTTTTAATTTTATCTACATTGATAGAAACCATTGCCTTATTCAAAATGAGTGAAGAATGAAAATAGAGCAGGCAGTGTTTTGTTCCAGAATGCGAGTTGGTTTTGGCAACATGTTAATTATGGAAATGGAATTTTGTTTGCTTATGTAGTTTTTTATGTAAAATCTCCTCTTCAAGTATTCATTTGAAAATAGGGTAAATTTTATAATTTCTAATCCGCCTTAGATAATAACACTAATATAGCAATTTATAGTACATCAATTATTCATTGCCAACTATAGCGACATATTCCTTGATCCAATAATTGCATGAAATACAGTCCTTAAAAGAGTTATTTTTCAATTTTTAAAACTGAAAATGTTCCCTTAACTCTTCTAACAATAGGAGAATCCCTTCTCCTCTTATTGTAGCTGTTTAATCCTAATTCTGTGACTGCTACTTTGTTCATTAATTCTTTTCAGGTTAGTTTAACATTTACTTGTTGTTTTCTTGCCTCTGGTATAAACCTTGTATCTTCCTAAAAGTGAAATAAGCTTGCTTTTAGTAGTCTCTTAAGCAGTTCCATAATATTAAGCTATTTCATTTACTCCATTAGTATTCTCAAGGGCACAGTATTATGCTTTGGGGAGAGACATCCTCATAAGAGCACATGAGTACACACACGGGCCCATGCGCACATTCACTTCACATGCACAGGGTCTCACTATTTTTTTAATATCCCAAACATCTAATAGGATTGGCTCCAACCTTTGTGGATTGATTGTTTTAGAGATTTATTGCCTCGCAGATATAAAGGAAAGTGATCAGCCTAGAGAATTTCAAGATCACCAGTTATAGGTAGAGAAATATTGACACAGGCTCCTAGCTTCTTTCCTAGTTAAATTTTGATGGCACATCAGATGTTTCCTGTATATAACCTATTTCCTAGAAATAAAACCTCAACTTTCACTCAAATGTAACATTTTTTGATGATTCTTGTTTTTTTTTGAAACACTCATTCAGTTTTTCTTCCTGTGTTTCCTTTTTTTAGTTTAAAATTTGTTTTAAGGCTGGGGAGATAGCTCACCATCCAAGTGCCTGCCTAGGAAGTGCAAAGACCAAGGTTCAATTCCCCGATGCCCTGCTGGCCACTGCAGCCAGGCGTGGTGGCGCATGCCTGTAATCCCAGCACTAGTCCTTGCTGTGTCTCAAGACTCTGTAACAAATAAATAAATAATCAAAAAAAAAAAAAAGTTAAAAGTCTTATTTTCAAGTTTCAGGACTTTTAACCCCTTTAATGTAATATTATAGGTTATAGTTAAGAGGCTACTGTTGAACTTCTGTATATGCTCCTTAATTTAAAACTTGGAAATATTGGGCCAGCGAGATAGCTCAGTGTGGGACCGGGGTTCCACCTCCAGCACCACATGTGCACAGGCCCACCCTGGGCCTGCCTAGCCAGCTGCTGAGTCCGGTGTGGTGGCGCACTCCTGTAATCCCAGCACCAGGGAGGCTGCAAACAGGAGGATCACTATGAGTCTGAGCTGCATAGTGAGACCCTGTACCAGATACATTTTTTAAAAAAATCAAAGCTTGGAAATATTTCACTTTGCTTCCAGTCCTTCTGTTCCAGTAAAAGTTCTATTTATTAGTTTGTCCTCACATATAGTAACTCCCAGTAATTATGTGGGGGTTTTTGTGTGTTTTCCCTATTCTCTCTAGTAGTCTTTGAATATGTGTATTCAGAACCAATGCATTTGTGACAGCTGGACTCTATTACTTTATAAGCATAAGATGGGGGAAAGATTTGAAATAAAAATTATTCACAAAATCTCACAGTTAAAAGTTATAGAAAGTGTGTAGCATAAACATATTAAAAACAAAAGTCAGGCTCCCTAATGGAAGTATATTAATGTTAACACTGAAATAAGAAGTGATAATTAAAATCACAGCAAGTTAAATTTTTTCATATAATTCATCCTGTTATGTGGTTCTGGTTGATTACAGAGTCTAAAAAAAGGATTTACTTGGAAATCTCTCTTCAGTGATGTACTCAGTAAAAATGTACCATCCAAACAAAATTGATATCAAGTATGATCATTTATCTGCTCTTTACTGTGGATTGTTCGGATCCAAAGGATTTGGGGCTTAAATTAGAATACAGATGAAGGGATCAAAAATTACATGCCCGATTCCAGACACGTTGTACTCTAGTTTGGGAATCAAAAGGATTATGATTGCTGGAGTAGATCCTATAGATACAGAGAAAGTATAGGGGCATTTGAATATGTACAAAATAAATAAACACTAATTGTAGTGTTTAAGCTTGAATATCAATTTGATTGGCTTGGGAAGCACTCCTATTAGTGAGACACTCATCAGTGTGTCTGGGTGTGTCACGGTGGCCTGACTGTGGCCATCTATCCTGTCCTTGGCCCTTGTTTTCACCATTTCTTCCCTAGGGCTCTGTTTCCTGCCTTCTAGGAAGTAAGTGTCCTTAACCACAGTGCTTCTGCTGTGGTGTTTGTGCTTTGGAAACACCCAGCCAGGGGCTGAAACCTAGGATACTATGAGGGAAAAGTAAACCTCCCCTCTGTTAATTTCCTGGTGTCAAGCATCTTGACACCAGGAAAATACATTAATTATGTAAGCTGAGCTAATATGTTAATTGTTCCACTGGTTTGATACAGGCTCACGCTAAGCAGTCCATGCCAGCCTTAAGATCTCAATGAATCCCATGCCTACTTTGACGAATTTGCTATCTTTGTTCTTCATCCTTCCCAGTGCTGAGATTACAGAGTGCGCTCCCCAGCCTGGCTCTGCATGCTTAATCCTGAATAGGGAGACTCAGTTTTGCAAAAGTTCTCTTTTTATAAAAGTGATTCACGTAATTTAAGGCAGCAGCAATAAGCATTCCAAAACCAATTCTATCATAAACTTGAAAAAATTGTTCTAATAGTCTAATGGTCTAATGAAAGTAACAGGAAAATAAAGCCAAGGAGGCTCCAAGCAGAATAGTGGTAGATGAGACTTTGCTCTTCTGGAGATTGAAATATTGGAATAAACTAGCTTGATTAGAATAATGCTTTATGGGCATAAGATTAGGAAACCAGAACATAAGACAATGTGTAGGCCATAGAAGCAGATCAAAACCTATGTAAGGTTTGTGCAGATAACAAATGTGGAATTAAATATTTAAGAAGAAAGGAAATTATTTTTATAAAATGATCCAGGGTAATTAAATGTTTATATAAGAATAAAATTAAAAACTTGCTTTATGCCATATGGCAAAATATATTTCATATGGAGTAAGCAGCTAATTTTAATAATGAAATGATTTAATTAGAGAAAAATATATTATCTCTGTGATATATACTAATAGAATATTTTGGGGTATAAATGGTAGTCTATGAATCCTGCTGTTCATTAATTCTAAACTTATAAAAAGTGTGTGTTTAAGAAAAAGATAGATACAGGACTGGTGAGATAGCTCAGCGATCTAAAGCTCCTGCTTAGGCAAGCTTAGGCAAGCACAGGGACCCGGGTTCAATCCCCTGGCACCACATGCTGTGCCAGCCCACCCAGGGCAGGCTGAGCTGGCCACAAAAACAAGAAAGAAAAAGATAAATACAAAAGAAGATAATAATTGCTAAAGTAAGGACTGTAGGTACATGATAAACTACAAGAGAAGATAAATTGAATAAACAATAAAAATACAATAAGTCCCCAATTTACAAACATTCATGTTGTGAACTTTCACAGAAACAAATGCATCTCATGAGCCAGCCAGATAGCTCAGTGGATTAAAGGGCCTGCTTAGGCAGATGCATGGACCAGGGTTCATCCCTGAGTGGCGTTCGGCTCTGCCCCCGAACTGAGACTGTGTCCTGAGACTGTGATTGAGTGTGGACATGGTGTCTTGTGCCTGTTATCCCAGCGCTTTGGGAGGCTAAAAACAGGAGGATCACTAGGAGTCTGATCTCTAGTGAGATCCTGCGGACCCTGTACTAAAATACGTTAAAAAAAAACAAACAACAAACAAACGGGTCTCACATTAGGAACATTCATAGATATGAACATATTGCAGAAGGAGCTCATGTTCCTGCCGACATTGTCATCGCTGGGCTTCTGTGTGCTCAGTCATAGCTTCGGGTGACCAGATGCGTAAGGAAACGCAGTGGTGGTGTGCAGGGGACTGCTAGAAAGTGCAACACAATGTGCATCGTAGATTTGGTTCAAAAGTGTACGTAAGACTCACATTTTGGGCTTACGACTACAGCCAGTTTAGGGCTGTTCTCTCCAAGTGGACTGTTCATAAGTCAGGAACTTACTGTACTGATCTTGTCGAGAAAATAGCAAAGGAAGCACAGTTTTACTTCACATGACAACACTAAAAGGAACTTAGAACTTGCAAAATATTCATATTTTGTTGATTTTTTTTGAAAATGTAAATTTAATTCTTGAAAACATTCAAATTTTGTCAGCAGCTACCTATGGGTGGTACAATTCCACTTTCTAAAAATAAGACCTTTCTGTGGTGAATAGATATAATTAGCATTTTCTCATTTGTAAATGATGAAACTGAAGTCTGATCAAATAATTTCTGGCTCAATACAGTTAATTAGTAAAAATGACAGTTTAAAACCAAGCTACTGGTAATGGGGAAGTAGCTCAGTAGAATAAGCGCTTGCCTGGCAGGCGCAAGGACCTGAGTTCAATTTCTGGTTCCACAAGAAACAAACAAACAAAAAAACAAAAAAACAAGCTACTAAGATTAGTGCTACAGCATTCAGTAACCTAGGTTTGATCCCCAGCAATGCTCCAAGCAAATAAACAGACTATCTAAATATTGTGTTGGTGTATAAGAGGTGGTGGTGGACCTGTGGCGCGTATGCTGCAGCTGGCTGGCTGTTGTCATGGAAACGTCGATGAGGTTTACCATCACTGGTATGTAATTAAGGATTTAGTACTGCACCATAATTTTGATAGGTAAAATAAGTTGATCAATCAGTCAATTGATAAAATATTGTTATTTTATATAGAAAAACTAGTTCCTAAGAAACAAATTATAAAAAACATAAAAATAACTTTTCATGAGAACTTTGAATATTGCTACAAGTGTTCATTGAAATATAAAAGGCAGCGCATTAAAAAATCTGTATAAAATCACTGAAATATACCTGTATATATATATGTATATATGTATGTATATATATGTATATGTAGATATATATGGCATTTCTTTAAAGTATGATGAATAGCTTAGCAATCAGTAGTTCCTTCATCCTGAAATTTGAGAAAGTACAAAGATTAAGATACAATGCCTGTGTCCCGTAGCAATCCACCCTAAATTTAGCAGTGTTAGCAGTGAAGCATTTCATACAAGTCCCCATGCTTTTTAATTTTTGAGTCCATGTTAGTACTACAATACGAGGAGGTTAATTTTTTGAAATTGGTAAATACACTTAATATATCTTCAATTCTGTTACTTCCTAATCTTTCTTTCTATGATCTTGCTAATCCACATCCCCCATCCAAAAGTCTTCCTCCTAGTTTTTTTTAATCATTTCTCACTTATTTTTATCAGTTTATGTGGTTTCTCATATAAGAGAAAACATGTGATATTAAATTTCTGAGCCTGGCTTATTTCCCTTGATATAATGGGCTGTACTTGTATGCTTTTTCTTGCAAATAATGTGTTTTCGTTCTTCTTTATGGAAGAAGATATTCCATTGTGTATACATAGCATGTTTTCTTTATGCATTCATCCATTGATATGCATCAAGGCTATTTCCTCAATTTAGTGACTGTAAATTACACCACTATAAATACACACACACACACACACACACACACACGTAGTGTACTACACTGTAGTGTGCTCAATGTATACAGGAGTATACATTCAGGATGTATACATATTTTCAGGAATGTATACAGGAGTGACAGAGCTGAATCAAGCAGTATTTCTCTGATTATTACTTGGAGAAATCGCCATGCGGATTTCTATACTGAATGCTGTAGTTTGCATTCTCATTAAAAAGGTAGAATGTAAACTGTTCCCTTTGCATCCTGGTGAACGTTTACTGTTCATATTGGTTCAGCCAATCTGATTGGATGAGATGAAATCTCCAAGTAGTTTTCACCTGCATTGCTCTAATGAGAAGCTCCCATTTTTGGGGTACTGGGGAAAAAATACTATACACAATATTTTACAAAAATGAGTTTTTTCCTTAATGTGACTGGTAGTTTTTTAATAAACTTATGGGACTTTTATAAACCCTTAGGGGATAGCTGATACATGCAATTGATATTGCCCATGTTTGTCAGCATATATCACTGTGTTAGTATTATGATTTTTGTTTACAACCATTTACCAACTGCATTATTATTTACTTAATATTTTTCTTCATTTGAACTATAGTATCTATAAAATTGCCATTTTGCTATAGATTCAATGAAGTATATTATTGTTTTTTTTTTAATGTATTTAGTACAGGGTCTACAAGGTCTCACTACACAGATTACACTTGTAGTGATCTTCTTGTTTTCAACTTCCCAAGAGCTGGGATTATAGGCGCACACTACCATGCCCAGTCTCAGTAGCTGTTTCAGCATGACCTGAGGGTGGGGCTGGCATAGCACAGTGGAGATCAAACTCTGGTGCCTGCATCTGCCTAAGCAGGCGCTTTAATCAGCTGAGCTATCTAGCTGGCTAATATATATATATATATTTTTTTAATTAATTTATTTATTTTTTTGTACCAGGGATTGAACTCAGGACCCTACACTTGCCAGGCAAGCACTTATTTTACTGAGCTATCTCCCCAGCCCAGTATATTGTTATTATTATTATTATTCTTTTAAATACGTTTTTATTTTTTCTTATGAACAAAAAATCAAATTTGAGACTTATTGGTAGATATATTTGTCACTAGATTGTCAGGTTTATGAAGGCAGTAGTGAATGAGAGCTGGTTATTACCTTTATGTCTACTGTGTATTATTGATATTGGCTAAGCTAAGTTGACAGACCAGTTATCAAGATTTTTTTAAAGGCAGTTAGCAATTACATAGGTGAGCCAAAGATAATCCCTTTTGATAAGGATGCTCACTGAAGTATTTTTTTATTTGAGAATCTATACTGAGTTTTAATTACATGTTCTACTATGTGCTCTATTTTTATCTTCAAGTAGGAGCTGCCCGGTAACTCGAGATACAGCAATCAGCAAGCTTTGGACTCTTACATCATCAATAACTCAATACTTTTTCCTCGAGGAGTTAGCCTTTGCCTGGCTTACTTAGACTTGGGGCTTTTTAGGGAGGAAGAATGACATTATTTGTTTTACATCTGAAACTGGTTTGTCTCTACCTGAAGCCAGCCTAAAGACATCCAAATCCCTTTTGTCTGTGAGTGAATTGTAAATAAATCTGGGTGATGAACCTGATAGCTGTATCATTGCATAGCAGATCTTCTCATTTTTGTGAAACTGCCTCGATTATGTCATTTTTTTTTTTTTTTGCAGTATGGGAAGGAAAAATAGACATCATCGCTTCTTTCCTCCTGGGTAATAGAAACATTTTTTTTCTATTAAGAAAAATTACAGTACCCAAAAAGATGAATGCTTCCCCCCACCCTGTTGCTGACCAAGTATCTTTACTTCCTTATTGAACTTATCAAACTTCCTTTTCCTATGGCCATTGCCTTTATGGAATTTTTAAATGATTTTAGTATTTCAATGAAGCCTGAAGAATTAAGCATGCACCAGTGTTCCCTAGGAGCAAACTCACTGGTGATACTTTCTGAAGTCCCCTTTAGGATTGGTTCCGATAGAATTGGTGTAGAATGCTGTATGTAGTCCAGACAGCCGGAGATGACAGGAATCCTGGGCTTGGCATTTATTTGATTTTTATCTTTAGCAGGTTGCTTAAGCTCAGTGAGCCGTAGTCACTTCATTTGTAAAATATGATGATGTGAATTATAGCATCAGGCTAATGTAAAGATAATATATTGAAGATGTTGGTAGATAATAAATAAACCTTAACAGACAATACAGTGCCAAAAAAGAAGGATTTGCAGGCCCTGAAGTCCTTTTAGGAGAGGATTATTAATTGTTCAAGTCACTTCTCATTCCTGCACCTCTTTCCTCCTCCATTAAATGGGTCCTCTTAGCCCTGAATGTGGATAAGCCATGTTTGGCTCCTCCCCTCCAGTGCCAGCGACACCTCAAGTTTCCATCTTGTTTATATGTTGCCTTCTTTACAAATGCAATTTGTCTGTGATTATTTGTTTTCATTCCAGATTTTTAATCTGGATTTCATTACCATGTTTATAGATGTTTTGTGTTAAAGAAAACCCTAAGATCCCCGTGCACCTTACATGCCACATATTTTACTCATAAGACTCGAATAACAGAAGCCAGGGAGATGGCGCAATAGAATTAGCGCTTCCCTGGCAGGCACAAGGGCATGAGTTCAATCCCCGGTTCTAAAAAAAAAAAAAAAAAAAGAATCGAATAACATATATGTAGGAAGCATCTTTAAAGCTCACCTAGAATTTATTGTTGCTCTTCTTTGTTCTGTTACTACAATAAGTAAGTCACAGGCAAAGTAAAATGAACCTGCTGGCCAATCTGTGACAGCTCGAAAACAATTTTCTATGAGTGAGAGAGTATAATTTTCACCTGAGCTGGAGAGATGGAAAGTTTTTGATTATTCTCTACCAGCTCATTAAAGCAGCGTGTTGAGGGCTGGCGGTCCTGGGTTTAAATTGTAGCCGTACCGCTCTGCATGTTTGTAATTTTTGGTGTTTGCCTACTGTGCTTCTCCTTTTTATCTGTAAATCCAGGTAGTGACATTCCCTAATACTTAGTGAAATGCATATGTGAAGATTAAAAATAGATTTTATCTTGCATGCATTCTATGAATATTTGACTTATGATTGGGTAGGACTGAGAGAGAAAAAATTCTACATCTCCAAAAATATAGAGTAAGACTAATAGTAAATGGAAATAGACATTTGTTCCCTGTCCTTTGCCTCCCTACTGCATAGCACGTACTTAGCTTATGATTGTTGATGGCATAATTTTTAAGATATGCAGGGTGATTATATAGAGTTTTATACAATACAATGAACACTGCCCAAGTAGGTCAATTTAAATCTTTTTTTATATATTTACCATGATTACATTATATTATTATAACCCCTTAATATTTTCACATTTCATAAGCTTTACAAACTAATAAGTTACTTGTGAGTACTTACTGAGGGGTTTGAGCCATCCACTCATTATTTAGCAAATTGATAACTGATTTCAAATTAGGTATTAAAAATGTTCAATTTCTGAAAATTAAAAAAAAACCCACACTTGTACATTCTGTAGTGATTTTCAGAGATTAACTGAAGCAATTTTTAGACTTTAATAAAGATTTGAATTGTAAGAACTCTCTAAACTTAAGGTTCTCTAATTTTTTTTCTATAGAGAAGAGCTGCTATTATTCTAAATATCAGTTAATTATTAAATAAGAGTGGAAGCTATATTACATTAATATAGCTATATTAAAAGATTCATTAGTTATATAGTTTTCAAAATTTGACCTGTGAGCTTCCAAATAGCCCAAGTAGGGGCCAGGGAGATAGCTCAGTAGAATAAGTGCTTGCCTGGCTAGCACAAGGGCTTGAGTTCAATCCCCGATTCTGCCAAAAGAAAAAAAAAACAAAAAAGGGACCCATAATGGAAGATCATCTTCTCTTTGGCTTTGCAATCCCTTTTATAGGCATGTAGTTGAATATAATTTATCACTAATTGTTGTAAAAACTTCAATACTGTAGTATTTTGGCATCCTTTCTGCCATGGAAATCATATTTAGTATTATTTTAGTATAAAGAAGAGATTTTCTTTCCAGTCTTTTGACTTTGCATCAGTATTTCTTGCTCTAAGCCTGCATTGTTTATTTTATGAAAAGAGTGAACAAAGTTTCATAACCAAATAATAAGAGCATAACAGCAGTTAGTGCACTGTGAATTGCTGCCTTTACCTTGTCACTCAGAGCACAAAACACGATCAGTCTTTCAAATGCCAGCGTTTTCATACTACATGGAAAACATTTTTTCAACTATCGTTTTTATAATAATACAATTTTTTTTTATTCCGGGGATTCAACTCAGGACCTTGTGTTTGCCAGGCAGGCACTTATGCTGCTGAGCTATCTCCCTAGCCCCTAAAGATTGCTCTTAAAACTAGAAATACATACATATACTTGAGTAGATAGCATAAATTTTTCTACATATTACCTATTTGTCACCTACATTTTTTACTACCCTGCCAAGCAAAGGGCATTCAAAAGGTCAGGAGACAAACCAATATCATTCATCAGACATATTTATATTGACTTTGCTAAGCTAAAAAAAATATGAATTTTTTAAAAACAGCAAGTTGTTTGAAGCCAAAAATATTCCAGCATTGTGGTGATACATTTAGGAAAAGCCTCCATGCTCCAAATGGGAAAGGCTGTCATGTACATAATGAATTCAGCAGTGAGGACCTGTCCGTGGAATAGTTTTTTGCTGTTGTTGTTTGTTTATTTGTCTTGCAGTACTGGAGATCGAACTCAGGACCTTGTGCTTTCCATGCAGGCACTTAGGCCGCTAAGCTATCTCCCCAGCCCTGACCTGTACGAAAAATAGTGCAAGTTACCAGTCTGGTTCCTGGTCTGTGAAACTGAATATTTACATTTTAAGCACTTAATAAACTGTTAATATTTAAGTTAATGTTTAACTTAAGTACATCCTCATCTTGCAATACAGGGCTTTTTTCTATCCTTGAGCATTTTTCCATACTCCATTATAAGAGAGATGGGTTGAAAATAAGCAGGCAACTGATTGCTTTGGGTTTTATTTTCCTTTTTATTCTCTTGCTGGGTTCTTAGCAAAATGCTAAATTTAGTAACTACCGTTGAATAATGTGAACATAATGACAAGCGACTGAAAGGTCTCAGAGTAGCTCTGTGTCCTGTGAAACCTGAGCATGTTTGATAGCTGTCATATATTTAGCAGATTTTTCCAAATGAAACTAATAAATTTTATTTACTTATTAACCCAAGATGCACACAATTCTAGCAGTGTTATTTCATTCAGACCCATTTGCACTCTGTTCATTGAACTGTACTTAAATTTCCTAAGAAACAAAAGACTCTGAATACAAAGGAATAAATAATTATACAGAAAAAAAAATCAACTCCTTAAGAAAACAAATAGTGATAGCGAGGCCGTCCCTATAAATCAGATGTTGCTAGGTTAGGTATTGGAAGCCATATCTAGTGTTTCTCAAATGTTTAGCATTTCCTATTTTATATTACTTTTGAAAGACAAGGTTTTCCATTTATAAAGTGAAAATCATGATGCCATTTTTGGGAATCACATGAGAAAATGAAGAAAGGAACTTGTCATAGTATCTGAAATTCTACAGTATGTAGACATGATGATGAGGAAGGTGGTATTGTATTTGTATGGGAAAGCCATAACCTCAAGGTTTTGTCATAGGTTGTATTATAATTTTAAGTTTATTTTAACTAATGCATAATTAGCAGAATACATGTGTATTTCCAGTTACTATTTGATGTTGTGGTGCACATAATATTATATAATATTTAATCAGGTTAAACATACCTATCTCCTCAAACATTTGTCATTTCTTAGTGATGAAAATTCTTGATGTTCTTGTGGCTTTTGGGAATGTAAGGTACAGCAAAGGTAGCTATAGTCAATCTGTCATGCAGTAGCACACCTGATTTTACAGCCTCGATTTGAGCTGCACAATTCTCTTACAGGTGAAGCGTATATGCGATTAAGCAAGCTCCCCGAAGCAGAGCATTGGTACATGGAGTCCCTGAGATCCAAGACAGACCACATCCCCGCTCATCTCACCTATGGGAAACTGCTGGCTCTCACGGTGAGTAGCTACCTCTCTCACTCCCAAAGACATTGATTTTCTCTGTGCAGACTGGGACAGCAGGGCTTGGGGTACTGGTTATGAGCCAGTTAACTCAGGTAGTACCTTGATGGTCCTACTGTTAGACCCTGTAAATTAAAAAATGTTACTTTGCTTATGGAGTTCGGCCTGGGGAAAAAAATGCATCTCATGCATTTTCAATACAACATGAATGAAAAATATAAATGGAAAACTCCAAGTGTGTGATTAGCTAATAGTCGTTCTAATAGCAATATGTGCATAAATACTATGTTTCATAAGCCAATGTTATCCTCAAATTGTCTGTAATTTGAAAAAAGTTTGATTCTGACAAATAACCTTGGAATTCCTTCTAATTTAAGTCATTCTGTAAGGTAAGTAAACTATCACTTAGCCCTGCACTCAGTGACAAGTGCTCTAGGAAAGCACAGGTTCTTGAAAGTCATTTTACAGTGAGATGTAAGAAATTGATAATATTGTTTATAACTTACAAAAATAGGTGTTTATAAGTGGTATGAATGTCTCTACCTCATATAGTATGAAATAGTAAAGAAAACCTCTCTGAGCCCACATATTTAATAAATGGTAGAACTAGACTTTGATCCTAATATCTGTATACTTTTAGTTCTATCACTAAACTTCTTTCCAATATTAACAAGAAATAAATATTAAATTAGAGAACAAAATAGTAAGGTGGTGCTTTAGGTGAATTCATTGGTAAATATCCTTCAGAAAAATATTTTATTTGTATATCCATTCAAAGATTCAAATACACTTAAGTAAGTTAATGTCAGGCCAAGTAACTTGAAACATCCCACTCAGCAATATTAGATTTGTCTAACAAAATGTATCAAGATACTTTTAATGTTTAGCTAAGCTGGGAAAGTTGAGAGAGTCCCCGAGAGCTAGCAGTAAAGTAGGACTAACATGGGAATGTTGAGGAGGAGGCAGATTCCGCAGTCCTTTGGACCATTTACCAGTTGTGGAAAACAATGAAAAGTTTTTTTGATTGTTTGTTTGTTTATCTATTTTTTTCTGGACTAGGAGACACACCTTTGTACCAATGCAAGACCAAAATTAGATGCTTAAATAAAGCCGAGAAATTCCTGCCCTTAGTATTGGAATACCATAAAGCAAGTTTGCACACCCTGGCAAGTAGGCAGCCATAGCAAGGGACCATCTCAGCGTGGCATTGGGTAGAGGCGTAGCGTATTCTGTGCTGTAAGTTTGTTGACCCCACCCTCCCTTTGAAAACTTAGATTATTTTGGATTTTCTTTCTTTTTTTTAACTTTAGGTTTTGAATTTGCTTGCATGATCCGAGAATCTGTAGGCCAAGAAATTAAATAAAAATCAACCCACCAATAACCCTTCTAAATATCTTTTTTAAAAGAATATATATTTATCCTGTCTTGGTGATATATGCTTGTAATGCCAGCACTCCAGGAGACTGAGGCATGAGGATTTCAGCTTCACGACCAGCCTGACAACTTAGAGCGTTGGTGATAGCAGTGAAATATAAGAAGTGAGGAAGGGGTGATGCTGGGATATATAACTCATTGAAAAGGCTTTGGGGTTGATCCTTAGTACCAAAAGAAAAAATAAAATAAAGTAATATATTTAGGAGTAATTATGATACCAAAGAAGGGTGGACAAAGAAATTGATCATGTAGGTAAGTCAGAATATGCTTTCACAGGGTAAAGGATGGAGGAAGACTAACTATTCAGAAGCACTCAGAATAAGAGTATATACTCCAGTGGATAAGATATTTGAAGGTATTTTTGAAAACCAGAAAGTGGATGGAAATGTTATAACTCATTTGTCAGAGGATAGGAAACTACATTCTAAAGATACTTTGTCTGGAATGGGATAACAGGGACAAATCAAACTTAGCCCCAAGCTTGAAGAGACTCACGACTCCGGGAAGTTGACATGGAAGCAAGCGAGTTAAAGGGCATAAAGTGGGATAGTCAGTGTCAGCCTAGGAACACCTCAGTCAGGTCTTGCCTGGGCCTGCCAGTGCCAGGAACGGGACTCCCAGTCCCACTTGCAGAACAGGGGAGTAAGAGAAGTCCCGGACTCAGGAACAGCTTGCTCAGTTGGAATGGAATGAAGATGGAAATGGTGTTATGGTTCAGGTATGTTTCCAATGCATTTCCCGAAGGTTTATTACTGTAAGTGTGGTCCCTTCATGGTGGCCATAAGAAGTGGTGGAACCTTTAAGAGTGAGCTAGTTAGATCTCGGGGAAATCACTATTTGAAGGTATTGATGCTGGTTTTACAGAATGAGGTTTTAGGAGAGCAAGTCATTATCAAAAGAGCAGCCTGACCTCTAAGTCCTTTGGCTTCCTATCGTGTCATGTGATCGCCCCTTCTTCTTTTGCTGTCACCATGCACCATCTGCTAGTGTAGCTAGAACATACTTACCAGAGCCAAGAGGATACTGGGGTCATATTTTTGAATCTCCAGAACTATGAGCTAACTTACCCTCTTTGTAAATAAATAATCCAGCTTCTGGTATTTTGTTATAGCAACAGAAAATTGATTAAGATGGGGAGTGAAAAGAGAATTGATAGAAAGTCCTTTCATGGGATAATCAGATATTTGATATTGTTCCACTACTTTATGTAAAATACAACAGCACAAAATTTATATCTATCCCCACTGAATACCTTTTTTCCTCATACCTGATCTCCAAAGACATCATGAGTTCTTATATAAAGAAATTAAAAGAAAGAAATTAAATTATTCTAGGGGAAAGATTTCCATATACCTAAATTTGAGCACCCACCTGTAAATCAGTGGCTCCATGTAAAAAGCCTGTCTACACCGTAGGAACTTCACTTGGCTATTATTAATGCTTAACTATCAGTAGGCAAGTAAGATTGACAGTCATGTTAGGCGAGCCTCAACTATAGGGTGGGGATATGAAGGAAATTATTAGGAGACACAAACATGAAGAAACTATTAAAGAATTATAATCCTGGGCCGGCAAGATAGCTCAGTGGACTAAGGCGCCTGCTTAGGCAAGCTTAGGCAAACACAGGGACTGTGGTTGGATCACTGGCACCAAATGCCATGCCATCCCCACCCCCAGAGCAGGCTGAGCCAGCCAGAGTCTGGGCATAGTGGCACACACCTGTAATCCCAGCAGTGGGGAGGCTGGAAGCAGGAGGATCACCATGAGTCTGAGCTGTGTAGTAAGACCCTGCAACAACCAAATACATTAAAAAAAAATTATAATCCTTACAGATGGTACCATATAGCATTTCTTGAAGCAAGATGCCATGAAATGTTTTTTCCCCAGAATATCTATATCTATACCTAGATCTTATCTATATCGATATCATCTACATATCTATATATCTATATTACACATATATACGTATGTGTTTATATATGCATATATCATATATACATACATATGTATATAATGTACATATATACTGGGGAAAAATAAGACTGAGATTTTTATGACAATTAAAAATTTTCACTGAAGTGCAAGAGGATAAAGATGAAGAAATGTCCATAACTAACACAACAATGGAAACCAAAAGCATGAAGGAAGAAATTGTAAAAGAAATCAACATGAAGTTCAACAAAAGACAGGAGGGAAAAGAGAACTTGAAATCAAAAGGTACAAGTTGTTGTTTGTGCCATTAACCTAATTTACTTCTGTAGAAAATTTTTCTCTGTGAAGACCAGTTCCTATCCTGATACTGTGATAATTCACACAACTTTATATAAAAATGGAATTCATGGGGCCAGGGAGATGGCTCAGTAGAATAAGCACTTCCCTGGCAAGTGTAAGGGCCTGAATTCAATCCCCAGTTCCACCAAAAAAAAATAGAATTCATATACTACTTCTTGCTCAGGACTATCTGGATTTTCTTAGGGAGTTCAAGTGGAAATGTTTTGAGTTAGATTGCTAAGTGACCACCTTCAGAATAGCTATAAAAGTTTCGGGTACCCAGTGCACTCCCCCCAAAGCTAGGAAAGAAAATTGAACCATACATGTGCATAATTCTCAGTATGCCTAGACCATGACACTGGATATAGAAACCATGTGTCCTTATTTTTTCTTTTTGATTTTCAAGGCTGAATATTTTAAACTTTCTGTACCAAAAATACGATTTTTAAGGCTGCTTTTTTTTTCAAAATACTTTTTAAAAACCAAGATTTATAAGTTTTGCTTTACAGGCACATATGGAAGGGAAGGAAAGACTCATGTATTACAATCCAAATTTTTAATTTTCCCCCCACAAAGACTTTTATAGGTTCCGACTTGCTGATTAGATGAAATACAAACTCCAGTATGGAACAGCTTAGGCTCACAGTGCCAAAACCCCATAACCATCTTTAACAGTTTCTTTCTAAATTATAAGATTTGGCAAATTTCTGATCCCAGCGGATTGGCTTTGTATAATTGTGGGTTTTTTAGCCTGGTCATATGCCATAGCTTAGTGTGCAATTGACAAGGTGGAAAGTGTCACAGATTTTGACTTCTGAATGTTGAAAATATATTGTAAAATGGAATCAGTTCCTAGTCTCAAAGAAAAAAGTTTACCTTTTTGTCAAAACTGACCAAAGGCAAGCTAAATAAAAACAGCATGGAATGATACTAGATTTAGACCACATGGTAAGACTTCATATAAGAATTCTAGTAAGAAATTGATTAAGACTTTTGTTACAGTCAATGTCATGAATCTCTCAAAGCCTTTATTTTTAACAAGTTTTTCTTTAAGAATTCATGTAATATTTATGGTATTTAGCAAAGTGCACAACAATTAAGGTTTCCCAGGATGCTTTGGCACATTCTCTTGATCGTACCCTTTTGATTCCTCTGCCAAAAATGTCCTCTTCCCCTCTCTGCCTGTTGAAATGTCGTTTCCTCTGTGAAGTCCTGCCTGGCTCTCTCAAGCATTTTCCCCCTTTTTATGTGTCCTTCCTTAGCACTGCTGTCAGTGTGTCTATAATACTACTTCCCAACCGAATGCACACAGAAATCAGTTCCTGTCTTTTGACGCCAGGCATGTAGCAGGGGAGGAGTCTTTGCTTATCCTTTTGTTCCTTTATCATATGTTATTTCACTGTCTTGGTAAACATCCCTGTATCGCTGGGTATTTTTCTGTTTTAAATTATTTAATGTTTGGAAAGAAGATTAATACTTTTATTTCCTGGGGCCAGTGAGATAGCTCAGTGGCCTAAAGTGCAAGCTTAGGCAAGCACAGGGACCGTGGTTTGATCCCTAGCACCACATGATGCGCCAGCCTCACTCCTGGGGCAGGCTGAGTCAGCCACAGAATCCGGGAGTACTGGTGCTGGGGAGGCTGCAAGCAGGAGGATCACTATGAGTCCAAGCTGTGTAGTGAGACCCTGCAACAACCAAATACATTAAAAAAAAAAAAATTATATCCCTAAGCTGATTCTATCTTTGTTCATTTTTCCAACACTGTATTTACTTACTCTACCATACTAGGCATTACCTTAATCCCTAAAGATCTATGCTGATCTTTTGAATGAAAGGAACCTGGTTGTGAAGTGCTCATAATCTTACAAACCACCTGAAGGCGAGGTAGACATAGGTGCAATGTTTATTTCTTGAGTCCTGCTGCTGCACAGCCCTTGGGAAATACTGTTTTCTTTCTGAGAAATCGAAAAAGTAAGCTTCAAAGATTTCAAGAACATCTGAAAATTTGTCTAAAAATTAAATAGCAAAATTAAATACAACATTAAATTTTCCTAAATTATGTCATTAATTTTCACGCTATCTTAAATAATTGTAAATGTGGAATTTTCCCCGTTGTCATGTCTGATTGAACTGATTTTAAGATTCTTAAAAGTAACTTACCATCCTACTGTCTTCCAATTCTTTATGCCTTATTTTTCAATATTGCCATTAGATAGCAGCATGGTTTAAGTAGTTAAACTCCTTTTTATCATTAGGTGTAATAGGTCATGAACGTAGGCTTTCAGTTTTAGGCTATTGACATTTTTACATCAACATTATACCTCTAATACAAATTTTCCATGCTACCCTGGGGAATAGTTCCACATTAAAATCACTAGTAGCCTTCATGTTTAAATATAGTTGGGCTCAGGTGACATTCCTTTAAAATATATAGAACTTTCATACCAATGTCTTATCCAATTAAAATACTAAACACAAGCTGAGTTGGAATTTCTTTGCTTGCAATTGTGATTTATTTCTTGTTTGAACTTTGTTACCTAGGGCTAATGCCATGAATTTACAATTGGGCAGTGCTTTAGGCGACAGGAAGGAATAACATTTCCATTATTGTATTTCAGATCATTTTCTAGTTGTTTCTAAAGCTGTGTGGGTTCACTGGCTGTGCGGATATGCTTACTTCTATGGTTTTTTTTTTTTCTTTCGTTTTGTCTCTTTGTCTTGAAGCCAAATATTTTGCAGGCTTTGTGAGCCAGTAAAATTAATATTGATTTAAATTGCAATAAAAACTACTTGGCTGTTACCTTATTTTCCAGATTTAGGTTAGTAGGCGAGAAGGAAGGATATTGGAGACTCTGACAGTAATTCATGATATAGAAGACCTTTATTTTGGCTACTGCATAGAAGCATGGAGGCAGACTTGTGTGTCTAGCCAAAGTTAATTGGTCTACATAAAACTCCAGTTGTGAAAGTACTTGAGCTTCCACCAAGAAGCCCCATATTCCAAGCTAGAATGATGTTGCTGTAGTCTATCTGTAGTTACCAAGATACGCGTTTCCGTGAGTCTTTTGTGATTATTGATGCTATTTAAAGCAGAGGTCTGTCTCCCCCTCTTCTTTGGTCTTCTCTAGAACATTTTCTTTTCATTTTGAGTGCTGTCAACATTCAGGTTTGCTTTGTATTATTATAATGATCCATAGCCCTGTTTAGATTGGAAGCAAAAAGAAACAAAAGGTGAGTTGAGGGCCTGGGGAGATAGCTCAGTGGGATATTCTCAGTTTGATCCCTGATACCACAAAAAAAGGAAAAAAGATAATTTGATGATAAAAATAAATAATATAAAAATCATTTTTAATTAGCTGTTCTTGTTATGAAAATCTGTGACCTGTGTATTATTGTATGTTACCCTCTTTCTGTCTTTGTTTCTGCCATTTGTTTTTGCTTTTGTTTTCACTCTTCAAAATAAAATAAAACATCATATTATGTGAAATTATGCAGAGTTACAAAGTTACATGCCATATAATTTCTCTTATGTGAGAAACTTAAAAGTATATAAATTAGAAATTCAAAGAATTAAAATAAGACAAGAAAACGAGATAGCCTTCTGGAGATGGGGAAGGAACAAACAGGAGTCAAGGGAGAGGAGAGTTGAATTTTTTAAAAAAAGGTAATTTTTCTTGTGATTTTATTTCAGTCTTTATGGTAAATACATGCAACTCAAGTTGCAAAATTAATTCTTTGAGAAAAAAGAAGATATATCAATATGCTACTGAAATATTAGATGAAATATAAAAAGGTATTTAAAGCCATACAATATCTAGCTAAACTTTTATATAAAACTCTCTTCTATAATCATGATTTAGCATTCAAGAAATAATGTGTTTTTGTGGTATTATTTTTGGCCAAAAGCATAGTGAATCTTATAGCATTTTTAGTACCTTCTTCCCCAGTTGATGCTGTACATATTTTATTATCTAGTGTGAAATTTATGCTGCTTTCCCTACACGCTTCCAGTAAGTGACAAAGGACATCAAGTATCACTGTGATATCCCCGACTTTCACTCTGATATTATATTGTGAGTTAGTAGAAGTCATCATTTATTTTGCCAGATAGTCTAAGAGACAATAAAATTAAAATATTCGACTTATTTGGAATTAAAGGAACAGTGAAAAAATCTTGGCTGTCTTCTAACTACCTACATGTGTTTCAGTGTTTGAAGAGAAAACGTGTTTTCTATTTTGATGTCACTCCAGAACGACTTGCATGAACCTCAAAATGCCACATCTCTTTGGTAACTGTTTTTTTTTTTTTTTTCACTTTACTGTTCTTTAATTTGTTAAATAAGTAAGTACCTTGACATACTAGGAAAGTATGTCAGTACTGATGTCATGACTAATTTCATGGCTTCCAGCTTATTTTTCTTTTTTACTACCTTATATCGATGCCTGTCATGTAATAAAGCCCAAAACATTTAATGTCAAATTATGCTTTTAATTCATGATCTATATTATCCTAGCTTGATAAATTCTAACAGTACATCAGATAGAAGAATTTTTGAGTATTTCTCTTTGTTAAAACACATTTGTACAAACTACATACATTTTTAAAAACAAGTATCTTTTCTTATGCGTAGTTAGGCCAACACTTTTGCCAAGAGAGATTGCCTTTTTTTGTTTCTTACAGTATCTGAATGTATATACACTCCTGCTTCACTTATGATGTTGCTACCATTGTAAATTGCAAATGTTCTAAGTCAAAAGTCCACTTCATACACCTAAGCTACCAAACATAACATGAGATAGTAGAGTGGAGGGAGGATTTCTCTGGTGACTAATCACATGGCTGATTGGGAACTGCCCAGTGTCATGAGAGTGTCCTACTGCCCAGACCAAGAAAGACTAAAATTCAAAATTCCAACTATAAGATGGGCACAATAATGCATGCTTACAATTCCAGCACTCAGGAGGCTGAGGCAGGAGGTTTGTCACAGGTTCAAGACCAGCCTAAAGGGCCAGCCAAATAGCTCAGC
>NW_004524580.1:10654053-10660946 GCF_000260255.1 Octodon degus
TTTTTTAAAAATCTAAGTATCATTTCTTTTGCATATATATTCTTTTATAACCACCGTAGAGTAGAAAACTTAACACACTGCAAGTCAGGAACCATCTGTACACACACACACACACACACACACACACACACACACACTATACTAATTCCAAGATGTTAATTTTTTTCCCACCCAGTGCTGGTTATTGAAGCCAAGGTCTGACATATAGTAGGGAAGCTGTCCACCATTGGGCGGCATCCCCAGCCCTTTTGGAAAACTACAAGGTCTTGCTAAGTTACCTAGGCTTGCCTGGAGCTTAGGTACTTGGTGGGCTCAGCGTCCCAATCATCTGGAATTACAGCCATGTACCACGTGTCTGGCTAACTTATTCTTTTATGTAGACTCATAAACAAGTTTAAAACTAGACTCTTTGGGAATGTGCTCACAAACTGTAAGGGATCGTTCATTTCCCCTTGTGTTTGTCCTTGTGACTTTTCCAAGTACTTGAGCCTTGCAGGCCTGAAGCAAGAGGACTGGTGAGCTCTGGATCATATCTTTAGTTTTTATGAATGTCATGCTTGCTCCAAACACAGTTCTAGATTCAGCTGCATTTTTTTCATGTTCTGAGCTTCTAGGACCAAACTTGTCATTCACTTCTTATCTTACCCAGCATAAATCTTCATCAGTTGCTTTGGTAACACATAATTAAAGGGCACATAGAACGAAGAATGTCTCCTTACCATGCCTGGTCCATGGTTATGTCAATCATAGCATTTCCAGAAATGAGCTCATAGTCATTTAGCTTGTAGTAATCAGCTTCATCATACAATGAAACAGGCATTTTGGATAAAGCTGTTCTGTCACCTCCTGCTGTAAATTGGGGTATCCATAAACTAGATATCCAATGAAGAAGCTGAAGTTCGCACAGGTTAAATTCAGCTCTGTGCCCAGAGCCTATTTTGTCATACTAACTCTTCATTTCCTATGTTGCTACCTGCACTATTGAAAATGCTCCCCAACCCTTAATTTGCTCTATTCAGCTGAAACATCTTGCACATCGCACTCCACATAGTACACATTAATGCCTAGCTTCAAAATGCGTACAGTTACTTGGAAAACAAATCTCCATTTGAGTTTTAGCTTGCCTTTTCATAGTTATGCATTGGGGAGATATTTTCAGTGTATTATTTTTAAATAAAAAGAGCTTTAGCATAGCTCCTGGTAAAATGATTGAAGTATTTATGTTGTCTCAGTTTTTCTTCTCTCATTGCTGGGACAAATAACCCACACTCAAAATGTAGGAAGGAAGGTTTATTTAGCTCACAGTTCCTGGAGGTTTTAGTCCTTACTCAGCTGGCTCCAAGGCAAAGCAGTACATGGCAACGAGCAACCTTTCATGGCAGCGGCAAAGAGTAAGAGAACGAAGAGTAACAGCAACAATGGCTGAAGAGAGCAAGTCCCTCTCCCTTGAGTTGAATTCACGCTATCCACACCAGGCTGGGAGTAGTCCTCACACCTATAATCCCAGCAGTACCCACACCCATAATCCCAGTGGATCATGAGTTAAGCACAAACTCTAGAAGTCTGCCCCATGATGTGTGAGGCTTTGGGGGGCACAACTAGACACAAAACAAAACATGTGAAGTAACAAAAAGTAATAGTGCAGCTTAAAACTGACTTTTAATGCACAGGGGATGTGCATAGCTTCACTCAGATTTTAAAATTTTAAAGAAGCTCTGTGCTCTGGCCTCCTGGAAGGAATAAGGCTGGAGCAGGGAGTCCAGAGCACAGCGGCTCTGAACTTTACCTGGGAAACCTTTTACTGGTAAGACACTGAATTGGAGCCAGAGTCCCTGAACACTACCTGCCTAGCAATTTATTTCGACTCACACTGTGAGGCATAATTCTTCTAAGAGGCTTTATGATTGCAGGATTCTTATGTCTAGGACATAATTGAGGCTCTTTGTTAAAAGTGACACGGTGAGGTACATACTTGAGTATATACTGTAGTTCAGTGTGCATGGTAATAATAATAATTTCAGTAGAAGATGGCAACGTGCAGAAAGGTTCACATAGAAATGGAACTCGGTCAGATTGACCTTGGTCACATGGCATAGAGTTTAAAGTAGTCACTGAAAAAAAAAAAAAAAACCAGCATCTCATGATGTTATATAATGGAGACATAGATGGCATCAATCTAGTGGTCAGTCTCAGATACATCTGTCCTTGAAAATAAAGCTTCAAGCTATCTCCTACTCTATACTTTGTTCCATTTTTTAGTCTTTTGGATGAGTCAGTGATAACTAGAACAGAAATAGACATTCTGTCTGCTCAAATCAGAAATTTACTTACTTTAAGCAAAATATTCCTGACAGGAACCTTGGTTCTTATGTTATTAAAATTTCTTTGCATACTTCAAAGAGAGTATCTTAGTAGAAGTTGGGGATAAGTTCAATCTAAGCCCCAGCTCAAGGTATTTTTCTGTAGTATCTATTTTCCTCTTTTTCTGCTGAGATACACACTTGCCACAAGTGGTAAATACCTAAGTACCTTTTATTTGTACAGGTGTCTATATATGTGATTATATACATATGTATATATATATAATATGTACAAATATCTAACTATATATATATTATATCTACCTGTATGCACACAAAAATACACTTCTGTACAAGGAACTTAGCACATTTGGTGCATGCTACTGTATAGCTATCATTTAATATTTCTCCCCATGTTGTACTTGTTGGGAACAGGACTTATGCTGACAATCTGGGGGTGAATACAACTTTATAAGGCAAGACCTAGCGGAAAGTAACAAGAACACTGCAGATGTTAGCCTTAGAAAGATTTACTGCAACTTCCATCGGACCCTGGTAGTTCTTATGAGAGTTGTAGTCAAAGATTGAGACAGGCCCCCTCCGCTCTTTGCTGCTGGTCTTGCCACATGACCTCCCACTCTGGCACATGTTCTTGCTGTGGTGTCATCCTCCATGATATATTAAAGCCAAGATTGTCTTAGCTAGATCTGGAGCCAAGCTTTTTGAAATTCCCTCTTCAAAACTATGAACTAAGTAAGCCTCTTTCCTTTATAAAGGATCCACCCTAATTTTTTTTTATAGTAACAGAGAACTGACTGATACAGTATACTTGCTCCGACTATAAATTCTAACACTGACTCAACAAGTAATGTTATAATCTTGCATCACTTAGCTTTACACCACTATCATAAAAGATCTGAAGCAGGGTACTTTTAAAGTATAGAGAAATTTATTTGGGCTCATGGTTTTGGCAGTATAATTTTAAGATTGGGCAGCCCCAGTGGGTTGGGTCTCAGGTGAGGGCAGCACGTGATAATACAAGTGGGTATCCAAGTGGGAGCTTGCAACTCAAACCAAACTAAATAACTAAATAACTAAATAACATAGAGGCACCCTGAAGCACAAATGTCCTATAATCCCTTTCAAGGCCATGTGTACAGTGACCTAAAGACCACGTACCTGGCCCTACCTCTTAAAGGTCCACAGCTCCTCTCAGGACTGCTGCCCTAGAAACCAAGCATTTACACAGAGGGCACTGGGGACAGTCAGTATCCAGCATACTGTACATACCATGTACTGCTTTTGGGTAAGGATGAAATGGGAGATTTCAAATATGGTGTCGTATAAGAATACCATAAAGATCTTACTTCTTATTGTCTTGATAGTTTCTATGAAAGCTATATACCCAAAACTTACTCCACTGTACATTCATATGTCTAGATGTTCCTCTTTTTTTTTTTTTCTTATGGTACTAATTGTACTCAAGTCTTCATACATGCCAAGTAAGTGCTGTAACACAGAACTACACCCAAGCTATGGATAGTCCTTTAGAAAAATTCAGTAGTCAAATTCGAGTTGGAAAATCTGTATAGCATTACTTAAAATATGTCTGCATATTATTCATAAAAGCTCAGAATGTCTTTAAGGCTTCATTTGGTATACTTGCCATGGAACAATTTTTAAGTTGCACTTGTTACTATCCTGAGAAAAGAGTGTTCTGCTGAATATACTTTGAGAAATTTTATAATGTATCAAACCAAAAGGAGTGAAGTAACAGCAAGTACAAGGTTTTAGAAATATACTACATGAAACAGACTGGTTTTTACCTGGTCAACTGGTAGACCATGAAGTAGCCAGAGTACCTAAACTGTTGATTGTTCAGTAATTTATTTGTATGGGGTAGTTGGTATAATCTAAAAATTCAGAAAAATGGTTATGATTTTTTTCTGTCCACTATTATGAGTGTACAAAGAAGGAAAGAAGTACCACCAAGATCAACAGTTTGAAAGAAAAAATTGATTCATATTGGGATTAGAGCTGCCCTAAAATATTCTAAATGAGAAATCGAAAGTAAGAAATCTAGGGGCCCTGCCCCTTAGCTCAGCTTTTTAAGTGCCTGCTTCAACAAAGTAGTCAGGCTCAGGTTGCTGTGGTTCCATCCCCAGAACTCAAAACCAGCCAAACCTGTCCTGAAGGCATTCAGAGCAACAACAACAACAACAAAAAAATCTAAATGTATGACAAAACACATGAAAGTTGAGCTGCCACTTGATAATTTTATTATAACATTGGGGATATATTTATAATCTTTACAATACTAGTAAAACAAAATTACTTATTTTCATGCTCAATTGACTTCATGCATGAATTTTTGAAAGGGAATTTATTAATATTTCACCAGATGCAACCGTTTTTAATTTCTGAAGCTGAAATAGCATTGATGATTGTAGTATTTAAAATATTTTTCTAATGTATTTATAGTAAATGTCACTATTCTATAAAGAACAATACATCAGAGATAACAATTATGATTCTGAAGTTTTTCATTAACAAGTTTCCTTCAATTTTTACAGTTAGAATCAGAATTTTATTTAAAATTTTTATCTATAAATTTGTGGTAATAGCTAGAAAAAAACACGCTTAAAGTAATTTAGAACTATAAGAGACCTAGAATATCAAAGAAATTCTGACAACAAAGATAAGTGAGGGAGTACCATAATCCCAATCTTGGGGGCTGGGGAGATAGCTCAGTGGAATAAGTGCTTGCCTGGAAAGCGCAAGATCCTGAATTTGGTCCCTGGTACCACTAAAAAAAAAAAAAAAAAAAAAAATTTAAAAAAAGAATTTATAGTCCCAATCCTGAAATATACTACAAAGCTACTATGATAAAATCAGCATGTTTTTATCACAAAAACAGACCTGAGAATTTATGGAACAGAATAGAAGATGCAGACACATCCCTAAACACACTCAGCCACCTTATCTTTTACAAAGGAGCCAAGCAGATTCACTGGCTTTCTAAAACTGACTTCCACATGCCAAAGACTAAAACTAGACCCATGTATATCAGTATGCACTAAACTAAATTCAAAATGGATCAAAGATTAAGTATTAAAACAGAAACGGTAAATTTACTAGATGAGAAAATAGGTAGAAATCCCAAAGACGTGTGTGTAGGCAGAGTCTTCATGAACAAAACACAAAGTGCAAGGGAAATATTACAAACAATCAATAAATGGGATCTCATCTTGTTAAACAGCATTTGCACAACAAAATAAATTACCAATAGAGTGAAAAGAAAACCCACAAAATGGAACACATTATATCCAGTTGTCTCTCAGACAAAGGACTTCTATCTAGAACATACCAGACACCCAAATTTAAAGACCCAGTTTAAAACATGGACATGCATATGCAATTCACAGATAAAGAAATACAAATGGAAAATAAATATATGAAAAAATGTTGAACATCATTGATTCTTTGAGAACAACACTGAGATTCTATCTCACCACAGAAAGAATGGCTATCATCAAAAATCAACAAATAACAAATTGGCGATGGACTGTAGGAAAAAGGAACCCTTCTGCACTGTTTCTAGGAGTGTAGATTGGTGTAATCATTGTGAAAATCAGTCTAGAAATTCCTCAGAATCTAGGTTTGGAGGTCCCATTTGACCTTGACCCAGCTGTTTCCTTTCTGGGTATCTTCCCAGAAGAATTGAAAATGTACTATGGTGATATATGTTCACCCATGTTCATAGCAGCACAATTTGTCATAGTTGTATGTTATAAACAACCTAAATGCCCAAGGAATGGATTAAAAAAGTGTATTTTGTTTTTTATTAGAATGGAGTATTACTCAGGCATAAGAAAGATAAACTGGAGACTTTTGTAGGGAAATAGATGCAACAGAAGACCGTAGTCCCACGTGAAATAAGTCAGACCCATATGTCTAAACATCATATTGTCTCACTAATGTGAGAAATTGCATGAGTAAATAAGATAAAAAATGTACAATAGTTACTGTGAATTGAGAAGAAACTATTCAAATGAAAAGACAAACTATGATGGGGAAAAGGGACAGAAGAGAGAAAAGAACAAACATATTCATGCACAAGGTATTTTTTTTAATGTATTTGGTACAGGGTCTCACTGTGCAGCTTGGGCTTCTAGTGATCTTCCTGTTTTTAGCCTTCCCAGCACTGGGATTACAAGCGTATGCCACCACGCCCAGTCTGGGTGGCCAGCTCAGCACACTTGGGGGTGGGACCAGCATGGCATGTGTTTTTGGGAATTGAACCCAAGTCCCTGCTCTTGCCTGAGCAGGTGATTAGACCACTGAGTTATCTCACTGACCCTACGTACAAGATAGTTCAGATAGTTATACAGCTAGTTTCTCTTAGTTTATTGAAAAGAAATGTTCATACTGGTATTGTTTGGACAAGATATCATGTCTATACTTTTACTATGAAAAATTACCTTGAAGATAACAATATACTTTATATTAATGATTGTAACTCTCCTACTAATGTGTTTTGAAATTCTATTTTATTTTTATGTTCTATCTCTTAAATAAATAAATAAATAACTA
>NW_004524580.1:10661046-10665466 GCF_000260255.1 Octodon degus
AATTTGTGTTGAAAAATGACTCAGACATGAAAACAGCATAATTTATTACAATAGAACACATATATTTTGAACTCTGATAAAATAAAGGCTAAAGTTTTGTGGGCTTTCTGTTTTTAGTGCCATTAGTTTTTAACAGACACTTTCTTTTAGGATAACTTTAGATTATACAATTATATCCTTAGTACAGCAAGTTTCAATTTGTTTCATACTCAATTTCTTTCATCATTTATATCATACATCCAAATTAATGACCCAATATTAATGCATTATTATTAACTAACATCATACTTTTCATAGAGTTCTTTACTTTTCCTGTTCCAGGATCCCATGTCAGATGTCACATCACATTTAGTAGTGATATTTTTGTAACTTCCATTGCTGTGACAGTTTCTTAGCTTTGCTTTATTTTCGTAACTTTGAAAGTTCTCAGGAGCCCTGCCTTGTAGATTTTTTTAGTGTGTCTCAGTTCCTATTTGGTGCCATTTTTCCATTAAACTGGAGTTTGGAAGGAAGAACACAGAGGTAAAGAGCTATCCTGTTCACCTCATATCAAGGAGTGTGCGTTATCTGTGTATATGTTAACCCAATGACTAGGCTTCAGGCTCTTTGTCAGATTTCTCTGTTGTGAAGTCACTCTGGTTTTGATTTGGGTCTCCCTAATCACAGGTGAGTTTGAGCATCTATCATAGTTCTTGGCTGTTTGTTGACCTTCTTGGGAGAAATGTCTCTTCAAGTCCTTAATCCATTTTGAAACAGCCTCCCCCTCCTTTCCTTTCTCCTTCTCTGCACTTCTTTCTAGATTTCTTTTTTGTCTCTAGTCTTCTATAGCTAGAACACACACTGCCAATGTTTAGTATTTTAGGAAGTTAACTTCTTTGGAGAGCTACAGTGATCTAAATCTGTGGTTGAATGTCTCTCCTTAATTTCTGGAAAGTCTTCAATTATTCTACTTCTGTTTTCTTTTTACTCTTTCTGATATTCCAGTTAACCACATATTTCACATTTGGAATTGTTTACCAGTTCTTCAATATCCTACACTTTGTGTTCATTTTCTGAATGCAGTCATTTTAGGAATTTTTCACCCCAGAAAAAAATGGCTCTCACCCCAGAAAGAATGGCTATCATAAAGAAATCAAAGAACAACAAATGTTGGAGAGGCTGTGGGAAAAAGGAAGCCTTCTCCATTGCTGGTAGGATTGTAGACTGGTGCAACCATTATGGAAATCAGTCTGGATACTACTTAAAAAACTAGATCTGGAAATCCCATTCAATCCAGCTATCCCCCTACTGGGAATTTTCCCAAAAGAACTGAAAGCATCATATCATAGTGATATATGTGCACCTATGTATATAGCAGCACAATTTGTGATAGCCAAACTTGGAAGCAACCAAAATGCCTGCCACCTGAGGAATAGATGAAAAATGTGAGGTGTTTTTATACAATGGAGTATTACTCAGCTATAAAGAATGACAAACTTTAAGCCTTCATATATAAGTGGGTGCAACTTGAAAATATACTCATAAGTGAAATAAACCAGACACACATATGTGAATATAGTATAGTCTCCCTAGTGTAAGAACTCAAAAGAAGAAATAAAAATTGAAAGTTATAATACAACTAAATGGAAAGCAAGACCTTAAGGATTGAACAATGAAGAGAGGGGAAGGAGAAAAGCTAGGAAACATGGCAGGGGCAAAAACTATACATTTATATGCACAAAATGGTTAGGGCAATGGTCCTGAGACTCTCCATCTAGTTTTTGAAACTAACAGTGAGTTGGTAGAATTCTCATCCTGACTAACTGTATATGCTGATATCTGTGAACTAAGCAACTGCACTGAAGATAGCAATGTGTAATAGTAGAGCCATGCTTAGAAAGCTTGTCATTCTGGTCTTATAAATCTATACTGCTTCTAATGTCATATCAATTACTGCTATACTCTCTCAAGTAAATTTTCATTTAAAAAGAAGTAATAAAAAAAACAAGAGATAAGAAAAAAATGTCATAGGACTGTCCTGCTACAATGTTGTATATGGTTAGATTTCTAAATTTCAGTGTAAAAATGTATACTTATTTTTTTCATATACTATAGGGATTTAAAGTTTAGCATATAAACGATTGTTGGAAAGTACCTGTACCATGTTATGTCTAAGGTGTTTGATATTCAGACAGATAGTGATATTAACCTCAACTGCCTATGTTATAGGGTAACAGTATCATTAAGTTTCTCTTCTGGAGAGTTGAAATCTCAAGTTTGCAGACCAAAAAATTAGAGAATAAGAAGGGCTACACGGATAGCCAACTTTGTGGCCCTAGCCCTACAAGGACAGTGAGGACTCAGGACATAAGAAAACCTGTACTGTAACATTCTGTAACTCAGTGGTGTCCCAAATTTTTGATCAAGGAGATTATGGGGCCACAGAGGAAGGCGATCGATGGTGTAGAGTATGCCTAAGGAGAGTCACATGGAGAGAAAACATTCTCTCAGGCTTTCACAGACAACAAATTGGTCAGACAATGGTCATGAATCATAGAGATGGCTGATACAGACAAGAGATCTACAAACTGCTGTACAGGGTTTCATGATAAATCCTGAGGGGATTTGAATGACCTTGTCAGATACAAAAGTTACATTTTTTGTTGTATAGGTCTTGCTTTTTCTTGGTTTTAACATCTAACAGAAAAGTGTAAACATGAGGCATAAAAAGTAAAGTCATATTAATATGCTGAGTTATAAAAGGCTCAAGTCAACAACTTCTGACATTGCCAGTTCTGTGGATAACCCACTACTATTATGGACTATTGGACCATCCTGATTATTTTGCTGAATTCATGCACCTACAATATTTGAATGGCAATGGAATACCCACCTCTGACAAAACTAAACAAAAAAGGGGGATATAAATGAAGGACCATTTTGAAGTGAATGTATATATATACACAAAATAGTTAGGATAGATACACAGCTGCTTTCTCTTAGTTCAATGAGAAGAAAGATTTGTACTAATAGTATTTAGACAAGATATCATGTCTGCATCTTGTACAAAGAATAACTACTACGAAGACAACAATCAATGTATTAATTATTTTAGTTGTCCTACTAACCTGTTTTGTAGCTATCTTATTGCTATTTCTTTCTCAATAAAATTAATTTTGAAAGAAAGGAATTTTTTAGTGATCTATAGTTCATTAATTGTTTGTAAGCCTTCAGGTTGTTTCCTGAGTCTTCAGATAAAGCCGCTCAAGCCAGTTTTGATTTCTTTTGCAATCTTTCTGATTTCCAGCAATTCTTTTGATTTTAACTTCTTCCTACTCATGTTACTCATCTGTTCTTGCATGTTGTCTGTTTTTCCTTTTGAGTTCTTAACATATTAATCATAGTTGTTTTAACTTCTCTGTCTGATAATTCCACAATCTGGCTCATTTTCCACCATCTGAGTCTGGTTCTGAAGAATGCTTCGTCTTTCTGAACATTTTGTCTTCTCTTTTGGCATGCCTCAGAACAGAGATAATCTTTCCTTGTGGGGATTTGGGTTACTCTAGCTAGAAGTTGGGCTTTGTTCAGTGTTTGCTTCATAGCAATAGATGCTAGAAGCTTTGCGGTCCTTTAGTTTTCATTTTCTCTACTGCTGTTAGATATCTTTGAGTACTGTTTCTGAGAAGCTGTGTTTTGTAGCTCTTTCAGGTAAGCTAAGCTGTACATAATGGGAACTGCTGTCTTGGTGGCAAGGTATGTGGTAGCTTAGGGGTATAGTCTATAATTTTGAATTAAGTCTCAGACTTGGAATGTGTCTATGTCACTTCACTGTCTTGTAATCTTCATGAGTTTCTTTCTCAGCTCTTCCCTTCTCATTATCATAAGTGAGCAGAAAGGAAAAGGAGGTAAGATAAGAATGTCCTCACCCTATAGTATGGGAAAAGGCTCTGGTAAGGTGTTTCTCCCTGGAGAGTAAGTCTTTGTTATTGAGACGTTTGGCATCTGTTTTGCAAAAGGAATGCTCTTCCCTTTTGCTTCCTATCACCAAGAGGGGATCTTTCTTGGTCTTTTTTCCACTATAGAACCTGGTCAGAAGCCTGCACGTGAAGCCCATGAAAGCTTGGATATCCCCAAAAGTATGGCCCCCTGAAATTTTCTCTTCCATGTTAATCCACACACAGACTTCAGCAAGTCCAAGGATTTATGTGTACCTAACCTTTTGTTTTATTTTGTTTTGTTTTTGCTTCTGTTGATGTTTACATTTTGTAGCACACATCTACCATGGCTTCCTAGAGTTTACTGTCTTTCTACATTTCCACTGGTGGCTTGTTTTTCAACTCAGTTTTTCTGATGGATCCAAAAAAAAAAAAAAACAAAACAAAACAAAAAAAAACTGTCTGTCCTTTTATCCATTTTTTCTTATAAGAACAGAAATGATTGA
>NW_004524580.1:10667654-10684871 GCF_000260255.1 Octodon degus
GACATCACTGATCACGAAGCTAACTCTTCTGGACTCTGTGCTCACCTGAAAGTGGGTGTGCCACTCTCCTTTTGTGGCTGCTAGCTCCTTTCATATCTGTCTTGCCCATTAGCTGGAGAGCTGGCATACCTATCTTGTACCATCTCAGTCTTCTTTACTACTTTAGGTGCAAGGTGTTGCAGTAGAATAGATAAAATTTGTTGAACAAATAAGTTTTTTCAGTGTTGCATAGTTTGAGAAAATGGTGAAAGAAAAATATGAAAATTTGAAGAAATAAATTAGAAAGCTGTCCATGGAAGGTTTCCAGGGAAGGCTTCCATGAATAGCTCAAATGAAAAGGAGAGACAAAAATAAAAATAAATAAACAGTTACAAAATAGAAAAGGAAAGAAATGAGGTTGAATGACTTAAAGCAAAGAAAAACATGAAGATTTTGTTCTCTGTAAAAATCTGTAGGCAGAAGTCCTTCCCATTACAAAGGGGAAAAAAAGGGTCATTAGAGGGTTGGGTAGTAGGATAATAACACTTTAAAGTATAAAAAATATTCCTTTTTATCTGAGTAAAAATGATATAGTAGTCCCATGAATGTAGATACAGTGACTATTATTGGAAACGATAGGAATGAAATGACCCTGGCAGGACTCTGTTGTGCATTCTTTTTCTATTTGATAGTATTGTGCAGCGCTTTCTTCTTGCCATATTCATTCCACTGCAGCCTTGAAGCAGACCCTCCAAGGAGTAGTTAGCTGTCCACATCAGGGGATTTTTAGAATTTCATGAACAATAGTGAAGATAACATGTGTATACTCATCTGACAGGTAGAACAGAGTACACTGATAATTTTTTTATTTTATTGAACAGGATGTATGATAGCCAAAAATAAAGTGACTAAATTCATTCATTCTTCCTTTCTTTGGTACAGAGTCTCACTAAGCAGCTCAGACTCCTAGTGACCCTCCTGTCTCAGCCTTCCCAGCGCTGGAATTACAGGCTTGTGCCACCACACCTGTCTCAGTGCCTGGTACTTTGCACCCAGGGCTCAGGGGCTGACATAGCATGTTACCAGGGATTGAACCTGGATCCTTGTACTTGTCAGGCAAACATTTAGACCACTGAGCTATCTCCCCAGCACTAAATTGATTTTTATAGAAATTATATTTGTAGATTGTTTTTTTTTTGGTGGAACCTGGAATTGAACTCAGGCCCTTGTGCTTGCCAGACAAGCACTTATTCTACTGAGCTATCTCCCCAGCCCCTCTCTGAACAACTATCTTGGTATATAGAGTTGATGGCAGGAGGACAATATGAATATGCATGGCTTCCTACAGGAAGTGATTAGTTTGAAGTTACGCTGGTAGAGATTATAGAAGAAACAATCTTATCTTTTGGGAGTTTTGCAATAATTTTGCGGAGATTTGTTCTGATCTTGGAAAGTATTAATTTTGTCCTGAATGCTGTCACTTAGTTGTGACACTAATTCTTACAAACATTAATATATCTATTGTGCAACTACATTTGGGAAATCTTTATTTGGAAATCTCAAGAATATTTTTCCATAATATTATATACATCCAGGCTTGCAGGTTAGCAGTTGTTTAAAGTGCCTGTTTGGGCCCACTCAGTCAGGTGCAGGGAACCGTGGTTCAATCCCCAGTTCCACAAGCCACACCACACCTCTCCTTAAGGCAGCCTGAGCTAACAAAAAAAAAATTTTTTTTTCTCTAATAGTGTACACATCCAAATATTTGTGAAATGAAAGTATTTGTTAAATGTTATTTTATGCCTCCAAATCTGAAATTATATAGTCTAAAAGAATGATTATATACTGTTATATAAAGTCTTCTTTAGGAGCTGAGGAGATAGCTCAGCAGTCTAAATACCAGCCTGGCAAGTGCAAGGACCCGGTTCAGTCTCCAGTACCCCATGCTGAGCCGGCCAACAAGACCAGGCATGGTGGTGCACTCCTATAATCCCAGGGCTGGGAAGGCTGAGACGGGAGCATCGCTAAGAGTCTGAGCTACATAATGAGACCCTGTATCCAATAAATAAATTTTTAAAAATTTAAAAATGAAGTCTTTTTTAAAAGAGATAATATAAATTAAATGAGCTTCCTTAAGTATATAGCTTATTATTTGCTCTTTTTCTAATTTCAATTAATCACTGATGTAGTTAGTTCAAGGGTACCTAAAATTTTCTTCTTTACCATTTGTTGCTTATCCTTCTGCATAAAACCCATGTAGTATCTTCTTTCAGTATATTTTTAACTTTCTTGTTCTTTCTGTTGTCTAATCAGTACTTTTAAAATATATACACACTTGGTGAATGCCTATAACCCCGATGTTTGGGACTCTGAGGCAGGAGGTTCACCGTGAGTTTAAGGCCATTCAAGGCCAGCCTGCACTACACGGTGAGACCCTGTCTCCAAACAAGCTGTATATACACGAAAGTATATATACCACACATTCTCTCTCTCTCTCTCTCTCTCTCTCTCTCTCTCTCTCTCTCTCTCTCTCTCTCTCTCTCTTTCTTTCTTTCTTTCTTTTTTGGCGGTTTCTTCCCACTCCTTCCTCCTTCTCTCCCTCCCTCTCTCCCTTCCTCAACCCTCCCTCCTTCTGTGTAAAATCCATGTAGTATCTTTTTTGGGTATGTTTTGAACTTTATTGTTGTTTCTGTTGTCTAATCAGAACTTTATAAATACTCCAACCCTCCCCCTCTCCCTCTCTTCCTGTCTTCCTCTGTCCCTCTCTTTCTCTAAACTCAAGCCTTTTACTCTTAGCTACGTTACTGTCCCATTTTATTTTTCATTTTAAAACAAGCCACTAAATTTCTCCTGTAGTATTCCTGTCTCAGCTTTCCAGAATGCTGCCATTACAGGCAGCTGCACCATGCCCAGCTTCATTATACTCATAAAAACAAAATAAAGAAGTATGAACAAGCTCATCCATAGTAATTTGATTCAAGAAAAAACATGTGCAATTTGACAAATTTTAATAAACTTATATTTTGCTTAAAGTTATCTTCTCAAAAACAAAAAATATTTGTATGTGGCAATATTCAGAGTCAACTGTGCTTCTATTTTCTTATAAGTCTACAATTGGTAGCAGCTTGAACACTGCTAAATACTTCAGCCTGAGTTTGCCAAATTGTGTCAGCATTTCAAAGAGAAAATGAATCCTTCAGAAAATTCCTATTTCCGCGGGAGGGGGTGTGGGTTCTTAAACTGTCACCCATATTTATATGGGTTTTCCACTTGGATCAGAAGGGATCCTAAGTTCTTTTAACTCTCACTTCAACCTTCAGTCTTAGTATTTTCCCTGCTTTTTATTTTCTTCCAATTTCCTGGATGCAAAAGGCAAATTTTGCCTTCAGTCTGTGAGGCATTCCAGAACAGAGACAGTTTAGTTGATAACAAATTATTTCACATCTCAGAGTTCTTCATGTGTTTCCCAAAAATGACATTTTAATTATATCATAAATAATTATATGTGCCCATGTTTTGCTTTTAGTTAAATGGATTTAGGTATAAATAGTCTAAGAAAGGACTATTTTCTGGTGTTGTTGCTGATAGTTTGTTTATTTCTTTTTTTTTTAATGCTTAGAAAGTATATTTCACCTCATTTAATCCCTTTAAGATACTGCACTTTAGCAACTGCTGTCTTTATTACCGAAATACCGTAATAGCTAGCGTTCTTAGAGCACTTAAGAGCTCTATGTGTGCTTTCTCAGTTACAAGCTTCATCCAGAGTTATCACTATTACCCCTAAGAAACTGTGCTTTTAGGGACCTTAAGTATCTTTCCTATGAAGCCCAGCTATTCTTAGGATTATCCTCAAAAAGATACTCAACTTAAGTTTACCTCCCAAATCAGTTGTTGTTTCTTTATGCCAATGTTTCTCTTTCTGTATTCCAAATTCAAACAGTCATTTGTCAAAATACAAATGTCATTGTTATAATAATTTCAGAGCTAGGTTTCCCTCAAATCCCCATACTCCAGGTTTGTGTCTTCCTTCATGCCACATGCCCCAGTATATATAGACACTCTGTTCTCAGAAACTGAGCAAAGCAACGTGCTTTTTCTGTAACCATTCTAAAAAAAAAAAAAAAAAAAAAAAAAAAAAAAATGTTAAGTTAGCAGACAGCCATTCTCGCAGTTCTGCATGGCTTGGGTGAAAGTGCTCTAATGACTGGGGGCATCAGTTCATTTTCTCTTGTATCTCAAAGATAAACCTGCTGCCGTAGGTGACAAACTCTGCATCCTGAGAAAGACAGTCTGGGAGGTTGGTGTTTCGTAAGTCCTGTGTTGTCTTCATCCCCCATTTTTCCTATCAAGGTCAAGAAGGTCTTAGATGTTGACAGTAATCATTTATCCCTGAGCCACGCAACCATTAAATTGTCTATTCAGAGGAAAAGGCTTTCGACTTTCTAATCTCTATCACCCTGCTACCTCTGGACTCAGTTTTTTCCTATTAGTGACACACATTTCCTTGGGAAATTACATATTTTCTCTCACTGTCAGAAAGACATAAAGAGAAATTTTGTAATAATAGCAAAATGCACATAAGTGCCTCAGCCAGCACACTATCCTGCTAGGGCTTGGGAACGATCCAGTCCGGCGATATGCTTGTCATCTGTATTTATACATACAGACGCATGCTGCTGGCCGGGGGCCAGCCTCTGGCCATTTGTGTGTATTTTTGCTTTCCACCTAGTTTAGTCATTCCTGTCATCTTGTATGCACCACGTCTAGTCACTTCATACTCCAAAAGTCAAAGTGGATGAATATTGCTCACTAACCAATGCTATTTTCAACAGATCTTTCTTTATGTGTCCTGGAAAATTATTACTTGCAGAGGATGACTCAGAAATCATTAGTTTAACAGAAACTGGTTTAGTTCTTAACTAACCTTACTTTCCCAAGTGAATGTATTTTAAGTTGGTTGGAATCAAATTAATTTTTGTAAACTGCAGATTCTGTCAAATAGTGTTGAAATAAAATTTCTCTCCATCACACATAATTTCTAAATGGTTTTCTTAATTTGGATCTTATAAAGAGAAACTTTGAGCTAGTCATTCTGGGACTGACTGGATGGTCCAGTTGCTTTGATGCCTGGCCAAACTTTCTTCCATCTGTGAGTCAGCTTAAGTATGCCACCTCCTATTTGAGACCTCCCTGACTCCCATCAGGAAGAGTGGGTACTGTGCTCTGTGGTTCCATGTATTCACTAAGCATGTGTGTAATGAGAACCCAGCTTTAGGTATTCTTACAATTGTAAGGGTCTGTCCCTAGAATCACTGTGAGTGGTGTCAAGTAAGAAAGGAATCCTCTCATTTTATGTCTACAAATCCAGGCACCTGGTAGGTACTCACTAAATACATAATAAATGGATGGATAGCTCGGATCATGAGTGTGTCTTTATTCCATATGGTTTGTTGTTATATAGCATAACAATTCCTGGTAGTGAAATACTAGAATATGCCTATGATGTAACAATACATACTATAAAGCTAAGTGGTCTCTCATTGAATCCCAAGTCTACTGAAGCAAGCTTTTATACTTTGGTAAGATACTTTATTATTTCTGTGCCTTGGTTTCTTCTGCTGTAAGGTGGCATCTCAGGAGTATCTCAGAGTTATGAGATAACACATACAAACTGTATGGAGCAGAATCTGGTGCACAGCCATCTTTAATACTTGTTCTCATTGTATAACCTACAAAGGGAGAAAGTAGAGTTGCAGTGTACTGTGACAATAGACTCCTTAAAAAGTGGTGAGCACAGAAGAGGAAGGGGAACCTACTTAGGCTTTACAAATACCCATGATCTTTGTAATTTCCCTTCGTTTTGCAGGAAAGAGAAGCGGAAGACAGTAAAGAAAGCCTTTATTTCTCAGCATGGGAAGGCTGCCTAAGTAAGAGAAGTGGGGACACTTGCGGAGGATGCAGGAAGACAAAGAATTTATCAGGCTGGGTTGGGGGTGGAGCTTGTATGGTGTCATAACAGGTGCTGACTGGGGAAGGATTGGCAGTCTCAGAGGAGGTGTGAGGTTAACCAGGAGGAAGAAGGAAGTCAGTCTAGGGTGGTTCATCTTTGGTCTTAGATCCCCAGACCATGCTGATTGAATACCATCAGGACCTGGCAGACTTTTGCATGGGCACAGACCCATCAATCTTGTGCTGAGGAAGGATCCCTTTGTTAGTGCTTTCTTCTTTAGGAGTGGCTTAGGAAATGGAACATTCACGATGATTCCTCCTGGGTGATTCTAATGGAACGTAGTGGCTTTGTTTGCTGGTGCATGACACCATCATAACAGCCACTACTTGATTCATCTCATTCAAGTGAATGCCTTGTCAAAGATTCTTGAGAATTAGGCTAAGTTTAAAAGTTTTGTTCAATTCAGAAAGTGCTGTTTGAATTGCACGGGAACAGTGGATGCAGAGAGCAGTTTCAGGCCAATGGGAATCACTTAGACCATGCTATATACTTCAGTATGTAAATGGTCTAGTTTAATAACCATTATGGATCTTCTATGTTTGATGAGCATGTTTACCTTGAAATTGCTTTCAGAGAAAAGGAGACATAAATAGATCATGTCTTCCAACTCTCTTTCATTTTATTTCTTAGCACATAAAAGTGAGTCTTATTGGTTTAAAGTCTTGGGTGTTTTCCTCAGTCAGTTTCAGCAGAGTAGAGCGGGGTGAAGGAGCCAACTGTCGCCCATACTGTGGACTGGAAAGCTCTGCAGGTGAAGGACAACATGAATTATGAAGTTAGCTTTCTTCATCCTGAAGTTTTAGCCACTTCTTTTGTGTTGAATCCCATTCAATTGTAAGCAAGAATCCAGTTTACAAAAACGCTCTGATTTACAGCTGAAGAAAATGAAACTTGTTCAAATTAGTGACTTTCCTTGGCTGTTTACCTTGTGGGTGTCAGAACCAGCCTAGAACTAGGGTTTCTGTTGTTGAATCCAGTGCTGTCTTCAGTCCCCTGCCTAAATCATCAAACAATTTTATGTCTAAATAAATAACTTTCTATGTCCTTTACTGCTGAAGCTTTCTGCAAAAAAAATATATTTAAAAAAGAAAAGAAATGAAATGAAATTAGGGAATTATTTACATCTGGCTTCATCATCTTGCAAGAGCATTTGGAGTCGAGAGCAGGTGGCAGGCTGCCAGTGACAAATGGAGGCAGGAGATTGCCTTCCCATCATCCGCTACCTTTTATGGTGTCGAGGATTTCTTGCTCTCTTTGTGACCCAGCTGCAAAGCAGCTGTTGTTTGGGCTCCTGCCTTTCCACTCTCAAAAGGCAGCTTTCCTAACCATCCCCACGGGGTTTCAAAGTCTGTAACACAAATGTCAACTCTAAGCTCTTTGAGCTCACACTAGCCTCTTGGGTCCAAGCAGCGTAGCAACACCCTGTGCTATTGCTGAAGTTGCGGGGAATGACCCAGTGGTGGCCCAGACAAAGAAGCAGCGCCCTGTGTCCTGAAAACTCAGCTGAATGGTCAGATAGTGCTATTGTCCCTGACTGCCAAATGGAATTGGCCAATTTAATCAGCTAAAGTGTCCTCCTGGAAGCCATTTTCTTCATGAACTGTTGGGGCTGTTTTATGGACCACAGAATGCTGATAAAATTTGTGGTTTCTTGTTTTGCCTTATGGAGAAGTGTTACCAAAGATGATACTAGTCATAAAATTCTGGATAGTGCTCAGGCCTTAAGATTCAATCAGATTTGTCCTCTGAAAAATGTGCCTTCTGTATTTTTTAGTATTTTGAAAAGAGAGTATGTACTTAGGTTGTGGGTTCTGGAGCTTCCCAGCCTCTAGAACTGTGAGAAATAAATTTCTGTTGTTTATTTTAAAAGAAGAGGTATGTTTGAGTGTTTGTTTTTGTGAGATATTCAACATTCTTCATTCATTTTTGACCACCTACTATTCCTGTGGTCCTTGGCTAAGTGTTGATTAAACAATTCTCCTAAAGTGGCTTACAATTAGTAGAGATTATAAATGGTAATTTGAATACATATGGTAAGTGTCACAACAAAACTAGGAATCAAGTGTTAGAGTACTCAGGAGGAAAAGACTCATCTTGGAGGGCTTTGAGCAGGTTAATTTGACTATGGTCATAATTAGAAAATTATCTAAAAGTGCTAAAAATAGATGTATTGTGTCTTTTCTAATTTTCAATTAAACTAAGAAGAAAAAAAAAAGTGGGCACTAATTTGTATGCTCATTTGTGATTTATGTTTGGATTTTCCGTGTTTGTTTTCAACACCCTCATTTTGTTTCACTTTTTTTGCTGACTCAATTGCTTTTTCTGCATTCATAACCAGACAGATCCATAGAGAGATCTACTATTGTTTTGTTCAGGTTCTATCTCCACTCCTTTCCATTTCCACCCATTCCTCTGGCTTCAAGAACTATTAACACACCTTCCTGAAGTCAGCAATGATTTCTGTCACTAAATCCAATGTATATTTGTCAGCCTTTGACACAATTGACCATGGCAGTCTTCCTGAAATACCGTTTCACCTTGTTTTATGCCTCTAAATTCAGCCTGATTAACATAATGCATTTTTACTTTTTTTATTTGAAAGAGAACCAAAAAAAATTTAAAAACTTCAAAAATGATATAAAATTTCAGAACAAATGATAAGTAATCAACAATGGTTGTTCCATCACATATTATTATCTTCTAAGCAGTGTACCTCATTGTTGACATCTCAGATATTTCAGAGGTACATTACTTTCTACAATTTCCCTTAACCTGTTACTCTTCCATTATTAAATACCTTCTGTTCAGTTTCATAGTCCAAACCCTTAGGAATCATCCCTGCTGGCTCCGTCTCCCTCACTATATCCCTGCCTGGCCTATCTCTCACTGTGGACAGATAGCCACTTCTATTATGCCCTCAGGTCAGCTTCCTAATTTTCATGTGCCTTTCGCCTGCCTCTGCCCATCCTGTTCCCATTGCGTCCTGTTAGCCTTGCCATACTCAGAGTGATACTTGCAGAATACTAGGCAGTGCCATAAGTAACTCCTTAGCAAGGTGTGCTCTGTCCCGTCCCACTGTTTCCCTAGGGCTCACCTTCTCTCCTCGCTTACCCTGGTGGGCTTCACTGTTCTTTTGTATTCCTGTTACAGCAGTTTTACTTTGCTTGGCTCTATTTATTTATTTTTTTTATTTATCATTTATGTATTTAGTATAGGGTCTCACTATACAGATCAGACTCATAGTGATCCTCCTGTTTTCAGCCTCCCAAATGCTGGGATTGCAGGTGTGCTCCACCATGACCAACCTCAATTGTCTTCTCAGCGCCCCCCCGGGGCAGAGCCCCAGTCCCTGCGTCTGCCTGAGCAGGTGCTTTAATCCTCTGAGCTATCTGGCTGGCCCTGCTTGGCTCTATTTAAAACAGGTTTGCCTCAACTGAAAAAAAAAAAAAAAAAAAAAAACCTTGAATGTGCATCTTATGATCTCCCAGATCAAGTGTCATTTCCTTCTGAAGCCCTTCCTGCTGGCCAAACTCCCTGTTTTTATTTTTGCCATACTCATTACAGCTCAGTTTTGTAGCCACACCAGGGCAGGAATTGTATCTGTTTTTTTCAGTTCTTATTTTCTGGTATTGTGTGTTTGCAGTTCATAACGATTACATTCCTCATGGGGACTTGTGCATGTACAAAGCACATCTTCTTCGCTCTTTTCTCTTTCCCTTTTCCCTCTTCTCTCTCCTTCCATCTCTTGGTGTCCTTCCCTTTTGCCAAAGATCTACTCCCATAGTTCCTATTCTCTTTTATTTTGTTCTTTACTTACATTTTCGGTGTCTTATGTAAGAGAAAACATAGTATTTATCATGTGTGTCTGACTTACTTCACTTAAATTACAGTCCACATATATCCATTTTTCTACAAGTGACTCAAATGTATCTGTTATGGCAGAGGAGAACTCAACTGTGTATGAATACATTTTCTTTATCCATTCATCTGCTGGTAGAGACATAGATGTTTAGAGCTGATTGCCAGAGACCTGGTGCCTGCGTCAAGTATTTAACATTCTGCTCTCCCAAGTAAACAGTTGGGTCTGAGGACAGAGGCACAGGCTAACAGCCACACCCAGATGCAGCACTGGATAGCAGAACTAAGGAGGTCTCCAGACTAGCAACAAAGTCTTCTGCTATCCTCAGCCCGCAAACCTCAGCAAAGAATAGAACAGGCAGAAACATAAGAAGACAAGGCAACGAGATATCTCCAAATGTCCCCAATTCCCCCAAAGCTGAGCTGTGTGGGGCCATGGAAGGAGAGGATATAAAAAGCTCATCTATCTTTATAGTGCATTTTCACTATGATACTTTTACACACAGTTCAGGACACAAGTTTTGTAGCCAGTGAATATTTGTTAAGGAAATAAATTGAATGAATTACTAAAACTACCTTGTTTTATTTTTGCTTCTTTTGTAACTCAGAGATAAATTATGCATATATTTTTAAAATAGAAAAATAGCCTATTTTAAAATAAGAAAATATTTGTGTAATTTATAGAAAAATTTGACCATTATATTTATGTATAAATTTGATTCAAATACAATTTCCATTTGCCTCATCTTAGCTTGCTCATGCATCTTAATGAAATGTCTAAATACCGTTGTCATCATTCAACATTATGAATGGAGAAGAGCTACAATGAGGTGTTGGTTTTTAATCTTTCCTTTGTGTTTAGCACAGCAGCTCAATGTAGGAGACTATGTCATTCACCCAGGTGGAGCTTAAGATGTGGTTGTGGCCTATCAAATTAATTGTCTCTGGTGAAATGTTATTACAGTATGTGTGGATGATTCCTTCAAGCTTGAAGGGAAAAATATACAAGTGAACAGATGCAGAAAGGAAATGAAAACTGTAACATAACAGGAAGTCTGAGTAAGCTAAACATCTAAAGTCATGTAATATTTATAAAAGTTAGGCATTTTGTGTTTATACCTTACAATTTAACTTCTTAACTGCTTGTAATATCAAAGGTGTGTTAGGAAGAAACAGGTAAATCTGAATTTTTAATTTTCAGAGAGTTTATAAAAGGCAAGTTATAACTTGAAATGGTTGTTTAAAGTGGTCTGAACTATTTGTGTTTAATATTGATTATTAAATATTTTACTTTCTTTTATGAAAGCATAATAATTATCATGTAAGTAAATGAATTTTTGCTTTTTTTATTTCCCCGTCCTCAGTGAATTCTCTCTGCAATTATTCTTGCTTGTCTTTGTTTCCATGCCCAGACCCAGATCTCTTGTGCTCTTATTTCCTGCCGGTGCTTTGCTCAGTGGCTGCGTGGCTGGCAGTGTTTCTAAGTTAGCCCTCCATGCTCTTGCCCTGACATCTCAGTCAGATAGAACTGCAGTGTCCACTGAAGATGTGGGCATCTGCCATCACCTGATCCTGCACAGCCTTTTGTGTATGAGCAAATAGTACCTGAACTCACCCTCATGTGGCCACTGAGAAACTATGGAATCTCCTTTTCACGTTATACCCACACCTGATCCACAGGCTGCTTATGGTTAAAAGAAATCTCAACTCAAATCACTGCTCACAGCCTCCACCTTTGCCACCCTAGTGTGAACCATGAGCATTATAGACCCCCTTCCCTGTTATCTTTAGATACCTCCTACCATTCCCTCCCCGAATCTAAAGAGGTTTGTTTTGTTCTGTGTTAATATAAAGATGAGATCATATTGAGCCTCTATTTAAATGCTCTGTACTGTTCCTTCCTATCACAAGCAATTCTGTTTCTGACTCGGGCAGCCCATACACCAACACTGAAATGATCCAGAGAAGATCAGCATGACCCCTAGGCAAAGGATGGCACACGGATTCTTGGAGAGCCAGTTTCCAGAGGGTGTTCAACCTTTAGCTGGCTAGCACCATGGAAATTATATAACAAAAATCATCCTGTGGTGTCTAGTAGTATTGACATTTATTTTTCAGCACCAAAAAATAGAACTACCAGGCTCCTTTCCTATAATATTTTGGCATTTGCCCCATTGCTACTACACCATTTTCTTCCTAGGCCCGAACACCCCAATCATGCCCTTTCTGAGGCTGCCCTGCCTAACACATTTACTCAGGTCACTTCTCTGGTGTCATGAAAAGCTTTGATAATCCCCTTGTCAAACATAAGCCCAACCACAGCCACATTGTCTGTACTTTTCACCAACATTTTTGAGATTGGCAGCCTTCTTACCTTTGTGTTAAATGTCAATTCTACAGCAAGAAGGGAACTCCATGAGACTTGGTCAGTCTGGCTGTGTAACTAAACCTAGAACTTAGTTTATTCCACACCAGAAACTGCATGCTTTTCTGTGGAATGAGATGTCCTATCTCTTAGCCTGCCTTTTTTCTTCTTAGTAGACTTAGTTGAACTGTATGTCTCTGAGTCGCTTAGTTTGACTGCTAGTACAACACTGTTGTTTGTTTGTTTGTTTGTTTGTTTGTTTGTTTTTCTCTTTTCTCTATTTTAGGGAAGGGTCTACAGGGTGTTCAGGGCCTCACTACTAGATCAGACTCATAATGATTCTCCTGTTTACAGCCTCCCAAGTGCTGGGATTACAGGCATGTGCCACCACACCCAGTCTCAATCACTGTCTCAGTGTGCCCCAGGGGTGGGTCCAGCATGGCCAAGGATTGAACCCCTGCCCCCTATGCCTGCTTGCAGGTGTTTCTTTGCTTTTAACCATCTACTCTTTAAGCTTCTGTCTTATCATTATGGAAATATCCAGGAACCAACTTACTGTTGAAGTCCCAGTGGTAAAAATCACCCAGTGATCAGGCAGTGCTACAAAAGTAATTAGCTGTAAGCTACAAACTTACAGCCCACTTATTTCATATAGTAAAGGAGCAGTAAGGTCTTTTGTGGCTTAAGTGTTTTCTGCACAATCATTCCAACAGATACATATATTTCACTGCAGTGGTATGATTAATCAAGTCCATATTGGTGGACATTTAGTTTGCATAAACAATGCTGCCATAAATATAAATAACTCCTTTGTATTTATACATGTTTCCTCAGGACCAGTGCCTATATATAAATTAGATTGCCAAAGTGTATCTATGATTTAAATGTATTTCCCATGTCAAATTGCCACCCAGGTAGAGTTTTAATCATACGTTACATTATTTTTTTTAACAATGTGTTATATGAAGGCCTATTTTCATAAACTTTTAATAATACTGTGTGCTCTCATTCTTTCTGCAGTTTTATTGATACATATTTATTTGTATTTTAGGTAAAATGAATATTGCATAGAATCAATATGTTTGGTAGGAATTATGACCATTACTTTTTTCATATTTCCACATGACTTCTTCGTACCCTTTGCTCATATAACATGTCTGCCTTTAGAAACACAGCTGCATGTAGATGATGTACTTCTTACCTTATGAGTGAAATCACTGTATTTGTGTTATCCCTTGTCTGCCATTTAGTTTCAGCTATTTTAGTGACCTCCTCTTTCTCAATGGTTCCCAGATTACCCACAACTTTTGTCTGACTTGGCTAGAAACTTCAGGTTCCAGTGACCTAAATTCCATGGAGTTTATTTTGTTAGAGTGGCGTACAGAACTTTTAAAAAATAATTTACGATTGGCAATTTATTGCATAGATACTTTAAATGAAGCACCCAACGAAGAGATGCAGAGCTGTTTCAACCACCTAACACATACATGAGCTCTTATTAACCAACCTAGAAGCTCCCAGAAGTCTGTTTTTTTAATTTCCCCCTTTATATATTTAGTGCAGTGTCTACAGGGTCTCACCACACAGATCGGACTTATAGTGCTGTTTTCAGCCTCCCAAGCGCTGGGATTACAGGTGCGCACCATGATGCCCAGTCTCAGTCGCCATCTCAGCATGGCCTTGGGGCTGGGCTGGCACGGCATGTAGGGGATCAAACCCCAGTTCCTTTGTGTGCCTAAGCAGGTGCTTTAGTCCACTGAGCTATCCCACCAGCCCTGTATTTCAAAACTTTTTTATTGAGCCTCTGTCATATACATAAGCTTAAACTTCAGCCCTTCTCTCCTCCCTGAAAGATAAGGTTGTAAATGGGGGTCAGAAAATTCCAAACTTGTAATTATGACTTCCTCTGATGACCGACCCTCATCTAGAGATATATAAAGAATGGCCTTATTAGATCAAAAGATATTCCACTAGGGTTGAGACATAGCTCAGAGGCACAGCTGCTGCCAGGCAAGTACAAGGTCCTGGGTTCCATTTCCGGTACCACGAGGGAAAAAAAAAGAGGGAGAGGGCAGAGGATCCTCCACCAGGAAGTTCCAAGACTCTCTTTGTTGTGAATTAGTGTTCAAAGGGTAAATGTCAAAATAAGAGATTTAGGGCCAACCAGATAGCTCAGACAACTAAAGCTTAGGCAGGTGCAGGGACCTGGTTTCCATCCCCAGCATGCCGTGCCAGCCCCACACCTGGGGCACTCTCAGACAGGACTGAGACTAGGCATAGTAGTGCACCCCTGTAATCCCAGCACTGGGGAGGCTGAAAACAAGAGGATCACTACCAGTCTGAGCTGCTTAGTGAAATACTATATCAAGTACATTAAAAAAAATACTATCTCTATTGCTCCAAAAATTGTAAGAGTTTTAGCATTGTGCCAGGAAATGGACATAAAGATGCATAAAATACATAGTTCTTATAATCACATTACCACAATGCATAAATTTAAATAGATACCTCTGTGTGTGTGTGTGTGTGTGTGTGTGTGTGTGTACACATACCTATAGAAAACCAATGTGATGCACAGTCTGGGTGCTTTCCAGTATCATTTTGTAATACAGTATTTCTAAAGCTGCAATATCATGACATATAGAGGGCAGTGGATGCTGCTATGTGTAATTTGTCCCTAAAAGCGCCACATAGATTTGACTATGGATTGCTTTTCAAAAATAAAATACTTCAAGCTAAAGCCACAATCATTGAGTTCTGTCTTCCATGTGATATGTCCTTGTGCCTTCTTAAGGGGGAGGTCCAAGAATAATTGGTTACAATTGTTTTTGTCAGTATATGGAAAAGTATCTGTGTCTTTTATATTTCTATATTTTGTAGTAGGAAAAAGTTTTGATCACCACTTGGGGCAGATTTTGCTTGCTCAGTCCATCTACTCACCTGAGCTGTTTCTGAGCTGTTGTAGTAAACAGCAACAGTTTAATAAGAAAGCAAATAAATGAGCCAGAAATTGATCCCATGTTCTAGGATAGGCTGGATATGTATCTTGGTTTCATTGCTGCCAGTTAGAAGGGATCTCTTTAGAGGGAGAAAGATATTTTGCAAGTGAGAAGGGACCAAGAAATGAAGACAAGGAGAGGAAGCAAAAAGAATTAAGATGAGTGATGTGAACGTAGGAACTCCCCTTGAAGAGTATAATCATTTTGTACATGGGCTAATAAAATTTTAAAAACAAAAAATATAAAAGGTCTTGTTTTGTCCTATCCTCAGTGAATTGGGTCATCAAAAAAAAAAAAAAATCAGTTTCAGATCTCCAAGATGTGAAACGAAAACACAAGATTTTTTTTTTTTTTTTTCTGGGAGAAAATAAATTCCCACGGAGGAATAAAAGACCACTGTCTTGAATGCCAATGCATAGTTTTTTAAAGCTCCATATCACTTTTTGGTCAAGATTTTATGACCACATTTCTGGTGACATTAATAAATGAGCTGATTGTTCTTTTTGGTTCTTAGAACTGTAAGTAAAAATTCAAAGCTCTTTTTAATTCTAACATATAGCACTTTTTTTTTTGGGGGGGGGGGGCAGAACCAGGGATTGAACTCAGGCCCTTGAAATATTCTGTACCAAATAATAGTGTTACATTTTTCATCTTTCATTTATTGTCCTCTTCTATACGTTCTTTGTATGCAGTTTTCTAAGAATGGTTTAAAGAATAATCATGTTTTTGAGGCTAGGAATATAATAAAACTTATTCTTATTCTTCCTGACTCTTCACTGTATTGTATACTCTTCCTTATATATGAGAGATAGAAAATAGATAATAGTTAAACTCTTACAAATTTATAAGAACTTTATATGTATCAGCTCAGATAAGCCAATAATCTTACAAAATAGAATTTTAAAGTGAATAGACTTAATTTAGAGCAGTTCAGGTTTTATTAAAAAAACTGAGCAGAATAGGACAAAGATCGTCTTACCCTTCCACCAACTCTACATGGCCTCCCCTATTAGGATCAACTTGCATTAGTGTTTTACATGTGTTACAATTGATGAGTCAATTAAAGCCCATAGTTTATATTATGGCTCACTCTTAGTGTTGTACATTCTGCAGTTTTAGGCAGATGTTTAGTGAAATGTGTCCACCACTTGCTATCATGGAAAATTGTTTCACTGCCCTAAATGTCTCCTGCGTTCCACCTATCTTCCTTTTTGTCATAAAGAAAATTACAGCTAAAAGGTGAGATAATTTTCCATGAGTCAGAAGCTTAAACAAGTGTGAGAACTGCTCAGCCTGTCTGGAATTTGTGCTCCTAATCATACACTAGACTGCTCGATTCTCTATGACAGTTGAATTATTTGGGGAATGCTAACATGGTTAGATTTTTGTTAACTCTTACTAAGTTTTATGAAAGGATGTGGCTGGCATACACTTTGCCTGTGCTTTCTTTTCTCTTTTGAAATTAACATGTGGGAACTATTGTAGGCAGTTTTGCAATTTAAATTACTGGATATTCAATGTGACTTGTAAATTAAAGAGGAGTTACTGAATAGAGTATTTAACCAAAGAAGAAATTCAAGTGTCTTATCTGATTATTTGGTTATCACTAGCTATAGGTGGTGGAGGGTGTATGCAAGTCCTCACCAGTTAGGGCAGTGAGTCAGCGAAGGATATACTAACAGACGGTGATTTTTTTTTTTTTTTTTTTTTTCTTTCCTTCTGTTGTTGTTATTTTCCAAAGGGAATTAAAAAAAAAAGTAGAAAAAAGAGAAAAAAAAATTAGAAATGATACAGAATTTCCCTAAACAAATAATTAGAATTCAACAGTGGTTGTTATATTGTTTAATGTCATCATCAAACTAATTGTTTAGAATACCCAATATAAGCATGCAAAATTAGTGGGTTTTTTTTTTGAAAAGGTTATAAGAAATTAAAAAGGAAAAGAAAAAAATGAAGTATTAACTACTTCTTTCAATAGATCAGAAAAAAAATCATCAGTACAATTA
>NW_004524580.1:10684971-10713022 GCF_000260255.1 Octodon degus
GTTGTTCCTTCCCTTTGAACAAATTCTTTATCTTTTAGGGTATCTATTCTATCTTTCAGATTTTATTTACACTCTTAGGTTCTTACAATGGCAAAACAATATGATGTTTTCAAATGTGGGTGTGATTTATTTCACTTATGAGTATGGTCTCTAGTTGTGCCCATTTACTTATAAAAGCCTAGAGTTTATCTTTTTATACATGAGGAACACTCCATTATGTAAAAATACCACATTTTTTTTTATCCATTTCTCAGATGATGAGCATTTCAGTTGTTTCCAAGATCTAACTATGACAAATTGTGCTGGCATAAACATGGGTGCACATATATTGCTGTGCTATTATGTTTTCAGTTCTTTTGGAAAAATACCCAGAAAAGGAATAGCTGGGTTGAATGAGACTTTTTGAGAAATCACCACACTGATTCTGTAGTGGTTGTGCCAGTCTACACTCTCACCGACAGTGGAAAAGTGCTCCCTTTTCCCCACAACCCCTCCAACTTATGTTATTGGATGGCTTCTGGATGATAGTCCTGCTTTCTGTGGTAAAATGGGATCTCAGTGTTGTTTTAATTTGAAGTTCTCTAATGACATTGAACATTTTTCACACATTTATTTGCCATTTATATTTCTTCATCTGAAATATCCATTTTTTCTTAATTGAGTCTTTGAATTTTAGAGTCCTGACTTTTTTTTTTTAACTATATGTTACAGATAGAGGTCCTTTGTCTGAGGGGCAGTTGTCTAAAATTTTTCCCCAATTCGTAAGTTTTATTTTTACTCTAGTGGTGATTTCTTTTTTCATGACAAAACTTTTTTAAAAAGACAAGATCCCCATTGTTGATTCTTTGAAGTATTTTTTATGCTTTTTGTTGCTGTTGTTCATGAACACTCTATCAACACATATGTCTTCAAGATTTCTACTTACTTTCTCCTCCAGTATGTTTAGTATTTCAGTTTTAGTATTTAAATCTTTGATCCATTTTGACTTTAGTTTAGTGCATGGTGATAAACATGGTTCTAAGTTTAGCCTTCAACATGTGGAAAGCCAGTTTTTCTAGTACTATAGATAAAAGATGATGTTTTTCTTCCAGTGAACATATTTGGTCTCTTTGTCAAAGATAAGGAGGCTAAATGTGTTTGTAGTTATGTCTGCATGCTCTAATCTGTTCCACTGATCCTCAGGTCTATCCCTATGCCAGTACCATGCTGACTTTATCAAAGTAGCTTTATAGCCTAATTTCAGGGCAGGGATTGTGATGCTTCCTGCCTTTTGTTTGTTGCCCCGGATTGCTTTTGCTATTTTAGGTCTCTTCTGGGTTCCAGACGAATTTTAAGATTGTTTTCTCTAGCTCTGTCAGGTATACTAATGGTATTTTAATTAAGATTGCTTTGAAACTCTGTAACAGTTTTGGAAGTGTGGCAGTTTTCACAATGTTGGTTCTTCCTATCCATGGGTAAGAAATATCTTTAGATTTTCTGAAATTCTCTTAAATTTCTTTTTCAGAGTAGTACAATTTTCACTGTATAAATCTTTTACTTGCTTTGTTAGATGGATTTGTAAATATTTCACTTTTTGGATGTTTTTGTGAAAGGCATGGTTTGTCTCACTTCTCTTTCTGTGCTTTTATTGATTACGTAAAGAAATGCTGTTGATTTTTGAATGTTGAATTTGTACCCTGCAATGCTACTGGATTTGGTTATTAAATCTACAAGTCCCTTAGTGGAGTTTGTTTGAGGTCTTCTGTTTAGACTATTATGTCATCTTCAAATGATGATAATTTCACTTCTCCCTTTCCAATCATCCCTTTTATTTCTTTCTCTTGTCTAGTGGCTTTGGCTAATGTTTCCAGAGCTACATTGAATATAAGAGGTGACAGTAGACATCCTTGTCTTGTTCCTGATTTTAAAGTGAAGACTTTCAGTTTTGTTCTGTTTACTATAATGTTGGTGGATGATTTCTCATAGATGGCTTTTATCAGGTTGAGGTAAAGTCCATCTATTCTGATTTTCTGTAAGGCTTTTATCTTGGATGACTGTTGAGGTTTGTCAAACATTTTTCTGCATCTATTGAGATGATCTTGTGACTTTTGACTTTGGCTCTGTTGATGTGGTGTATTATGTTTGTGTATTTGCATGTATTGAACCATTTCCACATTCCTTGGATGAGTCTCACTTGGTCATGTTGTATAATCTTTTTGATGATTTGTTGCATTTTGTTTGCTAGTATTTTATTGAGGATTTTTTTCATCTATGTTCATTAGGGAGATTGGCCTGTAGTTCTCTTTTTATTGCTGGGTCTTTTTCTGGTTTTGGTATCAGAGTAATAGTTGCCTGCAGGAATGAGTTTTAGAGAATTGCTTCCCTTTCAACTTCATTGAAGAGGTGGCATTAAATCTTCTCTAAATTTCTTGTAGAATTCAGCTGTGAATCCATTAGGACTTGAGCTTTTCTCTGTTGATAGTTTTTTTTTAATTAATTTTTAATTTCACTGATTTGGGGTATTCATAATTTTTATATCTTGACATAATTTTGGTAATTTATATGTATCTAGGAACCTGTCCATTTCTTCCATGTTTTCCATCCTGTGAGTGTAAAAATTTTCAAGGTGGGTTGAAAATTGACAATCTTTTGAATTTCTATAGGATATGTAGTACTTTAACCCTTTTCTTTCCTTATTGCATGAATTTGAATTTTTTCTTTCCTTTTTAGATAAGATTGGCTAAGGTTTATCAATTTCATTTATTCTTTGAAAGAACTAGCTCTTGGATTGTTGGGTGGAACAATCTGCTGTGCTCTACTAAGTCTATTTCTCTAGAAGTTTGGTTTAGCTCTGTTCTTTCTTTTTCCTTTTTTTTTTTGTCTAGTTGATCAGTCTCTTTGTGACAACAGGGTGTTCAAGTCTCCAGTTACAATTGTGTTATTACTCTTTGATATTTCATGTCTGTTAAAATTTGTCTTATGTATTTGGGTACTCCTATATTAGGTGCATATTTATTTATGACTGTTACATTTTCCTCTTGCAGTTTTCCCCTAACAAGTATAGACTGACCTTCTTTATCTCTTTGTTTATGCTTCATTTTTTCTGGGTTCCTGTTGCATGGAGCATTGTTTTCCCTGCTTTGACTTTCAGTCTATGAATTTCCAGTGTGTTTCTGGTATACAGCATACTGTTGGATTTTATTTCCTGGTCCATGCTGCCAGTCTGCTTCTTTGGATAGATGAATTATGGCTGTTTAATGGTTATAGCTGATATGTATTGGCTTATCTTTGTCATGTTATTTTCCTGCTATAGGATCCCTGCTTTTCCTCTCTATTTAATTTCTGGCTCTGCTTAGTGGTTCCTTTTTGTTTCCTTTTTGTCTCTTTCTGGAACATTTGCCAATACTCTTTGTAGGGTTGGTTTTGTGGTCATGAATTTCTAAAATTTTTGTTTGTCGTGAAAGAATCTTATCTCTCCATTAAATCTGATAGATAGTTTTTAGGGTATATCAATCTGGGTTGGAAGTTATTTTCTTTCAGCACCTGAAATACTTCACTCCAAGCTTTTCTTGACTTGATGGTTTGTGTTGAGAAATCTCCCATGATTCTGATGGGCTTTCCATTGTAGGTGAGCTGATTCTTTTCTCTAACTGCTTTTAATTTTTTTTTTCCTGAATTTCTGGGATCTTTATTATGTATCTGAGTAAAGATTTATTTTGACTGTATTTAATTGGAGTTCTATGTGCTTCACTTAATTGTATATCAGATTATTTTCCCATGCTTGGGAAATTTTCTGCTCTACTTGTGCAAATAGTTTTTGTTGTTGTTGTTCTTTTGTTTGTTTGTTTTGTCATTTGTGTTGACTCTTATTGTTGTGTTGATACCTATCAGTCTCATTTTACTTTTCTCTGCATCACCTTGCAGCTGTTGAATTGTTGTTTCCCAGTTCCTTGCTATTTTTTAAGAGATCTTTCCTTTCTTGATCATTACCTGCAATGCTGTCTGCAAGTCTGGATCTGAAAGTCTGTGTTAAATTTTGTTCAAGTGGTTTTTGCCAGCTTTCAATGAAGTTCTTAATTTCCTAAATATCTGTTTGAATCTGGTTTATGCATTCTAATTCTTTCTCTATTGTTCATTCAATGTTTCCATCATTTTTCTATTCTCTATTTTTTAAAATCTATGTCTTCTTTAGATGTACAGAGTAATTCTTCCATGATTGTTGTCATTTCTTTTTATACCTGAAAGATTATTTTGGATCCGATTATTTCTCTAGCCTGATGGAGTTGTTTCTTTACTTCAGTTTCTATCATTTCATAAATTTCAGGTGTGTGACTTCCAAGTTCTTGTGTGTTCTTGTCTCCTAGACTTGTTCTCAGTGGGCTGGAGATCTGAGATTGCATTTTGCTCCTTCGTTTTGACACTGATGAAATTCCCAATGTTGGGTACTGTTCAGCATGCTTCCTATGACAGTGGGATAGATAGGCTCACCAGATCTCCTGCTCTCCATGATTCAGCATGGCTTCCAGGAAGATGAGGGGAAGAGGGATGAGCCACAGCTGATGATGACGGGACTGGTTGTAAGCTCCACAAACCTCTTTGTATGGTGGGGAGGCAGAGTAGGGCTCACTCTTTTTTCTTTAATGATTGAATGAAAAGGAAGGAAGTGTGGAGACTGAGTCTAACTTTCATAAAACGTAGCATATTAGGTCAGTTACCCAACTTTAACTTTGACCAAAAAAAAAAAAAAAAAAAAAAAGGGCTCCTGTAAAATTGCTTTTAAAAGCATATGTGAAGAAAGAAATGAACATTGTCAAAGTTATAGATTAGAAAGTATATAAATTAGAAGGAATAAGTAGGTGAGGTCATTTTGTTTTGTTATGGAAGCTAGAGCTTCTGGTTACCACCTGGTACCTTCCGACTAGATCTTCATTCTAGCCATGCCAGACAAGAATGGTGATTCAGGCTGAGGAGATAGCTCTGTAGTCTAAGCACCTGCCTGGCAAGTACAAAGACCTGGGTTCAATCCCCAGTACGGCATGCCATGCTGGCCCTAGAACCCTGGGCACACTGTTCTGGCCACCAAAACCAGATATAGTTGTGCATGCCTCTAATCCCTGTGCTGGGGAGACTGAGACAGGAGGATCACTACAAGTCTGAGCTGCTTGGTGAGACTATATATATATATATATATATATATATATATATATATATATGAAAACATGAAAGAATAAACAAATAGAAGGGAGAAATAAAATGCAAAAGAACACAGTTCTGTTCTGTTCTTTAAAGCCAACTGATTCTTTTATTTTCTGTGAAACTACTTTTTAACCTTTCTCTACTTCCCTGCCTGCCTCTTTGTTAAGTCTCTCTGTTAGGTTTACATCTTCTGTTCTTCTCTGTGTGTTTCCCAAGGGTCTGTCCTTAGTCTCTGCTGTCAGTGTATTCTCTTTGATCGTCCTCATTTACATAAAAACGAAAAACATTTTTCTAATGATGGTTACCCAGAGATACTACTCTGTTTCTTTTGTGCCCAAGAGGTGAAGAAGTCTTCATGATCTTTTGCTGAATCATCCATTTTCTCTGTTTTTTAAGGGTCGTAAGAGCGAGGCTGAGAAGTTCTTCTTGAAGGCCATTGACTTGGATCCCACCAAAGGAAACTGCTACATGCATTATGGTGAGTGGTTGCTAATTTCTCCCCTTCCCCTCATAGTTGCTTTTAACGTTCATGGGAGACCATTTTGCTGATAAAATACAGTTTGAGAGGCGAGTGACTTGTTGCAAATTTCCCTGCATGCAGCACACATTCTTATCTTCTCATTATAAACAGTCACATTGAAGAGCTTTGCATTGTATTTCTGTGCAGTAATTTTCATAGGCATTCAATGGGGAAGGCAGTTTCACATTTTTCTCTGTTAACTTCATTGTGGAGTTTGAATGAAATTTCATCAGGAAAGCATTTGAACCTTGATTGATACATCATCTATAATAAAATTGTTAGTTTCCTCTTCATTCTGCATGACAGTGTATTGCTCACTGAACTTGCCTGTTCGAAATCTCCTAAGTTTACATCCTTGAAAATCTTGCTTTCTAGAGGATAGGGATGTGCACTAGCCTTCTAAATACTTAAGAGTGAGTCAAGCATAAGCTGCAATAGATGTAAACGATGGTTGTCTCGTTCCATTTAGCCTTGGCTTTAATCAGTCTAGAGTGGGCTTACATAAGAGCTCTGTCCCACTCCACTCTGTCATTAGTCGTGAGTCATGTGTTTAGTGAAGCAAAGTATAGAGCTGGTTTGGTATTGGGTAAGATGTGCTTATTTCTACCAGATCTGCCCTTGGAATGGCTTTCAGGAAGCCAGCATTTGCTTTTCTGATGTCTTGAAAAAAAGAGTTTTTTGGTTTTCTTTTTTAAATCACTGCTGGCTTTGATATGTTCGTTATTATCAAATAGTAAACTTAAAAGCAGATGGAAATTAAATCACAAGGAAATAGGGCTAATATGCTTGTATAATATTTAATTCCTTCTCCCAGTTTCCAGCTAGTAAAAATAAATCAGTGACAGGCTGCAAGTGTAGAAGAATGGAAATAATAAAATGGAGGAAACACTTAACCAACCACAAGTACATTTTTAAATTAACGTTATTGTTTATATATGTCCATAAAACCAGGATTGTGATGCTTTATCTTTGCAGCACAATGCAGGATATGATTTCATATAATATATGACATAAGTACCCCAGACTTTGGTTTTTTCTTCTTCTTTTTTTTTTAATTGTATGTATTTGGTAAAGGATTCCACTACACAGCTCAAACATCTAGTGATCATCCTGTTTTAGCCTCCTCAGAGCTGGAATTACAGCCATGCGCCACCATACCATGTCTCAGTGGCTAGCTCAGTCACCTGTGGCAGGGCCAGCATGGAATGTGGTACTGGGGATCAAACCCCCAGGTCTGCACTTGCCAGGCAGGCACTTAGACCACTGAGCTATCTCCCCAGTCCCCCAGACATTGTTTTTCAGTGTAGTTTTATTACTGCTGCTAAGATAGCAGTCCACTAATTTAAGTTTGCTGCAGAATTTACTTTTAATTTTATACGTTTTCTATAGGAAGTATTTTAAAATTGAATTTTTTTTCAGAACCATTATTTTGGGCATCTCTAACATGCATGAAAGTAGTTCCATGATTATTTTACCTGAGTATAAAAGGACTGTTTGCTCTAGCATTTGAAGAAGTAAGATTTAATTCTGTGTTTTGCCCTGTTTTTCCTTTGCGCCAAACTAATTTTATTTATTGCATGTTTAAGCTTATTTCCAATAAAGGTATTTTTGCATTTTTTTAAAAACTTCCTCACTGGTACATTTGAATTGTACTTGTTAGTTTTTTTTTTTTTTTTTCATGAAAAGTTAGTACTGTTATCTTACCTTGTCCATCTTTATCTCTTTTTGTAAACTTTTCCTAACTTTTTAAATGTATTTGGTTGTTACAGTGCCTCACTATGCAGCTCAGACTCATAGTGATCCTCCTGTTGTCAGCCTTCCCAGCACTGGGATTACAGGTGTGCACCACCACACCTGGTCTTGCTATCTGACTCAGCATGCTCACGGGTGGGGACAGCAGAGCTTGTGGTACCAGGGATCAAGCCCTGGTCTTTGTGCTTGCCTAAGCAGGCACTTAGTCCTCTGAGCTGTCTCATTGGTCTATAAACTATTATTTTCATGTTAAGTCATGTTCTTGCATCTTTTTTCCATTGGTAATAGTAGAGAGTATTTTTTGAGAAATTTTTTTTAGCTAGTTAAACAGGAAGTACAAGAAAATCTTCATTTTATTTGTTATTTGGGAAATAGTGATAACACATGTCTCTAAATGCAAGTGTGAAAATTGATTCTCCTTAGTACCCTTGAATTGTTTTAAATTTTTGGCAAATATATATGTATTCATTTTCTCAGGCAAAAATGACTTCAGTCTAACTCAATCTAATATTGTGAAATACAAGTTTATGAAATTTTATAAGATTCAGTATATTTTCTTTTCTGGAATCATAGATGGAAAAATACTAAAAATGAGCTATCTAAAAAGCAGAGTAATTAAGGCACATACTCTACAAACAGATAGGAAATACATAAATGAGTGCTTGCTATTTCTCACTTATTTCAGAATATAAAATTGAATACACTTAAACAGTTTTAATTATTTGTATTTGGAAGAAGCTATTTCAAATAAAATTATTTTCCAATCAGTATAAGCACTCTGTTGTAGAACAGTAGACTGAAGCAAACCTAAGGAAATGAAAATAGTTTGAACAAATTAACATAGGTGAACAAATTCTGGCTCTTATAACTATTTACAGTATCTTTTTTTTCTTTTAAATATACGCTCAGCTTTGTTTTACAATATTGGCAGGCAGACAGACCAGCCAGCATTTTAATCAGAAGTCCCTCAATATGGGGAGAATTAATTTTATGAGTTAGCTGAAATTTCTGATGGAAGAATTTGTATTGATTAGCTTTCTGTTGCTAAAACAAAATAACTGAAGTATCCAGTTTAAAGGACAATAGACGGATTTTGGCCCAGGGTTTCAGAGACTCCCGTTTATGGTCAGTGGGCTCAAAGACAGAAACGTGTGTAGAGAAGTGACTGCGGGAAATCTGCTCCGTTCATGGCCCCTGGTGAGGAAGGAAACAAAGAGAAAGGGAGGACAGGAGAGACAGAGGAAGATCCAGAAGCCAGAGGGAGATCAGGGGGACAGAAGAGACACTGGCCAGGACCTGGAGACACTTCCCCCGTGTCCCCAGTGACCAACCTGCTCCACCAAAGCCCTGGCTCCTAGTAGCACATTCAACTCTGAATTCATCAATAGAATAATTAATTCACTGATGAATTTAGCACCTGTCAAAATCCACTCACTTTCCAAAAGCCACACCTCTGAACAAATGAGATTTGGGAAGGACATGTTATACCTAACTAGTAACAGATTTTTTCATTTTAATACTTATAAGATGGGTCCATTGGTTTTGACATGATATGTATTAGAGAGGTCCACTGACTTTCCGCCAGAAGTTAGTTGTGTTCTCTAGGAAATAAATGAGAGGAAGTTGTCTTTCGAAGGAAATGAGGTGGAAAGGGTAATACTTCTTGAGACAGAAGCAGTTAAGTGAAGTATCTCCGAGTGTGTGATACCTGAAATCTCTGAGCTTACGCCAAGTGTTTGAAGAGCCAGGCTCAGACAAAAGAAGTGGAAAGACAAGGCTCTGTTCCTTGGCAAAGTAAGGCTCATGTAAAGAGGTCATACTGGGCAAGTGGCCGTGGAAAAGGGGGCAAACAAAGCAGAAGGAGAGCCCATAATGCTTTGCAAACCGAGCCAAACAGTTTGCATTTTACTCCAAAAGTAATGGGGCCACATGGTGGAGACAAAATTATAGAATGATCACAAAGCAAAAAGGAACCTCTTCACAGAGCTATCATGATGATGTAGCCAGATAATGGAGGCTTTGGCTTGGGAGTGGGTGCAGGAAGTAGATATTTATGTGGAAATTGCACATTTACCTCCTTTAGAAGATTCTAATTTAAGAATTGGGAGGAGCTGTTTTCCATTTTTGTACCATCAATGTCTAGAATATTGCCTTACAGTAATGTGCAATAAATGTCTATTGAACTCTGGAATATTCTCCATTCTCAAGCTAGATTCTGATACACTAAATTTACTAAAGAATGTTCCATTTGAATTTTTATTATTTCTTGCCCAGGAAAATACATATTATGATCCTTCTATTGGTTCAATGCCAACTTACTGGTTATATATATTATGGTGTTTATACCCACAGATTGAATGAATAAAAACACTTCCTCAGCTTAAAAATAAATGTTTAAATAAAATATATGTGTTTTGAGTCTTTTTAAAATTCCTTCACAAATGCCAAGGAAAATGCCAGAGTGAGTGAATTTTGTTTTATGGGAAATTCACTCTCTTGGGTGATTATGTGCTTTTGGTTTGCCTGTTAATAGTACAAGTGACTTGGAAAATACTATCCATTTGGGACTAGACAGAGTGAATTATAGGAATTTATATTGGCTGCAACAGTGATTAGAAGATGATATTTAAAGTGCTATCAGTTACTTACACTTCGAATTGACTGGTTTTTGTATCTGGGGAAAAGAATTGCATTCAAAAAGCCTTTTTATTTGCTTTCAGGTTAGTTGCAGGTTTGGTTGCATAAGTCGGTTAAACATTAGCCACTGTGATCCCAAGAGAATTGGGAAGAAAAAGGGAGTCTCTGGAAATCGGGTTGTTTGTCTTAAAGCTTAAAAGTTTGACATGGAGTTCTGAATGTTTTCCAATATTCATATTTCATGTTGACTCAGTATTTACTCTTCTTTTATCAGAATTTTTCAGGAATTTGTAGAAAATAGTTTTCGACTGTTGCTAGCAGTAGTGGTATGATGCGTCCGTACGCTGTCAGGCTTGCGCTGTGCTCCTGGAACCGTGGGCCACAAGCCACGTGAATCATAATGGAATTTGGTTTCTAAACCTGAGCATGAGGGTTGATGTCCCCTCATCTCATGTGGCCTTGTGATTCCAAGTGTTCTCTGTGGATGGCCCTGTCTCATGCTAGGAAAGGAAGCTTCTACCATGAGAATCAAGGTCAAAACAGGTGCCTCTTTGTAAAAAGGCTAGAAACAACATGTAGTCAAGTACATTTATATTGTAATCACACTCTTGGTGTGTAGCGGTAAGCTTGGTGTAGATTGAAACAATTTAATAATAAATATTTATTACTTGGCACTCCATGTACTTCTTAAAGCATGGGACTTTCTTCATCATTAATTATAAAATATTGAAAGAAGGGTCAGGGAGATGGCTCAGTGGAATAAGTGCTTCCCTGGTAAGCGCAAGGGCCTGAGTTCAATCCCCAGTTCCACAAAAAAAAAAATAAATAAAATATTGAAAGAGGAATTGAGATAAAGGGAAGTATTCCTTGGTGTGGGCTTGAACAGGTTTTTTGTTTGTTTGTTTTGTCCCAACCACCTCTTAACTAAATGTCAAATGTCAACTACAAGTAGCTCCATGTCCTCCATCAGGATGCCCTGGGAGGTGCTATTCAGTTCCATACAGTGTTGAGCTCTTCCTCCTGCTTCTTGTTTATTGAGCATCATACTAAATGTCAGGACACAGTCAGGAAAAGGCCAGCTGACAAGGGTGGAGCTGACAGAGCATGCAAAGTCGCAGACTGTGAAAATACTAAGGACTTTAAAAAGGAGAAATAAATGATAAAGGGGCCTTGATGTGCGGGATTGTGATGCAGACAAACTGTGCCTTATATTTAATATTTAACTGCATATGTGAAGGACTGGGTGCTCACGAGATAAAAGTATAGAAGTAAGGGTTAAAAATGGGAAGCGGTACACAGAGAATGTACTCGAAGTAGAAGGCACAGCACATGTCGAGAGAATGAGCTGATCAGGGCACCTGTTTTTTGTTTTTTGTTTTGGTTTTGGGTTTGGTTTTGGGGTTTTCTTTTGGGTTTTTTTGGTACAGGGGATCAAACTTAGGACTTTGTGTTTGCCAGCAGGCAGGTACTTATGCTGCTGAACTATCTCCCCACCCACCTTCCATTTGTTTTTAGGTAGGGTCTCACCCTCTCCTGCCTCATGTTGCCCGTAAACTCACTAGATAGCCCCAGCTGAGTAGCAGCTCTCAGCAGCGCTCCTCCCTTAACCTCCTACGTGCCGGGATCTTGCTGGGATTGCAGGTGTGCACCACCACAGCCAGGTTGCACAACCATTAAATCATTTCTCAAGGTTACCTTGATCTCATTTTTGTGACCACAGAAAACAATTTCTTACAACTATCACTCTCCGGATTATCAGTTGGCTCTCCTGTCCATTTTAGAATCCTGAGAACATCTGACTACACTTCTGAGGCTCTTGCCTTCTACCCAGTGTTTTCCTTGCCTCTGGTCATTTTTATCATCAACTAAACCCTGTGAGGTATGAAAGGATCCCAATTTTACTTGTTTAAGAAATTGAAAGTTAAAAAAATTTAAGTGACTTTCTGGATCAGAAATTTTCAATGTAATTAGTGGAGGAGTAACACAAAAAGCCGGACCTTAAGGGCCAGCCTCATAGCTCAGCCTGCTTATTATTCTTATTGAGAAGCTTGTGTGTGTGTGTGTGTGTGTGTGTGTGTGTACATGTGCACATGGGTGAGCATTGCATGTGTGTATTTTTAATTCATAATTAAAACTAGTTAAGAGATACCAGTGGAGTGAGATGGATGTTGTGTAATTTTATTTTCAGTCACTTCAGTAATTTGTTAGATTAAACTGAACTAAATTATGGCATTACTTTGATTAAAAATGAAAATATATTTTGGGTAGCTTTTTGAAAAATTACACTGAGTGCATAATTATGCATGATTCTTAGTAAGAAAAGTATGTATTTTTAATATCATGCTTAGTGTTTTTTTATTGCTCTAATGACAGTTTAGGCTGTTCACAGAAATGTAATTAGATTAAAAACTTTTCAAAGCTTCAAGCTGCTTCATTTCTCACCCTCTTAAAATATACTTAATAAGTTAATATGAGTGAATCTTCCTACCTGTGTGTACTATATGTGAGATCAAAAGCCTTTAATCTTAAATTTTTTCCTATGCATAAAATAGGAAGAAATAAAGAAGGGACTTTCTAGGTTTAAAATCCAAGAATGAAGGAAAACAAACTTGCTTCCAGAAAGCAATACCATGAAAAGACCAACAATAAACTAATACAAAATAACTTTGATGAAGTACTAAAAGATGAGTTTATTTATTTATTTATTTATTTATGCGGTACCATGGATTGAACTCAGGACCTTGCGCTTGACAGGGAAGCACTTACCCTACTGAGCTGTCTCCCTGGCCCAAGATCAATTTATTTATAATATGAAACACTCTAAAGCGACAAAGAAAATAAAATACATAGACCAAACAATATTACCAATACTTAGGCAAATGTTAACCCAGAGACTGGGTTAATCCTGATACCACATGCCTGTAATCCCAGCTCTGAGGAGGCTGAAAACAAGAGGATCATTAGGAGTCCAAGCTGTGTAGTGAGACCTTGTACCAAATACATTTAAAAGAGGGACAAATTAATTGATTAATTAATTAATTAAAACAGTATTACCAATAATCCTGAAAGAGAAAATACAACTACTTTTAAAAGGTGCCTAAACATGTAGTTACATAAGAAATCAAAGGAATTCACAGTGTCTATTTTTTTATGGTTTTTTTTTTAAAAAAAAATTTATTCTTAGTAACTTATAGTTCTTTCCTGCATTGAAGATTTAACTTGCAATTTAAAAATTGGACATTGTCATTGCTGTTTACTAGAGATAAAGTGATAAAGAATCTATATCCTTAAAAAAAGGGTTTAAAATATGCATATTTCCATTTTATGAAGTATTACACATCCTAAATTAATTATATAAAGAGTATGTAATAACTGAGACAAGCCCCTATGTTAGGTTAAAAATAAAAATTATATATGGAGAATAAGTTCTCCAAAATAACTATCTCTAAAACCTAAGCATGACAAACAGAAAAAGATAAGCATGTTGAGAATGGATGTTTTAGCTTGTAGCCTACGATAGCCCTTGTTTTGACAGTGACTGTTCTCCATTTAAATTTTTCTGTGATGAGCACACTGTTGAGCACATTTTTAAATGAAAGAATAGGTACTTTAATGAGGTGTGAAAAAATAAGCATCTTAATTGTTCAGGTAATATATAGAAAAGATAACATGAGTACTATTATGGTAACACAATAGAAATCAACATGTAAACTTTAAGACATAGAAATTAAGCATGAATGGAATAAGAGGCAGACAAAGGCACTTTATATGAACACTCTATTAATACATATTGCTTTAATTTATCAAGTACAATAGCTGTGTACTGAATACTTCTGTTTGTTGAGACATTTTCAAGAATTTTTTCCGTTCATCTCTCCCAAAGCTGAAGGGCTGCGGCAACCAGCTGTCCATGTATGGGGGAGAATGTGGGTCGGTCACCTAGTGAAGTGACTAAGTCAGTACAGCAAAGGACTCAGGATTTCGTTGTGTTTAAGCATCAGTTAATAGTAATTAAATGACTAACAGTGCACTAGGGCTGCTTTCCCTGCAGTGGTCTCTTATTACATGCTAATAAGACTGTGCTAAGATGATGTGACAGTGACACACAAAGTTGAAATCAATTCTGGTCCATCTGGGTTTATTATAGCAGAGAGAGATGGTGGGGACTGAGGGCAGAGCTGAGAAAGAAATGAATAGTGTGTGTAAAGTAAGATTACAGAATGCTTCACAACATGCATATATATATATATATATATATATATATATATATATAATTAATACATAATATAAAAATATGTAACTTCATACTTTATAGATGCAAGGTTTAAAGTATAAAAAAAAAAAAAATAGATGGCCTGTTGAAGGCCCTCTGCCCACTACATTGGCGGAACAAGTATTTAGGCCCAGTGTGACTCTCAAGCCTACAGTAAGTTCATGGCTCTCCTTTTGCCTTCGAAGATAGCACTCATTAAATAAAGCAGTGTAGATGCTTGACTGTGACAGAGACCCAGAATATGAAATTATGGAGGATGCTGGAGGAGAAATTTGAAGCGGTTTCCTCATTGTTCTTCAAGGTCTCAGAGTCTCAGAACAACCTGAGGTGGGCAAGGCCAGGGAGGACCTGGGCCTGCAAAAGGACAGGGGCAGTTCAGGGAGGGAGTGGTGAAAGAGGAAGAGGCAGGATCCAGGCTCGCCCTGCACCACTTGCTACTAAAGAAGGAATATGTGGTTTAATAGAATATGGAGGAATGGCTCTCTGAATCCTACTGTTCAAGAGAGCAAGGAAATCAGTAGAGTCACCAAAGAATTATTCATAATTATTTGATGGTTCTCACCATGTAAATTTTAAGACAGAAATCAGGCCAGGAACAATAAACAGAGCATCTCACATGTAGTATTCTCTGATCAATTGTATAAATCTTTATGGAGTACTTGTGGATCCTGAGAAATTCACACACAGTGTCTCCTTTATTTCTTCTAAGGACACAGTGAGGTAATTCCTATTTAAAACGACTCTTGGTTACTTCCCTATTGCTGGGACAAAATACCCAACACCCACAATTAATTAGGATAGATTTATTTTGGTTTATGGTGTTCAGCAGATTCAGTCCACTGTCAGCTGGCTCCCAGGCAGGAGGGAGTATCGTGGAAGGATATGACAGAGGACAGCTGCTCACATCGTGGAGGCAAGGGGCAGAGAGAAAGAGCGCCAGAAAGGGAGATGTGGCCTTGCAGGGGGCACCCCAGAGAGCCCCTGGTTGTAGACATTCCCCACCTCCCTAGCAGTGTGTCAGCTGAGGGTTCCTTAGTAGACTCATCCATGTATGGTGAACTCCCCCCGTAGTCCAGCTACCCTCCGAATCCCCCTGCTCTGGCTGCATGAGAGTGTGGTGGGAACATTCTAGATTTAAACTATAATAAAAAGTAAAAAAAAAAAAAAAAAAAACTGAGGCTAAATCCAAAGAATCTTGATAGTAACCAGAGTAGTAGCCCTGCCCCAGGGGTTCTCAGTGTCTTTCTTATAGAGGAAAGATAATCAACTATTTTCAATATGTAGCTCAATGGCAAGTGCGAGGTCCTGAGTTCAGTTCTCAGTGCCAAAAAAGTAGAATAATGGATAATGAAAGGTGGACTGGACATCTGTGAGTTTTGTGCTTCCCATTTGTTATTTCTGCTCCCAGCCCACCACACTGAAAAAACTAACATCCACTTTGTTTTAAATTGTTTGTAGCTAGATCATTGCTTTCCTAAGAAAATATGTATTTACCACTCACTTAGAGCTAAGTGTAATTTTTGTGTATTTTTATATGAAGTGACAAAAGCGAGATAAAAACTGAATTAAGTTTGGATCAAGGAGTAGAAAATACAGTGGATTTTGGACAGTAAATTCATGGATTTTGGAATAAGACATCCCTAGCCCTCATGAGGATTATTTCCTTGAGTGTGGTCCAGCTTCTGCTAGACTCTTTACTCCTTAGATATTTAATCTGGAAATGATCGCTGTTACCCAAAGCTGTGACTGTTTATTTACAGTTTTATAAAATAGCATATAATGTATACTCAGTAAATTATAACAGTAGACTGTCTTATTTTAAAATTATTAAAAACTATCATGGTTTGAAGAGTGAATCAATTGCGTACAGCAAAATTTGCAAAGATTAGGGAAGGAGAAAAGAGTAAAAACCTAGGATGAGGAAATAGGAGGACTCCTGACCCATCAGTGCGCAGACAGAAGGCCCAGAGAGAGGGCATGACTGCCCGAGGAGTGAGGACTGCAAGCAGCACTACAGACCGAGTAGGGGTCTCACTTAACAGTGCAGGCAGCTGTTCAGGGTAATTACTGGGCTGTTCCTGCATCCTAAGAGGGTGCTTGCATGCTTTGCTCGGCTCGATCACAGGGCCTTTTCTCTCTAGTACTGACCGCATCCTGGCATGGCTGTTGCTGGGGCATTTGGGAGTGTCAGTGAAGGTTGTGTTTGCGTGGATTCATTGGGAATGGGATCCACACATACACACCCAGCATGGGAGGAGGCTACTGTTGCCCCCCTTGAGTGATTGCACTTTGGAATTCTTCCCCCCCCCTCCCCCCCCGGAACCAGGTATTGAACTCAGGCTCTTGTGCTTGCCAGGGAAGCACTTATTCTACTGAGCCATCTCCCCAGCCCCGCACTTCGGGATTCTTGTTTGAGGTTTGCTTTCTGCCTTCTACCTGAGTAAAGTGTCCTCAAGATTGGTGTTACCTGTAATTCACGGCTCTGGGCCACACGCACACACTCAGAGAAATGTAAAGGAGCACTCAGAGAAGCCCGGTGAGATACAGTGGGAGGCAATGTGATGAGGTGTTCTTTCTGGCAAGCAGCTGGGAACAATGGGCTCTTTGGCCTTCCCTTCCTCGCACCCACTATTGTTCCCAGGTCAGCTGAATGTCAGGTGTGCTTCTTGCATTGGTCGCTGTGGCATTTGTGTCTTTTTGTGTTGTGCTGTCCCTTCAGTCCCTGACAGCAGGAAGCCACAGCAGCCTGTATTAGCCTGCTCACCTCTATGTCCCGATGCAGTCATGCCCTGCTGGCACCTTTTCCTTCCTTCTTAACTGATGAAACCGAAGCTGATTTAAAGCTCCTTGTGAACAAATTCTTCTTTTTGAAATATGCTTGATCCCTTTTGACTCTGCGTGTTGCTTATCCCCACAAGAGAGACATATTACTTCCTTTCTTATCCTTCCCCTCACTTCTCATCCTTCTCTCCTCCTCACCTCACACCTCCTTCTTCTCAATCTGCCCTGTTTTCACCCTCATCTTCCCCACAGGCAGTCATCAGAACTATGTAAGTGCTTTTCTGGAACTCATACCCATTTTGGAAAGAGTCAGGGGAAAAATAAATCCAATAGTATGCTGTTTGCCTTTCTGACCTCTTTTCCAGTGGAGCTCAGAGCGCTGGCCCAGTGTTTTTCTAATCTTCTTTGTCCTGGACACCTTCCTTGCCACCTGTCCAATCTGGGACGAATTTTTCACCTCATGTTCGCTTGGGGACAGATCCAGAGCCTCCCACTCTCACAACAAGCAGTTGGGATTGATCTCCTGGGTGTCTTTTCCTTGTTCACTGGCCCACCTGTTTTCTTGGCCAGTGACTGTAGCACATTTATCACATTAGATTTGTCTCACAAAAGCAGAGCTTTTTTCAACTCAGGATGCCAAGAGGACAAAAACACCCAGCACAAAATAGAATAATAGAAGAGAGATTGGTCTTAAAGAGCGAGAGCATTCTGTATCTAAATACTAGGATGGCTGGGGGCTCAGAAAAATGCTCAGCAAGGTTCCTTCAGGGCAGCAAAAGGAAAGAGTCCCCCTGCATTCTTCCTTCTCCAAAGCATAAGGAGCCACCTTTACATGCGTTCTTTCCTTAGCAGCATCCGCTTTAGACGACTGCTACCCTAAACCCTAATGGACTCTTTTACCAGGAATACATTTCTCCCTCACCTGGCTAGCAGCACCCCATCAGTGACTTGCCCAGGTTCTCCTTTACCCTGTCGTCTTCTTGTTACCATAAAGCATCACTGAAACCCATGAACCTAAGTACTCCACCTAGCCCTTTTGCTCTTTCTTATCATCTGAAATCTTTTCAAAAGTTCCTGGGTATAGATAGTTGCAACTGGAATATTTAGCAAAGTTGTATTTTATGATCTGACTGTTGGTTATACAGCTATGGTCCCTTGATAAAACTCAAATGATAGCACTAGTTGTACCATTATTCTTTTCTTTTTCATCCTAAATTATAGCTTGAGCAGAAGTAAACAAAAGCATCAGTTTCATCTAGAAATGGTGTATTTAGCCCTTTGAGATTTACATGCATTTTGAGATCAAGCTATCTGCATAATCTCTTTAATCCTCTAATAAATGGGAACTGTTTTAAGAATAAATGTTGCATTTCTCTTTGTAACTCCTGCTGCAAATCTCACCATGTGTTGCATAGAGTGGGAAAGATAAATTTCTTAGATGCATTAACCCACAGAAACACCTATTTCCTATTCCCATAGAATTCCTTTTGTTGTGTTAGACTGCTGAATTATTCTGCAATATAATGGTATATGATAGACATTACTAAATTGAATAGTTTAAATTATTTTACATTTAAGAAATCTTTGAATATAAAATTGGATCTGGGAGCTGGGGAGATAGCTCAGAAGTCTAAGTGCATGCCTGACAAGCACAAGGACTAGGTTGGATCCCTGGTACCACATGCCATGCTGGCCTCAGAACCCTGGATGTGTCAGGCTGGCCCTAAAACCAGGCATGGTGGCGCACATCTGTAATCCCAGTGCTGAAGAGGCTGAGACAGGAGGATCACTACGAGTCTGAGTTGCGTAATGAGACTCTGTACCAAATAAATAAATAAAATTGAGTCTGGATTATTTTTGTTCCATGAGAAATTCAGAGGTCTCAAAGAAGGGGCATCGTGTTGTTCAATCCATGAGGTCCCACTCATAAAACCTTCAAGATTCAGTCCTAGCTCAGGCCCAGTGAGTGTGTGGGAGAGCTTCCTGCTACCCTGCGCAGATGGGACCTGCTGGTCCAAACCCAGTCACAGTGTGGGTAAGACTCTCTTCCACCCCCTTGGGAGCCCCCCTCCACTCCGCAGCACCCCCCACCCTGCCCACCGAGTGAGAATTTCTGCCGCATTCTGGGGACCCCCAGTTCCAGCCCTAGCCCAGGCCCGGTGAATGTATGGGAGAGCTTCCTCTCCCCTCTACTCTACCTTGTCCCCTCCAAACTCAACTCAGGCCTGGCATACAGGCCTGGGGTGAAACCCTGCAGCTGCAGTCCCTGCAGAGAGAGTAGGGGACAGAACCACCCAGCTAGTCCAGGAGCAGAACATCTTGCCAGAGGGGTACAACAGGTTGACCCCCAAGGGCAGCAGCAGGAAGAAGCTGAGCACAGCAGCCAGAACCAAGCCAGGCACAGCTGAATAAATCATAAAACATTTACTGTGGATGGTGCATCTAGGCAGTATGCAGTGCCTAGAATTGTGCCTGTGTGCCACGGGCCTACCTCTCATCACGATGAGGTGTGAGGGAATGTATGAAGGTGTGTCCGATGACCTGTCTGTCACAGTTCTGCCTGGCACTTGAAGATGACCCTAGTAGCCATAAATGGATGCCATTACTTTATTGCAATCATTAAACGTGTGTTTATTAAACCATGTGCCAAGAGGTTGAATGACTAGGATAATGGGAAGGAGGATTCCAGATAGAGAAAAAGCAAATTAAAAGACCCTGTATCAGGAAACTTTGTTTCTCTGATGTGAGTGGGAATCAGTAAGTGGGGAAAGGCTTAATGCTGACCAGATGCAGGTGCCAGGCACAGTGAGTATCCCTGGATGGGCTATTGAGTGATGAGTTTGACTTGCTTTTAACAGGAGCACATTGACTGCTGCTTGGAGAATACACTGTGTCTGAAGGCTAGAAGAGCTGGGACCACTTATATTGTTGTTGCTCTAATCCAGGGCAAATGATGCCTTGAAACAGGGTAGTGGTGGTCAAGGTCAAGTGTTTCTGAAAACATTTCAGCGCTCAGCTGTCTACTTAATGTAAATGTTGTTTTGTAGTTGTCACTTTGTAAATAAGGTTTTTATTGCCTGTGAACTTTTTTTAAAGCTGCATATGAATAATTGTTCCTCAGTTGTTTTGTATCACCATGACTTGTAATTCACATTGCTTCAGATCTTTAATTTAGTAACTTTGATCTTAAGGGTGGGTTTTTCTAGTATCTTTAGCAAGAGATGCCAATCACAATTAATCTAGAGAGTTTATATGTAGACTTTTTACAAAGCAATAGCTGCCTGGAGCTTAAAGCTGCTTCTATTTGTACAGATTTTTACTGCATAGTCAGAGCTTTTTAATCCAAGGAATTAATAAAAGATTAATTCACAATCCTGCCATATTGAAATATTGGTAAAATTCTTATAAACAGAATGATTAAGTGAATAAGAGAAATATCCAGAGAAAAGCATATATAACTCTGGTGCTGAAACAGTTGAACCCAAAATAGCAATTGCTTTTTCTTTGTTCTTTGTCTTCTGTTTAGAGCATAGAAATTTTACTTTGTTTGGGAGAGTTATACCCTTTATCTCTGGATCTGTGGAGAATGCTTCCTCTTTTTTAATCACCTTCTGGTTTTTCCCCTATTCATGTGACTTTCCTTTATAATTCCTCAACTTGTTTTTTTTCATTTCCTTTTTTCTCTTCTCTCTTTGATTTGAGACAATGAAGTAAGATGATGATAATTAACTTGGGTAAGACAAATTACAAGCCAAACGAAAGTGTGGTAGTAACAGCACACACACAAGAACAAAAACACATTTTGCTTAAGTTTTTTTTTGTTTTTTTTTTTTTCTTTTTCTTTTTGTAATTCTACTCAATTATCAAACACAAAGCATGTGTCTGTCTACTCTATGTGAAAAAGAAGTGATTGCTCAGAAATCTATTCTTGCATGTGAAGGGTAAAACTCAACTCTCCTTAAGAGTTTTAAAAGTATAAACTTACATTGGTGAGCATGTTATTCATATACTTGTCATGTAACTGTCACATACCTAGACATCGTGCCCCAGAATTTAGGAAAGGGCCTGCCAGATACCAGATGATCACCAGAAAAGCTCAGTCTTCTTGGGAGCTAATGTCATGTATAATTAGGTTCCAGGGTACAGTGAAAATATTTATTTGGTTGTTTTAGTTAAGATATTAATTCTTTAAGTATGGATGTGGAGTAGGTGGATTGGTATCACTTTAGAATTTTTTCAACATGCAAATTCCAGGCTGCGTTGAGCTCTGTTCAGTGCATCTAAACTTCAGGGGAGGAGAGCTTGTTCCTTCTATGAGCAAATCCTCCAGGTGATTATGATAAAAAGGCAATGTTTCAGGACTTGGATAATTAGGCACATAGACAGAGTCTGTACTGTCTGCTGTACAGTTTGGGCTCCATCTCATATACCTTCACTATCTGAACACCATTAGCCCTTTTCATTCACACACCATGGGATCTGTCTGAGTCTTGGTGGACTAAGAAGTAATTCTTCAGTGAAGCAGTGTCCCTGCTAGCAGCAGTTCCTTGGCTAATTGTGGGGACAGTGCTACTTCTCACATGTGAAGAAGGTGGGACAGATCCACATCCTGAGTTCTATGTGTGCTCTCTACGTTGTGACCACATAAGGATGTTTCCAGCTTATATCCTTCTTCATCCACAAATTACACAATGCCCTTTTGCTCTTTAAGTGCTCTGGTTCACATGATAAATTATATTATAGTGAAACTAAGTCATAAGTAATTCTAATACTGTTGGGAACTGGTCTGATAAGTTACTAGAAGAAAATGTTTAGAGCATAGAAATGAAATAGAATATGTAGGCAAAAGAAATCTAGAGATTGGGATGGGGCATTCTTAGAGTCCAAGAAATGTTACAGGCTAAATTTCTCATACAAATGAAGCTATGTGGCAGAAACTAAGTAATTCTCAGAAGCTAGTGTCTGGTGGAAGCAAAAATAGGGAAAGCTGGTAATGGGGTAATGCTTTGAAGTGAAGTCTTCTACATGACATAAGGGCAGGTTTTCTCTGTGATCATTCCCTGTGTTAGTCTGTCTTTCCTCATCAGGAGAAAATACGTAACACATGCAAGGGAACAGTTGTATTTTGGCTCATGGTTCAGTGACCTCAGTCCAGTCCACGGCTGGCTAACACCACAGCAGACACATCATGGCAGAGGGACACAGCTGAGGAGAGCTGCTGGAGTGAAGTCAGAAAGAGAAACTTGTGTCTGAGGAAAAGTGTGACTCTTCAGAGCCACTTCTCTAGGGCCCCTCCTCCAACAAGGCCACCCCCTCCTTAGAGTACATTTTGCTAGGAATTTGTCAAGGTTTATGATGAGGTTAGTTTCCTGGTGATCTAACTGCCTTCCAAAATTCCCACCTCTGAACACTTGACCCTTTGGGAAGACGTTTTTGGTCCAAAGTGCATCATCCCGCCAATAAAATACCAATTGAAGTTTCTTGCATCATTATTAGGGAGAAAGCTTGTGTCTCTTTGTTTCCCTATTTGTGTTGGTTCTGTGCATTTGAAATGTTTAGTAATCTACTTTCCACTAGTTCTGGGCTATATTGTAAAAAAGAGGTTATTATACAGCATAGCAGGATGATAGGTTACTTTCAATATCGGTTCAGCTATTTAAATTTGGTTAACAAGACTGATTCACACTTAATAATTTTGTATTTGTTTGTTGTAACAAAGCACCAATGACAGACTATTCAGATAATACAGCCTCTTGAGAAAAGAGTGAGTGTAATTATGCAAATATATAAATGACTGTTACTTTGTAGTATTATTTTTAATATTAACATTATAGATGAATTCTGCTCTAAAATGTCCACATGGGAGTTTTCACTGTAAACCACTTACAGTACTAAAAATTACTCATGTGGGGTGTTTTTCAGACTTTGTAAACAGTTTTCAAAAGGGCACCTTGTATGACAAATCTAATTTAAACCTAAAGAATATTTTTAAGCTAGGATGGGATTAGTTATTTAATTGTATGCTATACTTAATGTCAATAGTAAATGTCAATTCCGTTTTTGCTGTTGAACATTAGAGATGGGTTTAGCGTTGACACAGCCATAAAGGCTTTTTCCCAGATGTTTCGGGACTTGTGTCATTGAGCATCCTTATTGTCACTACAGAGTGATACCACCTCAGGTTCTTTCATGAACACAATAGGTGCCATGTCCTTCTTTCTTTTATTTATTTTTTTTTAACCATAGTCAATGTATTTTGTTTTCCTTCTCCAGGCTGGAATAATGCATTTTAATAAAATAACGTTCATTATGCAATTAATTGTTGCATTTTTCTAACTCTTAATGAACATTATAATTTAGAGTTAATAGCTACCTGGGAAAAAGAACAGTAATAATTTCTTACATTGCCCTTTGTTTAAATAGCACATAAATAATTAACATATTTGTTAATGTATTTGCTTAATTAAGTATTGTGTTTGAAGACAAGTAGCAGTATTATGTTCAAATTTAAAAATAATCTCTAACAACCATAAATAACTGAAAACTGGGTTTAGTTTGTTACCCTTTATTAAAATATATATGAAGAGACTAATTTTTCATTGTGCCACAAATATATACTTTTACTTTAAAAAAAAAAAAGAATTATGTACTTTAATTTCATCCCGTGTATATCTGAGGAGTTACCATGTACAAGAATATCAAAGTAACATGTTTTTATATTACAAAAATTTATTTACAATTAAATTTTTAATAATTTTCTGGCCATGGCATTTCACTTGTTTTAAGAATTAGTAAGGCATAGATTATAAGAAAGTGATTTTATTTTGGAATAAAGTAGTAGACTTTGTCTTAGGTTTATGTTTACTCACCATTTTTAACAGCTTAGGAATATTTAAACAGACTATTGATTATTATAAACCTTAAAATTATATTTCCCCTTCATTTGAAAAACAGGTATGTTGGGGTTAAATACAATTTGTGGTGGGTCCTCCTAACTGCCATTTCGGTTTCTATGTGTACCTCATGATTCACAAATCACTCTTTATAAGTATTTTTCTAGTTTTGAACTTTCAGCGAATAGGAAACCCCTAGACAAAAAGAGATGATAATTAGACCACAATTCCACAGACCCAGCAAGTACTTAGCTGGCATCATTTATCTCCATTTGCCTTTGATTTGATTTTTATTTGAATGTTCATATGCAATCCAGCCACACATCATTGCTTTTGCTCTTAGTAAATCCTCACTATAAAAGAGCAACCTATTTTCTATTTTGCATGTTTGCAGCCTTAAAATTGAGCCCAACTTCTGTGTTTACTTTATCTTATTAATATTTTTGCTAGATAGCACTACATAACGATTGTTGAGATACATTTATGGACTTATATTATCTCCAACAGTTCTATCCTTGCAAAGCTGACCTGAGAGTGGTCTCAAAATGGTCAATGTGTGTACCATTTTTATTCCTCATTCTAATTCAGAATGTGTTAATACTAAGCCTCACTTTCCTATTAAAGGATAATTAAAACCAGGTGTGGTGGCACATACCTGTAACCCCAGAGCTGGGGAGGTTTGAGACAGGAAGATCACTAGGAGTCTAAGCTGTATAGTTAGATCCTGTAACAAACAAGCAAACAAACAAATAAATAATGATTTTTAAAAAGAATCAATTTATTCTTTAATTTTAGACTTAAGTGTAAGAAATAAAAGATATGTCAGAGACAGAAATTGTGAAATAATAACAATTAAAATCAACTCAACAGATATTTGTAGTATAACTTTATTTATTTATTTATTTATTTATTTTCAATCATTCATTTACCTTTATTATAATGTTGTTGAAGCCATTTCAGTAGGTTGCATTTGTTGGCTAACTCATTTAATAAATGATAAAAGAAATAATTGTTGAACCTTTTTTTTTTCTTTCTGAGGTTCTTTATTTTTTTTCCTTTTTTTTTCAAAGTTTTATTGATAAACAGCAATGAGACAGTTTCAAATCCAATCGGAAGTACAGTTTCAACAAATAATACACTGCATATATTCTTCTTAGTGGTGAATTGCTGTACAAGAAGTGGACTTGTAAAGCTATTTATAAACACCATTAGAACAAATCATTCTATTCATTAAGAGAATGCAACTATATATCTATCCTAACCACTTGGAATACACAAATACAAAATGGACATTCATCAGTATACCCCATTTTTTCTAAGTTCTGTTATTGAATATTAAAGGTGTGTAAACTCAGCAAAATATTCTAAAAGAGTCCAGTAGCCCATAATAGCATTGGGTCTTCTGTTTAAGTAGCAATGTCTATTTATTTATTTTGGTAGAACCAGGGATTGAACTCAGGCCCTTGTGCTTGCTAGGGAAGCACTTATTCTACTGAGCCATCTCCCCAATATGCTCATTTAAATGTGATCATTTTGTTTCCTACTTGAAAAGCCTATACAGGATTTCTTTATAAGAAAAAAGAACTTTTATGCATTGTAAACAGAGCCCTTCCCTTGTCCCACAACTGAAGGCAAGACATATACATGTAGGTATGCAGTGAGCGTGACTGTGCAGCTAACTTCAGATCATCTTGCCTGCTATACCCATTTCTCTTAAACGCAGCTTTATCATTTCATGCAGTCATCATTTCCTGGGTTGAGTTTCTCATGCTTTCATCCTTTGCAGGTCAGTTTCTTCTGGAAGAAGCTCGCCTCTTAGAAGCAGCTGAGATGGCCAAAAAAGCCGCTGAGCTAGACAGTACCGAGTTCGATGTTGTCTTCAATGCTGCCCACATGCTCAGGTTAGTTGTGCTCGCGCACCTCAGAAGACCCATGCCCTGACTCTGCCAAAGCACTTAATTTTATTAGTTTCCCTGTCATCCCATCTCAATCCACATTCCTGTTAATAATCATGCTGTGTAGCCATGTGAGACTTGGAACAGTTTTATTTACTATCCTCTACATGTTCTGTATTCAGGACAGAGAGCCCCGAAACCCTGGAATATTTCCTAAACCCCCCCCCCTTCCTTTTCCTCTCCCTGCAGAAAGTGCTAGTAAAAAACAGACAGAAAACTATAAAATTGTATCTCATAATTGTCTAAGTGTCTCTAAAACAAAACATTGAAAGTCTTTCTCCGTATTTGTTTGTATATTGTTATTAAACATGGCATATGCATGCACTTGAATGTGTTAAACTAATTGTGGGATGGATTATGAAATACAAATATGCTTAAGGTTTCTGAATAACCCTATACTCAGCACTATTGCTGTGTTTTGAAACAATATATTTTTGGAATATTACCACTTCCATTTTCAGTTATTCAAAAGCTAATTATGAGAATACTCCCCCCTGAAAGTCAAAGCAGTTATTGTCATGAAAATAAAAAAGTACATCCATAAGTTGTGTTTTATGTGTTTTCAAAAAACTGAAATGGGTTATGCATAACTGTGAGTGCAGCTTAGTGCTTAGGTGTATGTGCAAGAGCTGGGGTTGGGGCAGGGGTTTAGCCCTCAGTACCAAAAAGAAAAAGAGAAGAGAAAGAGAAGAAGGAGAGAAGAGAATGGGTGGAAGAAGGAGAGAACATCATTTCTTTCTGTTAATGTGTACATTTTCTCTCCCATAGTCTTGCATTTTATTACATTAAATTAACACCTAACTGCTTCATTAAGTGATGTCCACACTGTGGTCTCTTCATAGTGACAGTTAGGGATAGATTTACAATTATTAGATTCCTGTCATAAGGGAAGAAAAGTAAGAAGTTTTAGTCTAGGGAGAGGCTCAGTCGTGGACCATTTTGTCTATAGATCATGCTCTGGGTTCAGTTCCCAGCATACACACATACATACATACACAGGCCTTTGAGAAATGTAGAATGACTGTATTATTTCACTTTTATTTTGAGGTCATTATAGACTCAGATGTTTATATAATAATTTATCTAGTTTCTCAAGTGATAATACCTTATAAAATTCTAGTGTATTACCATAGCCAGCACACTGATATTGATGCAGTTTGTGCAGTTCACTAACTATATTAAGTTTCCTTGGTTTTACTTGTACCGCCCCCATCTGTGCCTTTGCGTGTGTGTGTGTGTGTGTGTGTGTGTGTGTGTGTGTGTGTGTGTGTGTTTAGTTCCCTGAGTTCCCTGGGCACATGCGCAGGTTTTTGTGTCCATCACCACTGTGAAGTTACAATGTAGGTCAGTTATCACAAGTATCCTTGTGTTGTCCCTTTCTAAGCACAGCCCTTCCACTCCTGCCCCCAAGAAAGCAATATTTAAAGTAGACTTTATAGGTTAGTTTGCATTTATCATTTGATATGGCTGATGGATGTCTATCTTAGAAGCCTCCTTCGCTTTTTGCCAGTTCTAAGTAAGAAATCCAAAGCCTGGTTGAGAGAGCGGATATGCGGTGAGGTTTTGTGTTTAATATGTCTAAAGCATTTGTTTTATCATGAACCCAAGAAAGATGGCACCTGCAGAAGGAAAGCAGGAATCAGTTGATTATTGAGTATATTTGTAAATCAACGATAGTCAATTTACAATAACTTTCAACACAAGGATAATTTTGGTACCGTAGTTTGCATGACAAGTTAGGTGCCTGGCAGAGAGGAAGCCCTTGTGTTCTCCATGAATACAACACTATGCTTCTAGTCAAAGGAAACCACTGACAGGGACAAGAAAGCATGAGTTTCTATAGGCATATTCATCATACTCATAATAAATATTTTCATCAACAAGTCATTTGTTACGTAGTAAGTCAGTACCTGGTATTCAAGGTCTACCAATCGAAGCTCATTACAAGAATATTACGAAAATCTCCTTCTCGGGGCTGGAGAGATGGCTCAGTGGTCTAAGGCACCTACTTAGAACAAGCTTGACAAAGCATCAGGGACCGCGGTTCAATCCCCCAGCACCACAT
>NW_004524580.1:10713127-10725999 GCF_000260255.1 Octodon degus
AAAAAAAAAAAAGAAAATCTCCTTCTCAAACATATCACTGGAACGTTTCCTTGCTTGCCATAGTGCTAGCAAACAGGGTTTTCAGTACACTGTTGATGTGGAAATCTTTAGGATTTATGTTTCAGAACCTTCTCTCCAGCCTCCCAAGGCCTGCACGCCTCTTTAACTTCAAGGCGCCCACCACCCTCTTGTATTGACGGCAGGCCTGGCTGTCGCAGCCTGATGACATCCCATTCAATGGTGTGGCATTTTCCCGAAAGGGTTTTGTGTAGCCTTTGTGTTTTCCAGCCCCCTCAAATTCAAGTATTCTTCAGTGCAGGCTGAATACCCATCTTTTTATTTATTAGTGGAAAGCACTCAGCATTTTGTTCATTGAATGATAAGAAGAGTTATTGACCTTTCCTTAAGTGTAGCTTTATCAGAAGGGCCAACTACCAAGATTTTGCTCTTTTAGTACTATATATCAAGTAACACTATTATAACTATCTGGAAATGCCAGATGCCCTAAATGGATTTTGGGGGGGGAGTGTTATTGGGGCCTTCACACCGCATTATGTTCCTGGCACTTTCTGTTTTTTATTTTGAGACAAGATCTTGCTAAATTGTTTAGGCTAAGCTTGAACGTGCAATCCTTCTGCCTCTACCTCCCAGAGTGCCGGAAGGACTGACATGGGGCACCAGGCCTGGTGCTTTATTGGATTTGATATGAATCCTCACATCAGAATTCTGGTACTGCTGACAGATTCTAGGAGAAAAAATGCCAAGGTTTAATGATAAGTTAGGTGCAAAGAAAAAGGTGACTTGGTTAGCTAGATTAATGCTTTACCAAAAATTCAAAATCAATAATTTAGGAAGAACTTATATTTAATATTTAATATATTATATTTAACATTACTTGGCTAATTTCTAGTGAAATGAAAAAAGAATATATTAACAAAGAAAAAACTGTTCATTCCAAATAGTCTTGTAAGTCATCTGATCTGAACAAGGAGGAAGTGAGGGTCAGGACTGGCTATCAAGAAACAAAGCCAGAAGTGGTGGAGCAAGTGTGTAATCCCAGCACTCAGGAGGTGAGGCAGGAGGAGCGCTGCCAGGTTGAGGCCAGTCTGAACTGCATAGGGAGATCCTATGTCAAAAAGGAGATAAAGATAAATGGAGAGAGAGAGAGAGAGAGAGAGAGAGAGAGAGAGAGAGAGAGAGAGAGGAAAGACTTGCACTGAGCTTGTTTGAGTCACTGAGTGTGTGAATGTGACCAATGTCACTTGTGATAAGAGCTGTAGAAGGGCTCTTGTCTTTCTGTAACAAAAAGGAGACAAATCTCCTTTCCCTCTCACTGGATGAGTCAAATGAGTGGGAAATAAACTCTTTTGTCTTAAGTCAGAGATATTTAGAATGTGTTAGCATAGGGCTGGCAAGATAGCTCAGCAGACTAAAGTACCTGCTTAGGCAAACTTAGGCAAGCCCAGGAACTGCCATTAGATCCTGGGCACCATATGCTGTGCTAGCCCCTCCCTCAGAGTCCAGGCAGTGGTGCACCCCAGTAATCCCAGTCTTAGGGAGGCTGAAGCCAAGATGATCACCACGAGTCCAAGCTGCCTAGTGAGACCCTGCAAAAACCAAATACATTAAAAAAAAAAAAAAAGAAAAGAATGTGTTAGCATAGCATGACTTAATTTACGATGGAAATATAATAGGTACTTGGAAAGAGGAACATTATAATATTGGAAAAGAGACTAGGATCCTCTAAAGTTAAAAGTGCAAGAAAGGGAATGTACAATTAATAGCCTAATCATTGAAGTGGGAGCTGTAGATATTTCCTGAAATTCATTGGAAAATAATAAATATAAGAAAATTATGATTGACAGAGGTTGGAGTATGCAAAGTACATAGGCCTAATTATATATAATCACATTAAAATATATATCCATACATTACAAATATTATATACCCATAGGATTATATAAATATATAGTATATGTATATTATAATATAGTTTTATAATATATGCCATATATGCAAATGTGATATAGTTGTATTAACATATAAATAAGTGGATATAATTAATTCTGCATATAACATGAATATAATTTTATTTGTGATGTTAATTAAAATAGTAATCTTTAGAGCAGATAAATTTTAACAGATAAACATTTATAATTTAATAATTCAAGAAAATTTCTAAGATAGGATGAAGGCCCTTCTGTTATAATTTTGTAAGTAAAATTGATAACACTAGATCCAGTCCTAAAGTTTCTTTATGTGTGAGTCATAGTTCTTGGCTATAAGCTAAAGAAATCACTCTTACTAATTTAAGTAGAAACACATCAATCATGGGGCTAGAAAGCACTACTTCCCACAGCCAGGAATTATACCTACATTGGTCAGGGGTCTATAGAGAAAAGCCACCAACCTTCCCAAGGCTCAGTAGCTTGTATAATCCAGGAACTGTGCCAGCAGAGCCTGCAGGTATGAAGCAGAGTGGGCCCCATTCCTGGGATGATGCTTCTCTTGAGGGTGGCTGCCTGCTGTTGTGCTTACTTCAGAATTTTATTCTCTTGAGGTTCATGTTTAGTGGAACTGTTGTCATGTGCTGAAAGAAAGTCGGCAGGTGAAGAGACTTTTGGCTTGTGTCTTGCTTGGGAAGGTGAGGTCCACATAGTCACTAATTACCAACTGTATGGACAGTAGCCATGAAGTATCAGCTGATGAACATTGACAGTATTTGATGATGCTTTGAGTATTCTAGCAAACTGAAACCTATATTAGGTGCTTCCAGATGAGACTATTCAAGGAAAGAAGATGGTCATCATCAAAAGAAAATATCAAAGAAATTTAAAGTTCTAGAATTCAATGAAGTTATGTCTACCCATTTGTAAGAGGAAACAGTTGAATCAGTTATTCTGCTGGGAGTGGTTGCACTGGAATATTCAGCTTTTACTCCTACAACAGAAACTAGAGAAAGAGAAAATAAATATTTTAGATACCTGAGAGGAACTCAAAAGGCACAAAACAAATTTAACCTGATGAAGAGTATTCATATTCTGTAGTGAAAAGATTTCTTGTTTTAAATCCAATTATGGTAAGATCTAAGAATGGCATTTATTCAGAAAGCTTCTGTCTACCTGGCACTAGGTGTTGCATTTTTATGAGCTACTTTCTCAGTTCTAATTGCTTATGTGTTAAATAGACATTAATAGGCCTATTTTATAGATGAGGAAACTGAGGCTCAAAGTTAGTACTTGTTAGAGTATTGACATGTGATTGAAATTCCCTCTGTTCTTGCCAAGTTTGATACTCTTTTCACTGGGTCACTTTGGCTCCCTCTGTCTTTGCAACTCACTGACTACCAAGAAGTGATCATTCCTTTTTAAAGGAAGCAGATTTATAAAGAATAATTGTCAAGTTAATAAATCCTAAATAGTAAGACCTCTCTAATAGTACTAATTTATTCTTTTATGGTAAATTATAGAAGGCAGAATCATGGCTAGATATCAGATAACTCCACATCTCTAGTCTCCGAAGGGTATTACATGTTTAGAAATTGCAGTATAGTACAGTGCTGAACATGAGGCACACAACTGAGAGTAGTGTGTACTTTGTTCTTATCTAGGCAAGCTATCACTGCTTCTCCAGGAGCCAGAAATCAACGCCCTCAAACCTGCCTGCTCCCTGTTGACCCCCTTAGTTTCTAGAGAATGAACATACGAAAATCATGATCTTCTACTTTGTATACTCAATACAGTATTACATTATTGTATACCTTCTAAAGAAAAGGCTTAGAAATGCTAACTTTTTATAGATTTGACTGAGATTGAGATAAAATTTAAATTCTTGAGTGAAAATAGAACAAAATCAGATTGCTTTCTCAGATTACATTTGTATTCATGTATACATGTGCGTATAGAGAGACTTGGCTATTAGTATCCCTGACTTTTGTGGCTATGGATTTAATGAGCCACAGGGGGAAATCATTTGGGGGAAACATGTGCTGAATATGTAGACACTTGTTTTGAACCTAAACAGTACAGTATCATTATGAATACAATCATATTATATAACATATTAGAATAATATGTGTTATATAATTACACATAATTATACATTATTATATAGATATATATATATATGGATATATATGCAGTATTCACATGCTAGATATTATAAATAATCTAGAAATTATTTAAAGTATAGGCAGGATTGTCTAGGTTATATGCAAATTCTATACTGTTTTACATAAGAGACTTCAGGACCTGCAGATACAGTGCAGGACTAGGGTGTTAGGAACAAATCCTTTAAGATAACAATGAACAATTGAATTTCCAAGACCCTTTATTTAATATTTTTCTTTAATATTTTGAAAAAAGCAGAACCTCTCAAAAATTCCTAGATTTGGGCCTATGAAATAGCTCAGTGGCATAAGCGCCTACCTGGCAAGTGCAAGGTCCTGAGTTTGATCCCTGGTAACAAAAAAAAGAAAGAAAGAAAAGAGATTTAAAAAGTCCTAGATTTTTCCCAGCTATAAATTGTATCTTATTACCAATGTCTGGTGAGGAGACTCTGATTTCATATGCATTATAATGGGCTGTAGGATCTCAAGGCAAAGCAGTAGCTAATAACAATGATGTTGACTATCTTCCTCCCCATTACCTCTTGAAGATGATCATCAAGTCTATAGATAAAGGCCAGGTCCAGGTTCTGAGCCCTGGAGTAAAGAAAAATGTGATGGCCCAAAAATGTGACATCTGACCCCTAAGTATGAAGACCCAGTCCAAAAACAGTCATCTGAAATGAAAAGGTATTTCTCAGATGAAGTATAAATGCCAAATAAATATGTGATAAAATGTTCTACATCATTGGTCATTGAAGAAATCCTATTAAAACAATATTAAGATTCCATCTCATTTCAGGAAGAATGGCTACCAACCAAAAAATCAATCAGAAGTGCTGTTGGGGCTGTGGGGAGGCATTCTCCCTGTTGGTGGGATCAGTATGGAAATCAGATGGGGATTCCTAAAACAACTGAAGCTAGAGGCTCCATTTGACCTAGATATTCCTCTTCTTGGTATCTTTCTGGAAAGGGGAAAAGTATCACACCAAGCAGTATGTGCACACCCATGACTATAGCAGCACTTAGTAATAACTGAGTTTTAGACACAGCCCAGATGCCCATCATCAGATGAATAAAGAAATTGTGGTTTCTATATACAATGGGGTATGGCTCTGCTGTGAAGAAGGATAGAATTAAGGATTTACAGGTAAATAGATCCACCTTGAGACCATACTTGTAAATGAAGTAAGTCAGACACACATGTTTAAATATGAAAAAAGTAGCAATCTTTATTTAGTGAATTATTTGGACATTATTATTATATAGGAAGATACTGGATTTCTTATTGATAAAATAGGGAGGAGTCTGTATTCTTTTAAACTCTACCTGGTGTACTTAGCTTAACAGTACTGGACAAATAGAGGTTACTGTTAAAGATAAAAGACTATGTTAAATGGTGCATAATTTTTTCTCACTTCTACCTGCTTGGAGCCACTGTTCATCAGTATTCTGTTTGCTAATGCCTTGTCATATTTTCCAGACTGTCAAAAACTAATGGCTCTGCAAAGGCCAGAATCCAATATTCCCATGTCTCTTTTCGATCTGTCAGAGGAGACTTTTGATCCCTACCTAGGCAGGGTTAGCAGCCACCCCCAGCCTGAATCAGCTGTAGGAGGACAGAGCTTCAGCCTCTGCGCTGCTCTTACAAAACAGGTATTGAAGTCAAAGGGACAGAAATGAGACAGGATAGGAAAAATAAAGGGAGGTCAAAAGAAAACACAGGAAGCATAATTTAAAAATTATACTTTTAAGAAGACTGAAACTTCAGGATGCAAAGTTACCTAAGCTTATCCACATCTATACTCCCTATTTTTGTCTATGCTACTTTTCTTCCAGGCCTATCGCATGGAAACGCCCTTAAAGATTCTTTAAATGCACAAAATAAGGGATCATCTACTCTGGGACCCCCTTCTGTCCCTCTCTCAGACAGGAGCATTCTTTTCCCCAATGAATATATTCTACTCTTAAAAATAAATAAATAAATAAATAAATAAATAAATAAAATCCTAATTAAAAATAGTTTAGTTGATAAGGTGCACCTGACCTTAAGAACTACAATAGAGTGGACCCCTGCCTTTCTCCTATAAAATAGGCTTTTTACCTGTGAAATAAGCCATCTTTCCACTTCAGAGCAGGTCATTGCTTTTCTCCTGTAAAACAAGCCCAAACTTTCTATAGATTCACATATTCCACAGATTTCTAACTCCCCAGACACATAAATATCCCAGCTCCAAATTACAGAATGCCTCTGTCTAGAGGGCCCCTACTCTTTCTATGAGTGTGTATTTTTAAAATTCTATTTATGAAAGTCTTTTATGCCTTTTTAATTGAATCACTAGTGGGAATCATCCTGGGACCTTGCTCAAAATGCAAGGCATGGGTAGTACCTGAGATTTTCTATTTCTACCAAGACCCAAGAGACAGTTCTGATGTTCTGACCTACTGTGTGTTTTATTTTAATTCCTTTCTATCCTTTATGACTTTACTGACTTCGTAGATTTCAAATTAAACATAATATAACACTTGATGTTTCCAACATCTTTCTTTCATTTTTTCTCACAATGTACCTTATTACATTGTTTATCTTCATCTAGGACTAACTTACATTATACTAGGTCTGGAGTTCTGGAGTCTCTTAGAGGTGTTTTCTAGTTTGCTTCTCTGTCCTGAGCAAACAAGTGGTAGAGACAAGTACAAAACGTAGTGAAGTTTAACATTTATTTAAGGTAGGAAAAGAAATGTGCCCTGCAGATTGTGTATAGGCCAAAAAAAAAAGGCGGGGGGGTGGGGAGAAATACACTCTACACTGTGACAGTGCATGACTGGAAGAATACAGGAGCAGAGAGTTCATAGTGACTGTCCGGATTCATCACATCTCAGGCTAAGGCCAGGTCTCGGCTGCCCAAACATGCTTGAGTTCTTGTGAGAGCTAGAAACTGTTCTGAACCTGTGTCTTAGGATTTTATAATGGATATATCATGCCCATCACTTCCCAGCCAGTCTGCCATGCCCTAGTCTCCCCCGTCACTTCCAATCTGTGAGACTTGAGGCCATGAAAGAGTGAGCTCAAACTCTTAGGGGGCATCACTAAATTCTAACTCAGTGGAACTTTTCATAAAAGTTAGCATAGCCTTCTCTTTCTTCTTTTATTCATCATTTCCTCTTCTATGTCTGTTACTTTGATATTAAGACAAATACCTATGGATTTTTTTTTTTTTTTTTTTTTTTTTGGAACTGGGGATTGAACTCAGGTCCTTGTACTTGCCAGGGAAGCGCTTATTCTACTGAGCCATCTCTCCGGCCCTACCTGTGGATCTTGAAGCATCTTTGTTTTCTTGGTGGAAAAATTTTCATCTAAGAACATGTTCTTAAAGGAATTTCACTGCAAGGGTGTCTTCTGCGCCAATGTTTTTACATATATATGACTCTGATTTTGCTGTTTTTACCACATGATTTTTAGCCATCAATGTTAGTTTCATTTGTATTACTACTGTACAGCTTATCAAGTAGAATTAAAGTTTAATGCTATTTGGTGCAACTTCAAGTTAAGCATCAGTTACAGATTGGCAAGAATCCAGGAAAATCCAGCTTCTGTTTCTTTCCACATTTCTGTTACATGAACAAACATCTTTCTAGCTAAAAAAGAAATCTGTTCTTAAAAATAATCACTAAGCCTTTAATAAAATATATTTTTGTATGAATCAAACAGCGATGATTGTTCATTTTAAGCACTTTTCAATTTGAAGTTGATAATTCACTATTGTAGTTAAAGAGTCCTGCAAAAATGGATTTTGTAGTGTGCAAATGAAGATTATGCCTTTTAATTTTGTGTGTGTGTGTGTGTGTGTGTGTGTGTGGCCAGCTCAGCCCACACTGGGGGTGAGGCTGGCATGGCATGTGGTACCAGCGATTGAACCGTGGTCCCTGCTCTCTTGCCTAAGCTTGTCTAAGCAGGCACTTTAGACCACTGGGCTATGTCGCTGGTCCTCTCTGTTTGGTTTCGATACACATATTTATTGATGGCACAAAAGCTTTTAAATACATTCAGTTGAGTCAAGCTGTTTCCTGAAATTTATGGTCCACTTCACAGTCCAATCACAAGTACCATCTAGGACTCTTTCCACTGTTTTATTCCTTTGGGCCCTGAGAGGCAGGCTTGTTTCAACAGGGAAAGGACCTAACATAGGTGAGGGGTAACAAGTGGGAATAAGAAAGGAAACTCTTATCTGAATTTCCAATCAGGGTCTTGCTGGCATAGTTATTTATAGCTCTGTTCTCATGAATGTCACATAATGTTGATTCTCAGGATGGCAGGTTAATGCAAGGGAATTTGCCCATCTGGACCTAGTATAACTTCCTACTATGAGGGACTTTTTTTTCTTACCATCTAAATCATCCCTGGCTTTGTAAAATGTACTATGGCCGAAACACAAAGCTATCCCCATCTGGCAGGGTCCTGACAGAGTCAGCCATTCCCCTGGAGCACACTTTCTGAGTCTTTCACTCATCCATGTGGGGGACTGCTGCTCCTCTCCATATCCATTTATGATCTCTTAAAGGTAGAGGATTGCAAGATGTAAGAAAGTATCTGTTTTTCCTTTTTCTCATCTTTACGTGTGATTAATAATAGCAATCGCTTCATAGGGTTGTTGTAAATTGTAAATGAAATAAAGTATACCTTAATTGAGGATGTATAAATTTTCTGTCCTAGAAAAGAAATGGTAAAAGAAGAAAGGATATGACTGTTCATGAAACATGCATATTTGCAACTGTTTCAATTATATATATCCTGAGCTAGGGATATAGCTTAGCAGCACAGTGTTTGCTGGGCAAGTTCATGGTCCTGAGTTCAATTCCTGGTATGAGCCCCCCACACCCCACCAAAAACATCAGAATATGCCCATAGTCTGAGAACCCAAATCCTGTCTTCAGTCCCTAGCAATCTCTTGGCAAAAGTGCTTGAAACATTTCATAGAGTCTCCCCAAGCAACAGGCAGAATATTGCTAATTTCCTCACTTTTCAAGTGTTGATGAATGATTTGGATATTTGTGCAATTAAGATTTATTTAATCATGCCCAGGATATTTTTGAAGAGGAAAGTCTGAAATATAGCCTACATTGCAGAATGAATATTGAACATTTCCCTGTGTTTTCTCTCTTGTTTGGAGAATAAAACAAGGATATAAATGATAATTATAGTTTTTTTGTTTTGTTTTGTTTTTCTGTATTTTGGGGAAGGATCTACAAGGTCTCACTATTAGATTGGACTCATAGTCATCCACCTGTTTACAGCCTCCCAAGAGTTGGGTTTACAGGGGCACGCCACCACACCCAGTCTCAATTGCTGTGTCAGGGTGCCCTGGGGGCGAGGCCGGCATGGCAGGCCCTGGGAATCAAATCCTTGGTCCCTGCCCCTGCTTGCAGGTACTTTAATCTGCTGAGCTATTTAGCCAGCTCAAATGATGATTATAGTATATGGATACAATCAATATATTCTTTGCCCTATGGTCTTCCATATGTTGCTATAAATGTTATCTGATTAGTAGGCATTAAAGACTGTTTACTAATAGAAGTAAAGTCCTAGAATAAACATTAATTTTCATAGCAATGTGTCATATATAATCCTTGTTTTTTCATTTCCTTATAATCCTAATTTTAGTTTAAGAAATTAAATTTTCTAAACTAAATATACCCTTTGGGCATTAAATCACTGATGATGATGACTTTAAAAAGTAGTAATGAGTTGTTTTATAGGAAAGCCTTTTCACATTTGGATTATTATGGTAAAAGTATTTTGTCTAATGGATTTCCCAGTTTCTCTTTTGATCCTTATCTACTTTATGAATTAGATGTCGGTAAAGATGAATATTAATACTAACTATAGTTGCCACGCTAGACATCTATTGGTTAATCTTGCTTCAAAGTAACTAACTTCTTTGTAATATTAAGTTACTCTAATTTCCTACCTCCATGCCTTTTATTTTCCTCTGGAGGAAACCTTTCAGGGCATGACCTAATGAATTCTGGTTCAGATTTCCGAATGAATCTGAACCAAAGTGATTCTGTAAATTGGTGGAGGGAACCTTCATTAAATACCCTAGTGAGGGGATTTTTACTGTTTCATACCAGACTAAAGTACTTTTCTTGACGTATTGAAATTGAACTTTAACATTTATGAGAATATAAATTGCACTGGCACGTCGTAACATGTCATAGGTCCAGTAGAGCCTTAGGTCAAGGGTTTTTACTTTCTTTAAAACTGCCATTTAAAATAGCAGTGTTTCTAATTATTTTGCCTTTAAAAATTAGAAAAATATGTCCCATTCTCCAGAGAGATTTTTATCTTAAGTTATTCCTATAATTTATATGGTTGCATGGGGTTTGGCTTTATAGTTTTTATTTGGCTTGACAAAAGTGCAAAATTCAGTTTCATAGATATGACTAGTTAGCCTTCTCTTTTAAAACCTGAATGTAATTTTCCAATTGAGAAAGTTAATTTTCTTCATTTTCTTATCCTGATTCCTGACTTCTCAAAAGCTTCCTACCTCAGAGTTTGAGAAGCACTCTACCCCATGCTAAATGCAGCTACTATCTACTGTCAATGTCGCATGAGAGGGATCATGTAGAATCAGAAATTCAAATCAGCATTTTTATACAGCATTTCTTCTGTGCCCTGCAAATGTGGTTACTAGATTCCACTGACCTATAAGAGCTTTTCCCATCATAACTCTTCTCTTTGAAGCTCCTCTTGTGTAGCGTGGAACAATCAAAAATTACCCTGTGTTTTAAAGGCTAAATGCTAGACTTCTACAGCTACCTGCCATTTGATTTCCTTCCACTAGCCTGAACCTAACCTAAGTCTTTGCTGGGAACTGCAAGGATAGACAGTGAACAAATGCATCTGTAAAGCTCAGTGTGTCTTATTTGTGTAAGTGAGCTGTGACACGCCTGAGGGTTGGTTCCGAGCAAGCCAGCCGACTCTGGCTCTTTGAATGCAGCGGAAACTTAAAAATGCACGGCGGCCGGAAAGGCCGGAAGCAACAAGAAACAAAGCAACCCCGGGGCCAACGAAGGAAAGACACTCTCGCGCTTCCTTCTAGACTGAGCCTGACTGCATGTACCCCCATTCCTTCCACTATTTTGGATAGATCCTGGTCCTCCTTTCTTCTGCCACTCAGGAATTGAAATTCCAAAAGTGAACATTCCCTCACCTGAGATTAGCTCGTGTGTCTCACTGGTGGTCAGAGACCAGCAAGAGGGGAAAAACTGGCTGTTTGTTTCTCTTTTCACTACACGAAAATTTAAAAATTGAGGTTTTACTGTGACTATCATGTTGAAATAGCACTGTATTGTATGGGTTAGCCTAGAAAAGGAAATGAACTTGTCCCATTGCTAGTATGTAAGTTTAAAACGGAAGTGCCTACTGAATAGAGTCATGTTGAGACACTTTCTATGCTTTAAACATAATAAATTTATGATAAGCACTCAGGCTCCCATATGGGCAATTTACTATTTAATTGAGGTGCTTACACATTTTTAAAGTCGATATTATTTTGTAGCCTGACTTTATTTACCCATTCTAAAATAGGTGATATATTTATTATTATTCTTATTCTTTAACAGACAAGCTAGCCTCAACGAAGCCGCTGAAAAGTATTACGACCTGGCAGCGAAGCTCAGGCCTAACGTAAGTACTTTCCTAATGAGAAGCATTATTCAGAGGGAAGATCTAAATGCATATAATAGTTTTAAGGTATAGATATGTCATGATACTGTATTTTTTTTTCTCTAACCACTTACTTTAAATTTCCACTACAGTTAATTCAGCAATAATGTTCACCAGTTGCGACCTTCTCCCCCTGCTGTTTTCTACTTCTTAGAAAGCACTGTGAATTTTTAATCATTTGCCTGCCACATTGTAGCATTTAGTATTTAACTTTGCATCCGGGTTGCTTTTCAAATTCCTTGAAAGGGTTTTCTCTTTGTTTTTTGCTATGGTATTAAATACCTATTATTGTTGAGTCTTCACCTCCAGTTAAACCCCAGGCTGTGGGCATCTTTCCTCTTTATACCCATTTCTGATAACTTTCAAGTGTGTTACTGATGTTTTCCTTGTGTGTTTTTGCTGGTAGTCAGACTCATAAAACCAGATGCTGTAAATTAGATCATTATGTTTGAAATGGAATAACTGAGGAAATAAGAACTTTTGTTTCAACCTTTTATGTATTGTATTTGCTGCCCACCCCTGAATTCTAGGGCACTGCTTGGCTTTTCATCCTTTTTTTTTTATTTATTTTTTTTTTGGCGGAACCGGGGATTGAACTCAGGCCCCTGCATTTGCCAGGGAAGCGCTTATTCCACTGAGCCATCTCCCCAGCCCTTCATCCATCTTCTATAGCATCGACCTGTGCTGACATATTTCTTCTGTTTTGCTCTCCAGATCTGAACCATATATTGAGAAATATGATTTTGAAACAGTAATGAAAATGCAGTTGTGAACTGAGCACAACTAATAGGCTGAGTCTCATCTCTTTGTGGTGACTTGCACTGGGCAGACATCTGTACAGTGCCTATTTCCTGAGGGGCTACAGAGATTCCACACCCTAAAAGGCCTGAAAGTAAACATAATCAAGCAACTGAGACACAGTGTGGTAATTCCTATAGAGGCATACACACTCTTCTGGGAAAACAAAAGCAGGATTAGTGCTCTGAAACAGACCTACAGTGGAAGGTGGTTTTTTGTTTTGTAATGTTTTGTCCTGGG
>NW_004524580.1:10726984-10733168 GCF_000260255.1 Octodon degus
AACTGGGCATTGAACTCAGGCCCTTGCACTTTCCAGGCAAGCTCTTATTCTACTGAGCCATCTCCCTGGCCCCAAAGTGACCATTTCTTAAGTGGGAAATATAGGTCAGAAATCTGTAAAACTAAAATAATAATAATCATCTCATTTATTCATTGGTAAATAGTTACTAAGCAGTAGGCACTATTCTAGCCATTGGACACGAACAACTCTGAACAAAATGGTCAGCCATACGTACCTTTTAGGAGCTCACAGTTTGGTCTGGAAAAACTCAGCTTATGCAAATATATGGCATATGTAGCATGTTAGTTCCATATAAGTACATTGGAGAAAAAGCAATACCAAGATATTAGTAAGTGCAGGAAGCATAGCCTTGTAAATGCCCAAGGTGAGAACCCTTGTGCTGAGTTTCATAGTAAAAGGTTGAATCTGAAGACTTAAGTGTATTATTTTATTTCATTGAAAGCAGGGATCAGGGATTTTGTTCTTTCTTTTTTTTCTTTGGTGGAACCAGGGATTGAACTCAGGCCCTTGCGCTTGCCAGGGAAGCGCTTATCCTACTGAGCCATCTCCCTGGACTCTTTTCCTTTTTGATCCCTGATTAATATAATGGTCTAAATATGCAGTGACAATTCTTTTCAACATTTATTCATTGAGCTCGAATCATTTGCATGCCACACTATGTTAAGTGGTTGGTGAAATAGTGATCTTCAGCACAATATAAAGGAGTAATAAGAGAGCTGTCTGATTTATCTGACCCACATTTAGCATGGAAAGGACATGCAGGCACTGTGAGACTCAAGCTTGAGTTATGAGATTGTTTATTTTCAATGACAAGTCAAATCATAAAATCAATTTTTAATCTCCAATTCAAAGCTGCTCTTTCATCTAGGACCAAAATGTTTCTTCATAAATATGCTTCCAACTACTGCTTTGAAAATCATTTACTCAAACGATATTGTCCTTATCTAGTAAAACTTAGGTAGAATACAGAGTTTATATTTAACAATAGTTAAATGACTTTACAATTTATGGATCAACAGATGTGTTTTCCCCACCTGTTTTGGGATTTTGTCTAGGTAGCTAAGGTACCACAGAGGTGAGAACAAAGATACCAGTCATGGTAATGTAAACTTCTATTCTGAAACAAAGAGGCCCATTTGAACAAAACCCTGTTGAGAATTAACACTTAGTCCTAAGTAAATCATCTCCTGGGGATGGGGAGATGGCTCAGTAGACTAAGTGCTTGCCTGGCAAGTGCAAGGACTTGAGTTCAATCCCCAGTTCTGCTAAATCAATCAATCAATCAATCATCTACTTAGCATTTTATCTTGCTGTTTATTCCTTTTGTTTATAAAATACCCTTTGTTATTTCTATGCTCTAAGTGAATAAATTTCAGCTACTTGCTTGTGGAAAAGTGTAGAAAATACGCTTAAATTCTTATACTCCATTTAATAGTTCCATGGATTTAATTTTGCATGTGTATGTAATAAACTGATCTTACTTTTATTCTCATAAAACATTTTCATCCTTTGTGTCAGTGTCACTACATCCTTAATGATGGAAGGTGCCTGGGAGGGATCTAAGAATCCTTTAGCAATGCTGATGCCAGGAGTGAGTACGAGAAGTAGAGTATGTGGCTCTAGCTCTGTGTAGTATCAGTTACTACTGTCAAGTTAAAAAGATCAGACATCATCTGTAGAATATGGTTCCCTCCTAACAAAAACACTGATTCCAAACTAACTTGCTTTCTTATTTCTATTCAACAAAAGCCATATTGATCAACATAATGTACTTTGAAATTGTCATGTGACTTTTTGAACTTTTATTACAAAGAATTCCAATGAACTCATGTTAAAATAACTAAAAGGTCTAAATTATTAGGCTCAAACTCAGTTTTTGATCCTGTATTGTCCCTTCCTCAGGATGTTCCTGAGGAAGTCACTTACTGATGGACACATTGAGCTTTGATTTCCAGTATGTATCCTAGGTGTGCTTGTTTTTATAAAATGGCACATAACAATTTGAAATCTTATTCAATTGACATAGGGATGATTGCTTTAAAATTATAGCTCTCATTGTGTTAAAATGTATTTCTATAACAGCAATGCCTTGCACTTGAATTTGTTTCATTTTTAGTTTTCCATTTATATAAAAATATTAATCTTTTGTGGTGGTTATTTGAAAAAGACAACAGTCTTCTCCACTTTTTCCCTCATTTACACATGTCAAAATTGTTGACTAGATGGAACACTTAACTGAAACTTAATTCCTGGGAATTAAGTCAAATTCCACATTAACTTATAGGTCTAAAAATTTTTTTAAAATGTGAAGGATGAACATTGTTTATTATACAGAGGTCATCTGCTTCAACTTTTTATTATCAATTCTAGCATCAGGAAAGCATATAGTACCAATGATATGATCTTATATTCTTCTGGATATAGCTGTCTTTAGTCTGAGCTCATTCAACTTTTTTTTTTAAATCTAGTTCTAGCTTTATGTAAGACTCTGTGCCAAGTGTAGTAGGATTTCAAAGTTATAAAAATTAACTCTGACCTTGAGAAGTGTACATTTTAAGTAGAGAAGCATAGGAATAGAGAATATTTGCATCCTTACATGTGAGAATATCACAGTCCTTACATATCCGGGCAGTAAATAAGGCTATCTAGGCAGGGCTATTCAAGAAGTGTGAGCTATGTGTTAGCAAAGTGCATCAGAGAAATTACACTCAGCTGGATTGATGTGACAAAGCATTGAGTCAGAGTTGGCAAGCTTGGAAATGCTGGAAGTTGAAGAAGTTTTATAGGTGAAAATGTCAGCAAGAAGAAGAGAAAGGAAAGAAATCTGGCAGGTAGACACTTACGCATAAATAAGAACAAAGGGAAAAATAGGGGAAGATCGAATGGAAACATAAAACCAGATGAAAGGCGTTTAATATCACCCTAAGGGTTAGGATTTTGTATTCCAGGATTTTCTTAAGCAGGATGACATAATGAAAGTAGTAATTTAGGAGACCATTTATATGATACAGGGAAAAATGTGTGTTATGTTTTGGGAAGCAGAGTTGGGAGATACAGCATTTGGAAACTGAATAAGTCAGTGTAAGTAGAGACTCGAGTACAGGAACAAATTGTAGTGGGAAAGAAAACACAGGAAAGTGAAGCAGATTATTTCACAGGATGTGAGAAAGTGGGCCACAGGGACTGTTTGAAATTAATTTAGATAACCTCGAAAGAAAAGAAATCCTGAGAAGTAGGGTGCTCAGAAGAGTATGTGCATTTCAAAAGTGAAATCTTCAGTTTGATTTTAGTAAGTCTGAGAAGGTGGCTATTCTAATCTTTTGTGTAAAAATCCTGTCAAGCAAGGCATTGGGACAAAGTCTATAGTTAGGAATAGATATGAGAGCCCTTTTCAGGAAGGAGATAGTTTTGACCAAGTGAGTAAGGCATGAAGAGAAGCAACATGCAAAAGGAAAAGAGAAAGCTGGGACAAAAGGGGGAATTCCTGTATTTGGAACAGAGAACGAGGGTGGTGCCCGAGACAAGGAGTGTTGCACTTGATGAGCATTGGCCATTGCTGCTAACAGGTAAAAACAAAGACTAAGAAAGTCCTTTGCCATCAAAGACCACGCTGGCATTGACCTTCATGCAAGTGGTGTGAAAAAGATTTAAAGGTTTAAGGAAAAGAGAAAGATGAAAGTAAGGAGAGTAAAACTTGTAGTGTAAAGGAATTTGGAGGAAAATTAAAGAGAAGGAATAATATAAAAAATCTAGTGTGTGTGGGCCGGCCAGATGGCTCAGCAGACTAAAGTGCCTCCTTAACAGCGACTGGGATTCAATCCCCTGTGTGCTGTGCCTGCCCCACCCCTGGAGCTCTTTGAGAGGTGACTGAGACTGGGCATGGCCTGTAATCCCAGCACTTGGGAGGCTGAAAACAGGAGGATCACTATGAGTCGGATCTGTGTAGTGTGACCCTATAGACCCTGTACTAATTACATGATAGATAGATTGTGTGTGTGTGTGTTTACTTGTGTGTACGTGTGTGTGTGTGTGTGTGTGTGTGTGTGTGTGTGTGTGTGTGTGTGAAATACCAAAGGCAGGCGTTAAATGTTGTGCCTATTCAGAGATGTGACTGCAAATGTAGCAAAACAGAGGAAAGGATGAGAAGGCAAAGGAAATTAAAAGGATCACTTCCTCCCTAAGAACTGAAGGAGACAACATGGACTGTAAAGATACAGGGGAAGAAAACAAAACTGGACATGGAGTAGAGGTGAGCTTAGTAAATTACATCAATTAAAGTCATTTGTTTATTTGCTAACCTGTAGAAAGGAGAATAGAAATTGAAGTTAAATTGTGTGTATCAGAACATTATGAAGTGCACAGTACATAATATTTCACATAGGCCTATGGTATGTACATGCCATAAGCACAGAATATAGTCAAGAGATACAGAATTAAGCAATCAGTCATTTTACATCTCAAAAATTCTGAAATCCAGATCCCTTCTACATTCCATTCAGCTCTCTAACTTTGTTTTATTACATGCTTACATTCCTGGTATGTGTAATATTTCTGCCTGTACATTCACTGAATTAAAGGGGAAAATATTGCCAGGATTATTTAATAGAAAACTGTATATGTGCTTTTACTTTGCTCAGGCATTTAAAATATAGATTATTTCATGGTATCATTATAAGACTAAAGACAATGCTATCGGGTTATGCTTTTTAGCAGTGATGATTGGTCAGAAATTACAAAAGAGAAATATGAGAAGGAAGTTGAAAGGCATGAGCTTACTGTGGAAAGGTACTGCTTGCATTATAAAATAGTCTACATATTCTCTGGCATAGGACTTTGAATATGGACTGTAGTCTTTATGGTGGGAGAATGGACATGGAACATAAATAACCATCAAGACTAGAATCTGGTGGGGAAAGGATGAATATTAATGTCCTGTGCTGCTCTGAAGGAAGGGCTACAGAATGCCCTTAGTATATAGTTGCCCTCTCATGGGAAATACATTTTTCAATCCTAATTAGAACAAGGATTATGAAATTAAGTTACACAGGACAGATTCAAATTTGACCATATATGGGCTTTGGAAGGGGGAGATGGTTGAGATCATCATTGGTTGGGAAAAATAAATGACAAGGTTAATAATAATTTGTCTGGGAAGCAGTTAACCACATTTCTGCTTGTAAATGGAGGAGGAACCATATGGCCTCTCCCAAAACTTTCCACAGGCTTCTGTGATGTGGGAAAATTACATAGCATGTGTCTCTTGACTTTTAGGCATTAATAATATATGGATCCCAGAATCACCAGATTGACTTTATGAGTAAAATGTGTTTTAATATTACACATACTTTTCCTGCTCTCACTGGTTTTTTTTTTTTTTCTATTTCCATTACATCTGTGACTATTACTCTTAGAAAATGAATTGAGGTAAGTTGATAAAGCCAGAAAAAAAGCAAGTTTTTATCAAAGGCATAGAAATCAGATTTTCCCTGCATTCTGCTTCATTGTCTTAAATTGGTCCAGAGACATCATTGAAGCAAACCTTTGGTTTTAGGATTATTCATACATGCCCAGACTTAGTAACCAAGCTCTTAGATACTCCACATCATGTATTGGCTCCACATCATCCCATTGTGTTACATTGTGCACATAGTGATCCATACCTAATACCTATTTTTTTCCTGTCCAGTTTTAGTAAGTTGGATGCTCGCTTCCCTGAGAGGCCCAGTTATTGTAAGATCCATTTTAGTTTCATCTCACTCATCTCTGCTTTCAAACTCTTTTCCACTGTAGAGATCTTTTGTAAATTATTTACATGCTGTAGTACTTTTCTTCTGACAGGTTACAAAGTCTAGTTTCTGTGTTCACGTCTGCTTACGTTTTAGTTGCTTTGAGTTGTGCTTCTATTTTGAAAAATGTTAAACCAGAATAAAACCAGAGCAGAAATGTGTTTCTGAAGTGGTTACTGTATTTCTTCTGTTTATCAGTTTGTCTACATCTCATACTTCAAGGACAAGGCTGGTTAGTACAACCCACTTGTTTACCAGCTGTTGGCTTAGACTAGTTGGAACTTAGGCTGGGGCCAGATATTGTGCTGAACTAAGCTGAATGTGCAGTTCTTCCATCCTTGGGCACATGCAAGCATTTTTAAATGCTATTAAAAAAA
>NW_004524580.1:10733268-10752558 GCF_000260255.1 Octodon degus
AAAAAGATCGAGGAAGGTAAGAGATGTGCAGGAATGCATGTGCCTCTAGGCTGTAAGGACAATCAACTTGAATACTGTACTTTAAGAAACATCAAAACCTTTGGGAAATTTCACTTAATTGGATTCTCTGATTCTAAGCGTGTTTATTTTTACTCACATTTCTTTGTGGGGGTATCCTTTGTATGGAGTTGTAGCTATAATTGTTTGAATTGAGGGACCACACACTAGAATTATGGTTAGTCTCTTCTCCTCGAGAGAAACTTGATCTCTAGTTCCTCTGAAAACTCAACTGTTCTAACCACACTCGCCCACATTCCCACCTGGGAGTATCGTGGAGGGTGACTCCTGGCTGCCACCTACAGAGGACCATATGCTCTTCATAATCGCCTCTGGCTATTTCCATAGCTAGCCTCTTCTGTTTCTATTATCTTCCTAGGCATTTATGTTTCATACTATTGAGTGAGGCTACGGGGCCTTTGTTTTTCTAAAACTACACTGAAATGCTAATAAAAAGCTGCCTGTGAGTGCAAGGCTTTATTCCCTCCCCGCTGGTAATCCTATAGCAAGACTTCTCTTCCTCTTTCACTATTTCCTTACTGTTTCTCCTGTAGTCCAGACCTTTTGTTACACATTCAAATCCTCATGGGTATCTACAGATAAGTTATGCTTTATTCTGAAGATAAGCAGTTTGAGTGGATCCTGGAAAATGAATAGATTGGTAGATTACTTTCTCTTGAAAATCCTGTGTTCTTGTTAAAGAAAAAAAGTTCTGACAGATTCTAGATGGAAAGACTTTACTTAAGACTACTGTGAAAGGTATCAGGACTATTGTGTTGGGAGAGAGAACAGGCTAGACTTCAAAAACAGCAGAAACAGCTGTGGATTGGTTGGGGCAGGTTCAGGAAAGGCTTTCCCACAATATGACAACCTAGCTCTTCGATCATTTTAAACTGAAAAAGTTTTGAGAATTGGTGTGTGCAGAAAGGGTTTTCTGCCCTTCTCCTAAAGCAAGCCACAAGACTTGCATGTGAGAGGTGCCTTGCCTGTACCTGGTCAAAAGGATGCTCCTTAGCTGCAACACAAGGTGACATGGGGAGGAATCTGATCAAACAGGCTGTTTCAGTGACTTTTCTCTTTGCTGAGACAAAATGCCAGACACCCTAAGTTAGAAGAGGGAATGTTTATTTAGCTCACATTTCCTAAGGTTTTGATCCATAATCGGCCCTCTCCAAGGCAGGGTGGCATGTACGGGGGGTGGGGGTGTATGTGCCAGTTCATAATGGCAGAAGACAGCAAAAGCAACTAGAGGGAGGAGAAAGCAAGCCTCTTTCATGTCGTGCAGGCTGCCTGCCCTAGTGTGGTTGTAGCTCTCACACCCCTTACCCCATCATTAGACCATAATCAATCACCCACTCCCAAGACTGCATCAGGCTTTGGGGGGACATGTAGACACAGGCCAGAACACAGCCTTGCTAACTTCTCCAGTTTCTTATACTTGTTTCTATTCTCTTTGTCCTATCATACTTTTTACACTCTTTATCAAACTTAGCATGAAAAGCACTTAGGATTTTATGATTCATTTCCTTGTGAAGGCTCCCATGTCCCGTAAAAATGATATTAAGTAAACTTTGGTGCATGCTTTGCTCTTATTAATCTGTCTTTTGCTACAGGGGCCTAGACCATCAGTAAAAATAGGCAGAAGGAAAAGCTGTTTCTCCTTCCCTACAGTAGCTAACTTGTAGAGGAAAGGAGTAAGTGGATGGAAAATTGCAAAGAGAAGATAGCAGGGTAGGGGGAGTCTTGCAGAAAGCAGGCCAATGGTCAGATATCAAGGGTGAGGGGTGAGTATTTGATCAAATGCTGAAGTTTATCAAATCCAAGAGCGAGAGAATTCTTCTTGAACTGGCTTAGCAGGACTGGTGCTATAGCTGGACAGGCAAATAGAAGACAAGCCTTGAGGACACTTTTCATTCAAAAGAGACCTTAAGAAAGAGCTTGTCTATTGCTAGGTCAAGAGAGCCTCTGCCATTCTAGGTGATTGTTTTCCCAGACTGAATTATTACAATGTTGAATCCCTTGTCACATGAAAAATGTCAGAACCAACAATTTCTCTTTATCACTTGAGAAGGATTTGATTAAATACGTGGCTGTAACATTTTCTTTGCTAAGCACTAGAAAAGAAGTAAAAAAGCTACATTTTTAGGAAGAGTGAAAAACTGTAGTTACTACAAAACATTTGTCTTTATAAACAAAGGCCAACAAGTCGCTGCAGTAGGACGATATTCATAGTTTTCAAAGTTAAGATGAATCCACATCATGTTTATTGTATTAAAGCTACAGGGAATTTAGGTTTTAAGTATTGGACTTTCATATTTGAGTAACTCTTATTCTTCCTATGTGGTTTTCATGGTGTCACTGTCTTAAACAATCTCAAATAAAATAACTCCCAGAAATGCCATTTTACGTCCTATGTATCTTCCCCCTTTTGAAAAATAAATGACAAGTTAAAAAAATGCAGATGTTGTATCCTTAGAGTTCTTGTGGCAGGAAGGAATTTGAAGTGGTGATTTAAATTCCTAAATTAGTTTCATTTAGTCATGCTGAGCTTAAGATGCTGAATTTTACAAAGAAGGAATTTTGTTAAGATTTGGTAGACTGTATTACCAAATACTATATGAACTATTAACTATTTAAGTAAAATTCATTATTTAAATCATCAGAAGAACGGTGCTTGAAAATGTGATGTTAAAATACAGCTGCATGTTAAGAAATGGCTAAATGGAGACTTCTTTGCTTCTTTAGTTGCCTTCTCTCCTTATTCCTCACACTAAATTAGTCTGTCATTACCTCTTAGGACTTAAACTGTGTATGAGACAGCACATCTTCCTGTATGAAATCTGTACTTGTGCTGCTTTTTAAAAGCAGAATCATTGTAGTTGTTGCTTTTTTATATGACAAAATTCATAAAGCTCATAAAAATAAGAGAATCCTTACCATTTATTCAGTTTCCTGTGTAACAATTGATTTCTTTTTAACATGTCCTACATGTACTATTAGAATTATAGAAATCAGTGGTTGTTTTCCCTTTTTTGAACATGGCTCCATGATCTTTTCCTTAGAAATTATATAATTAATTAAAATTTTATAAGGACAAGTTTCATCTATTGTGGTGATCTTTTCTCCTTATAAGTCCAGGTATCAGACTATCAACAAATCCCACCTTAATAATTAGTACCTTTGATCCCCGGGCCTGCCATGCCAGCCCTGCCCCCTGCAACTGAGACTGGGTGTGGTGGTACACACCTATAATCCCAGCTCTTGGGAGATCAGGCAGATCACTAGGAGTCTAATCTAGTAATGAGACCCTGAACACCCTGTAGACCCTTCCCCTCCCAAAAAAAATAATAATTAGTACCTAATGTACTTAATATGCAGGTGTTAAAAGACCAATGTATTTTAAAATGCATTTCTGTAGCCTGCTATACTTAAGTAGGAAACTCAAAATATGTGGACCTCTGTCTTAATTTATCAGTTTTCTTATGGGAAAAGAGATTGCTATTTAAAATTCCCAAAGTCACCTATTTTGAGTTACCTTCCTCTGTCTTAGTGTCTTATTTTCATTAATATTCTTAAGCCATCATTGAAAATAAAATAGATTCGTCAGGTCTTGAAAATGGAATTATTTGGCTATCTAAGGAGGTTTTTATAAACTTGGAAGCCTTTGCTGGATGTTCATATGCTTAGTGTTCCCTTTGCTGCATAATATGACATTATCATTTTATTTTCTAATATGCTAACTGGTGTAACTCCCAGACATTTCTTATATCTAAGGAGCTTTTTGAAGAACACATGATGCTTTATACCCTTAGCACTATAGTACCCATCATTGCTTTAAACCTATTATCATTACATTTGACTGCATGAACTATCTATATCCACTGACAAAAAGAAAAGAAAATGGAAGAAACATTGACCTAATTTTTAAAAATTGCATTGAGGGAATTAAATGTATAATGTATATTATATTACAGCTCCACATTTCAGGATATGTGTTATGAATTACTATCTATATTTTTTATCTGTAAAATTCGTAGAAGAACAAACATCATAATGTTGGGCAGCAGAAAATTATCACTTTTTAATCTAGGAAATGTCAGTCCAATGAGATAGCTCAGCTGACTAAGCACCTGCTTAGGTGAGGCAGAGACTGGGGTTGAATCCCCTGCACCACATGCCACATTGGCCCTGCCCCCAGGCACACTGAGCCAGCCACTGAGACCCGGCCTGATGGCACACCCCTATAATTCCAGTGATGGAGAGGCTGAGAACAGGAGGACTCTTACGAGTCTGAGCTGCATAGTGAGACCCCATACAAAATACATTAAAAATATAAAAATTAAATAAACTAGGTGTCAGCCTCATAACATCTGTACTGATAAACATTGAAAGTGACTATCTCACCTAGTTTTAAATGGGAGAATTAGGCACAGTAACTAGCCTAAGATTTCATAGCATCAACTGGCAGGAAATCCAAGCAATCTGGATTCAGAGGCTGTATCTGACTCCCTAACTCTACTGGAAGATTACCTACCAACAATTCAGTAACTATTGCCACACCAAAGCTTTTTTCAAATGGGAAAGGGACCAAGAAGCGGAGGGGTAGAGAAGGGAAAGTAGAGCATTAAGATGTGTTACGCACATGTACCAGCTTCCCAGGATGAGAGTCACAAACATGTACTAATAAAAATTTTTTAAAAATTAAAGACATTGAAATCAAAGGCCAGTTCTTCCTTTGTGGTGATCTTAATTGTCTGGAACATTTGTATGTTAATCATTTGGTTGAAGCTGTGCTGTTTGGCAAAGTTTACAAATTCTTGAGATAATTCGTACTCCCTTGAACATACGCTTCTGTCCACCACATGGCTGGTGCACCCTGTTTGCAAGAATATTGAAATGGTGAAATGGCACAGAGTTTAAAGCCAGACAACAGAGTGCCTAGGATACATCTATGTTTGGTGGACCCTTCAAATTAAGTGAGAAAGAAGGGTGCCATTTTCCTCATTCTCTAAAGTATAACAAACAGCTCATACTATCAAAAGGCTTAGTGTTCATTATTCATTTTTCATTATCATCAAAATTATGTTAAGAAAGTTTGTACTTTTTATGGCTTTTCCATGCAGCAACTTGATTTGCTCTGTTGTTTCTTCAAAGACCAGGAACTTCAAGAGACATAAAAGCCAAATTAATATTTTTTTGGATTGCTTGAAACATACTGTTTTCCCTGGGCTGACTCATTGAAATCACAGTAAATATGCTTTCTTCGTTGTTACTAAGAAAATGTATTTTTGTTTCTTTAATGAGTCCTTAGAAGAGCTAAAGTGGGCTAACTGACTAAAAAAAAAAAAAAAAAAAAAAAAAAAAAACCATTGGTTTAGGATTTGGGGTGATGGGCACTTTGGGCAAAAGAGCCTTACTTAGCAGTTTTACGGGAAGCCTTCCTCTTACTGCATATATCGTCTTTAAACAAGAGTTATGATAGAATGAGCTGGGGGTGTCATGTCATATTGTATTTTATTTCTATGTGTTTGTTTGCAGTGATAAATACAGGATATAAATATTATAAAAAGCCACTAAAGATTTTATCATTTCATACTCAGTATAAAATGTTCAAAAGTGAAATTCCCTAAACTTCCCTAACTATAAATGAAACAATATGCATTCACTGTTTTTTGTTAGGAGGTTTTTTTAATTATTATTTTGGTTTATTAGTACAGCATGGAACACTATTCTGCTATAGAAAAAGATAATCTCGTCATTTTCAGTAAATGATACACCTTGAGACCATAACATTAAGTGAAATATACATTTATGTTTCTTAAAAATTTCCTAAGAAGAAAAAATATGCTAAATTGATCATAGTCTTTAAATTGTCTTAATGAAATTTTGTTATAGAGTATTACCTCAAGAAGGTTTTGTTGAGAAAATCAGAATTGATAGTAACATAAATTTGTTGGATCTTTGTACCTCTGTCATATATCTAAGCCAAAGTTGCTGAATACAGTGAATATGTTTATGTAGTATGACTAGAGCACAAAGGTGTCATATAGCTCACTGCATTTAAAATTTGATTAGAGGGGCCAGGGAGATAGCTCAGTAGAATAAACACTTGCTGACAAGTACAAGGTCCTGAGTTCAATTCCCAGTACCACAAAAAAAAAAAAAAAAAAATTATTAGAATTTTCAGCTTTACTTTAATGGGAATTAATTGTCTCTGCCAATATCAATATGCTATATCACTGAAGAGATGCTAGAAAATTCTAGACTCTGTGGCAAATGGGTATTTGAAGATAACCTCAGAAGATATCATGGTCCCTAAGGAAGAGCAGGTATGCAAGGCAAATCATTACTATACATCCTGTCACTGAAGTTTAACAAAGTGCCTTTCATTCCTGTGCTATTTTGAAAAGCTTAACTTGAACTAAATTTTTGAGAGATTAATTGTGCCTAGAACCCCTATGATCCCTGACATATTACAGGTTTTGGATGATATAATTTTTCTTTTAATGGTATGTTTTTAGAGGTAAGCATAGTCTAGGTCTGGTGATATGGCTTAGGATTAGGGATACAGTTAGCAGCAGAGCACTTGTCTACCATGTGTGATGCCCTGGGTTCTGTAGCTAGCACCACAGGGGAAAATAGATGACAAAGGCCTAGCTAGAATTTAACTTGGATATGATGGACAATAGCTCTTGTTCATTCCATGTTTATTAATAGAAAACCTATATTTCATGGCGAACTGTTGGGTTTTGCCTTACAAAATGTGTGGAGACATGTGTGGCAGATAGGATTGGTCTATTTAGTAGGTATATTTGTAAATAGCATGCCTCAGTGTTGTCACCTCTATGGAAAAGCAAACTGCACAGTGAGCTCTTCATGGACTTACATGCATACTTGCCAGTAGCCATCACAGACCCTGGAACCAAGTGGCTTAGGTACTAATTGGAGCTCCAACTGAGTGCATGTCTGGGATGGTCAGAATGCTATTCAACATTCATACACTTCATTTCTCTACTCTGCACATGGAGTTAACCATAATTACATCAGAGGATTTATTTAGGAATTCAAAACTATGTATGAACAGTTAGAATACTACCTGGTCCTTAGGATGTGCTCAATTATTTATATTATAGGAATGTAAATATAAATTCTTACCACATCTCCACCTGCCAGGTTACAAGGACAGTAAGCAAACTCACATTGCCTTTGTGGACTCAAACATGACCCCTCTTCATTTCTGTCCACTCTTTACTCCAACTGCTATGCTTTTCCTACAAAGAGCAGTGTGATTTGTAAGGTGCTCAAATCGCACCTTAAATCAGTGATTCTTTCCTTCCCTAAGGCACCCTTTTTTCCCTGCCGTAATTTTTCTCCTTGGCTCTGATCACCACCCATGGTGTATATGTTTCTTTATGTGTTTGTGTGATTTGCATCAAGTGTCTCCCTCTCCTACTCTGCTGCCTAGAGCACTCTAGGTGTCTGAACAGCATTGAGAAGGATTCATGAAAAATTCTGTTCTTCTGTGTTTCCATCTCCTATGCTTTCACAATTTGCAGCATGGAATGTGTTTATAGCATTTAATTTAATTTCTTTATTTATTTATTTTTATGTATTTTATACAGGATTTGTTTTATTTATTTTTATGTATTTTATACAGGATCTGAGTATGTAGCTCAGTCTCATAGCGATCCTCCTGTTTTCAGCCTCCCCAGAGCTGGGATTACAGGCCACCATGTGCCACCATGCCTGGTCTCGGTGGTCAGCTCAGTGTGCACAGGGTTGGGGCCGGCCAGGGATGCAGTACCAAGGGTTGAACCCTGGTCCCTGTGCTTGCCTAAGCAGGTGCTTAGGATGCTGAGCTATCTTGCCAGCCTAGCATTTTAAACATATTGTCTACATCCTTTTCTCCCCTAATAAAGCTGACCTCTAAATGCAAGTCCTCTTAATGGGATTCTGCTCCAACAGAATAATCTTTTACAATGTTGCTGGCCTATGTTTCATATTTACTTAAAGAAAGATTGCAGTAATTTTCTTAAAGAGATTTTCAAGGGTGGCATTGACTTTTATCTCTTGCTAAGAGCAGAATCTTGAAGTCTCCTTTCCCCACCTCTGACAGGAGCTCTGGCAGCTTTTGGCTCTTCCTCACTCACTGTGACCATTTAGAGACATTGGTTAGAGTGAAGCAGAAGTTCTGAAATTTAGTTATTCATAGTTGGATCGCCTGCTAAAGGTTCACAAGTTTAGATCCTGACTCCCAACCCATGAAAGATTCAGCAGTAATTCTAATAGAATAAGAAAATGTCCAAGCGGGAAAGGAAAGTAGAGAGAGGGCAAAGAAGGAAGGCAAGACAAAGCAAAATGATGAGAAAATATGGAAAGAATAGAAACAAAATTTTTGTAAATAAGGGATAGCAAGAGAGGTTGGAAGGGAAGGATGAGAAAGAAAAGGATCAAGTTATTCCAAATACAAGTACACATTCCCTATAATGAATATACTCATTATGCATATCTAAAATGGACCAATAACCTTAATTTTTAAAAAGAGAGAGTATAAGGGGAAAAAATGTAAACCTTTGAAGGGGATATGTATTTTAAATAAAATACATTTATTTTTATCTGAAAAAGCAAATGCTTTTGCTTGGCCTCATAGTAGATGTACTTGGTAGGCTTCATATTACTCTTGAAAGCCAGATATTGAGTGAAATTAATTTTATAATTCTCTCAGACTTTATTGAAAACTTACAATAATTTTCAAAAAAGTTAAATACAACAGAGGATCTCTACCTTTCAACAGGTTTTAAATAAGGTTTCTTTATTGGAAGAAAAAAATCTCAATTCTGAAAAAGTGTATGATATGTTTAAAAAATTAGGATATGAATAACAAGCCAATTTTCCCACCATTTGGTTGATTTTATTGGGAAGAGGAAAATAAAACTGGCGCTTGCACTCATTTTCCTACTGTTATCTCTGGATTACCTCTTTTGATATTTAAGAGTCACAATAGGAGGAAAACTCCAGCGAAGGAAAATAGTAAAAGTACCTGGCATGACGTGTGTTCCAAGAGGGAAGGGATGCCAGGGAAGCCCAAGGCATCATAACCTTGTGCCAAGCAGAAGGATGACAGAGATACGCTTTAAAAGAGCAATGGCCTTTTCTTTAAAAATAAAATCCTGACCGTGGCTAAAGGACGAATTGACTATACAATGTATGCTATCTTGGAAGAATAAGTGTCCCAAATGTTTGCCACCCTCACTGTGGCTTGCCTGATGGCAAATATGTTGCAGGAGGACCAATAACCAGAGTGCTGACTTCACCTCCTGCATGCGGGCTGGTTCTCATGTTTTGTTTTTAATGGTGTCGCTGAGTCCACAGAGAATCATTTTAGAGGAGCCCTCTGTTTTAGCCCCTTCCCAATTTACTTTTGCTGTTCTGTGGTTTTGGTTGAAGAATCCTAAAATAAGGGCTACAGGTAGAGAAAACTCAAGAACGTTTATAGATGGTGTTAAATATGCTTTGTGGAAAATGTCTTGATGCATTTGATTATTATTCTGACTTCCTACAAAAGATAAGCATCACCAGGCCTTGTCATTTGTGTCACTTACCTTTTCCCCCATAGCGTTTTTAGTAGCTCTAAAAGCAAGGGTGGTTTATTTTCATTGCAGCCACAGAGAGTTGAATCACCCTGCAAACTGTGTTGCACCCATGACTTCTTTGTGGGACTTCATTTGTTTTGAAACTCCTTTCATAAAACACAGAAGAAATAATGGTGTGTATTCACTTATATGGAGAGTAACTTTTTTTTTATTTCTGGAAATATTGCCCTCTGTGTCTATGCAATATAGAATGCCATTCAAAATAGAACAGACCAAAAAAAAAAAAAATTCACATCTTAGAGATTAACCATCTGCTTGAGCTCAATTCTAAAAAGATCCTGCAGGGTCCTTCCTAACATAATATGCCTGAACAATTTCTAGAGACAATAGGGTGGATTTACTATTCAATTAAAACTGATAAGAAAGTCAGCTTTGACATTCATTAAATAAACTCAGCACTCTACATCCACTCTGGGACTCTTTGTTTCAAATTATCTATCATTTTCATGCTTACAATCAATGCTAATAAATTTTCTACCATAGCAAAGACAATAGCGGCATAGTTCTGTTATTCACTACTGATTTTCAAATCTACCTTCTGTCATTGACCTTGAGTACTAATGTAGCGTGTTGGGAATTAAAACAGTAGTTTTGTCTTTGTTTAATACATCAATTCTCTGCCATGGCTGCACTTTAGAATTACCTGGGGAATTTCTGTAACTTGCTGAGACTTCAGCCTCACCAAGCATGCTGAATTTAATTGGTCACTAGCAGAGCCCACCAGGCTAGTCTTTAAAGCTCCCCAGATGGTTCTAATGCCTGTGAAGACAGAGGACCACTTGCTTTTGCTTGGTTTTGCAGGTGTCCCCATTCCAGCTGCTCAGCTACTTCCTTTGTGGTCTTGGGCAAGTACTCAACTTGTCAGGAGTTTGATTTCCTTATCTGAATCATAGAATTATTTGGAGAACTCAAGGACTTAGTACATTTTATTGTGTCTCTAAGATACTGAGTATACAATGAAGGATAACTGTCATGAGCCTGGATAGCTCAGTGTTTTCAACTAAAGTGATGCAAATAAGCTTCTGGATGACTTAAGTGTACTTTCTAATTTCTCCTCTTCTACAACACCTTTTCATTTGTTTTATGTTGCAAAATTGAGTAAATTTTTGCTTTTATTCTGATTTAGCCTTTAATACGTCTCACAGATTAACTTGATTTTTTTCACCGTGTTCATTGCACAGAATTGAAAATCATGAAAATCAAGAAAATTAAATAATACATAGTAAGCACTCAGTGTATGATAGAATTATTACTGCAATTATTACCTTTCTTATACTATTGCTAATTACAGCTTTAGAATATTTCCGTTGACAACCTACTCACAATACAGCAGAGACATGTTTTGTTCAGCCAAACTGCTTGGGCACCATAAGCATCTGAAATTAAATCAAACCAACGTAATGGCCCACTCTTTAGCCAGCATGATGACTGCATAGAGACCGTGTCAACAAAAGCATGCACCCTTTAGTCACTCTTAAAATCATCATAGCATTGTGGAGAGAATCGGTGTGGGGTGCTGGCCAGTGGAAAGTAAATGAAGTTTCTAGTGCTGTGCTCTCTTAACTGAGGCCCCCTCTGTACGTGATGCTAACCTGTACAATTTCTGTCATGTGCTGCACCTTAGTAAAAGAAATGCAAGTCATTGACTCGATACCAGCAAGCTCTCTCTCTCTCTCTCTCTCTCTCTCTCTCTCTCTCTCTCTCTCTCTCTCTCCTCACAATACCCCTCTCACACACGCTAAAGCAGAGAGGAAGGCAGATTTTTATTTTAGGGTGCTTCATGACCTGCTCTTTCTGCTCCACGTTTTGTAGCATTCAGTGTACACATAGGAGGGTTGCAGTCAGCATGAACTCTAGTGTGACGTGTGACAGCACAAATAGAAAAGGTATCTTCCTGTCCTTGCTGCAACTGCCAATTCCTCCTCCTCCTGCTCCTATTCCTCCTCCTGCTCTTCTTCCTCCTGCTTTTCCTTCTCCTCTTCTTCCTCCTCCTCCTCCTGATTTTCCTCCTCCTCCTCCCCTTCTTCGTCCTCCTCCTTCTCCTTCTCCTGCTCCTCCTCCTCCTGTTCCTCCTCTTCCTCTTCCTCCCCCTCCTCCTCCTTCTGTAGCAGGGATAGAACTCAGGATCTTGTGCCTGACAGGTGCTTACGCTGCTGCACTAGCTCTGTGGCCTCCTATGCCTACACTTAGCATTTTTTCCGCCTCCATTTTCACACCCAATTCTTAATAATGAGGTCAGAAAGGCCATGTGAACAGTCATAATATTCCATAAGATTGTTACAGTGCTGTAGGTGATCTAAGTGTGGCATTAAGACACCCATTTTTGAGAAGAATTAGAAAGGGAAAATTAGGTGTAGACATACTTTCCTAGATTAATTTTGTGTGTTGGAGACATTACTTATTTCCATATGCCACGTTAAGAAGAAAAGAAAGAAGCCAATTATAACTGGAGAAATCAAATGAAATATAATCCCTAAAGTGCTTTAATCTATATCACGTTCTAGTAAGATTGCCATATTCATGCCCTGTAGAAAGAAACTTACTTGCTGTAATTTAATATTAAAGGTGTTGTTTCCAGTGTTATGCATTAAAATGTGGTCAGTCTGCAGCTGGCTTATCACAAGCCGTTGCAGAAAGTTATCAGCTTTGGATAAAATGACTCTGTAGCCTCGTTCTTTTTCCTAAGTTCTCAGAATTTATGAATGGTGCAGTATCTGTGTGGGTGTTGATGCAAGAGACTTACAAAGCAACCTCAGTCTTCCATTCTGCTTAGCATTCTAGCTCTGCTTTTCTCACATCTATCTTCTCCACCTATCCCACCATTGCCCTTTTCTGATCCTAAACAGGAACCTACCTGCATAAGTTCCTTCTCCTTAGGTCCGTTTCCTGTTTTGCTGCATGGTGATATTTCTAAAATGTAATCCTTGTCACATCACTCACCTGAATTAATTTCAACATTGTCAAGATTCCACTTACATCTGATACTCCAGATATTGAACTGTTTATAAATCAAATATGTCTGGTCATACTAGCTATAAAGCAGATCTTCCAAGACTGAAGCATACTGTGACTGTCAAGTTCAGCTTGCTTTTAATAGATCAAGGTCAATGACTGAACTCTGCCACTCATACAATTTCAGAGTACCCCCCAAAATAGATGCAGGTCCTACTTAAGTGCCTGTGTGGTGTATTAGACACCATGCCCAACCTTTCTCTGTCTGAACCTGATTTGTTGTAAAGCCCTACATGTCATAATTTGTCCTTCTTTCATCAGTCCTCCCAGGATGCTTTGCATCATACTTTGTCCTTCTTTCATCAGTCCTCCCAGCATGCTTTGCATCATATTTTGTCCTTCTTTCATCAGTCCTCCCAGCATGCTTTGCCACTAATCCTCTATGCATAGATAATACTGCTCTGCCGGTACACTAAGTATTTTTGGATATTGGAGTGTAATCAAAGGTTAAAAAAGAGCCAAATTTAACCAAACTGTTACCATCATTTTTTTCAAGTTTTCCCTACTAATTAACATTCCTTTCCCTTATTTCCACTTACTTCATGTTTCACATCCTCTCTACTGCTGCTATGAACAACTCTGCCTCCTGTGGTGTATTTCCTACATGTTTTGTTTTCCTCTAACTTACTAAATGTGTAAAATATGATGATCATGAACATTTTTAACTTGAATAGTTACTATACTTCCACATTACTTACTGAAAAACAGCAATTCCTATCCTTACCAGTATAATTGCCAAATCTGAATAATGTCCATCCTTTATATGATTATGAAACTGTAAAGTAAAAATTGCTGTCTTGTGTTTTAAATGGCATTTTTTTGCTATTTCTATGATAATATGTCTTTTCATATATTTGTATATTTTCTGTTTATCATCTGTGAAGCCTGTCTTTTGAATATTAAGCCACGTCTCTTTTACATTTTCTTCTTTTCGTTTTCTTCAAAATGAAAAATTTCTTTCCTTTTCACTGAGGCATATGAGAGCATATGTTATGTAAAAAGGCCTCCTTCACAAAGAGGTTTTGTTGCTGGGCCTGGTGGTGATGTCAGCACATGGGAGACTGAGGCGGGAGGGTCACTTTGAATTTAAGGCCAGCCTGGTCTACAAAGTGAGTTCAAAGCTAACCTGAACTGCATAGTGAAATCCTAAAAGACCAAAAAATAAAAAATAAAAGAAAGAGAGAGAGAGAAGAAGAATGGAAGGAAAGAAGAAAGGAAGGAAGGAAAGAAGGAAAGGAAGGAAGGAAGGAAGGAAGGAAGGAAGGAAGGAAGGAAGGAAGGAAGGAAGGAAGGAAGGAAGGAAGGAAGGAAGGAAGGAAGAGAAGGAGGGAGGGAAGGAGGAAGGAAAAGGAAGAAAATGAGATTTTCTTTTTATTTGGATTTTCAACTTAGGAATTTAATCCACATGGATGTTTTTAGTTTCCACATGGGACCCACATAGAGTTTATTGCCCAATTTATTATGAAGTGTACATTCTGTTTATAAGCTCTCACCTAAAGTTATATATTGATGAGAAAGAAGAATGGTGTAGGTTGGTCACTGTAGTGTGATGGTACTTGCTTATGTACCCATGAAAAAGTGGATGAGTATGTATTTCTTTGGATAGGAAGGGGAGAAACAGAAGTTACTGCCTTTCTTTTGAAATACAGTGTATATTAACATTCCCCGTGCAGTGCAGAGACCAAGCCCAGCTGGTCCTAGCCTTACGTAGAGCCAAAGGAGCTCTGCCTTGCTCTTTGTTGTTCTTTTCTAACTCAGTGCAGGAGTCTCTTGCAGATGGTCACAGCTGATCCCTGATGTGGCGCTGCTGTAGCATTCCAGAGAGCACATTGAAAGAAGTTTGAGACTAGGGTTTCCTATATGCAGGTTGCATGTGTCATTCCTATTCACTCCTCACTGCTAAGAAGTTAACTGTGTGGCTGCTATGCTTCAAATGAATGTCCCCTGAAAAGTTCATGTGCAAGGGCTCCTCCCCAGGGGAGCAGTGTTGGAAGGTAGCTTTCATGGGGCCTTATGAGATCCTTAATTCAGTGGGGCCAATCCCTCAAGAGAGAAGAACAGCCCCCAGACACATGCTTGTCATATGAATACTTCTGCAACACATGTCCCCAGCATGATGGGACATCCTCACTAGAATCCCAAGCAAGGGCACTGTCTGAACTGGGACCTGAGCCTCCAAAACCGAGCCACAATAAACCTCTTTTTGCATTGTAAGACCCTATGTCAGGCATCTTAGTATAGTACCATGAAGCTAAAAACAACAGCCAAGCCTAACCACAAAAGACAATAAATTTTTACATGCAGCTGCAGCAAAATGCCTAAAGAGGGAAAACCATATTGATAGAGCAGGCAATAATCTCAACTATATCATTTACTTTGCTTTCATTACTTGCTCTCATCTTTCGAGGAAGAGGTTTCTATTTATAACAGGTTGCATGGTTCAGTTAGATGTAAATAGTATGTATGTTCTCACTCCTTTTAAAAATGAAATTTTTATTCTCCCCTTATCAAGAACACCTCTATTAAATAGTGTCAATATTATATTTATTGCAGAGGCAAGCATATAGCATTGTGCCATATGTTTATTTCTGAAAACAAAAATAAACACATGACACAATTAAACCCAGAAAGCATTGTTTTCTCTATGGTTGCACAAATAGCTGTTTAGAAACTTGTATAAAATTGAATGGTGGCAATTCTGCCCCATTTTGAGATGAATGAATGAGTGCTGAAGTATAACTGGGCTTCAAAGGGCTCAGTCTGAGGTGTTCCCAGGGAAGAGCCCCACATCCTCCTTTCAGAAATTTGAAAGTCACTCCATTGCCCATTCCAAGTGTCACTTGCTTCAACTGCACATACACACGTATTCCTGCTCACATCTTCCTGCTCCTCGAGCATTCCATCTGAGAGGCATAGGGAGCAATTCACCATGATAATGAATAATGAAGTATCAGAAAATCGTTCCAAACATCAGATGCATAGTTAAATTGCTTGTCATCAATTCATGAATACCATAAAGTGATATTATAAAAATTATATTTTAATATTTTCTGCTGCCATATGAATAGCCAGAAAAGGGTCTGGGGAGATGGCTCAGTAGAATGAGCACTTGCCTGGCAGCTCAAGGGCCTAAGTTCAATCCTCAGTTCCACCAAAAAAAAAAAAAGAGAGAGAGAGAGAGAGAGAGAGAGAGAGAGAGAGAGAGAGAGAGAGAGAAAGGGGTGGGGTGTAAAGTACCAATATCCAGATTTTCCATTTCCTTGGGGTCCAGAAGCTGGAACTGCCACGTTCAGTGGATACAAGAGGACCACTAAGGAAATCAAGTGTGTTATACAACACAGGAGAAAAGGCACTAAAGTGGTTTCATAACTCTTATTCCAGACCTGTTTCCATGTACTAAATAAGCTGTCAGCTTATTGTTGGGTTTGTTTTCCAGGAGAATATAGATAGTATAGGGTTGAGAAAGATGAATTTATGCCAAGCTGCCGAATCTCTGCAAAGGAAGCTCTCCTCCTGTCCCATCCATCTGAACAGGCAAATTTAGGTCTAGGAAATGAACAGGGTCCTAATAATCTCCTAAAACCCAGTAGAGAAAAGAGAATTACAGTTGATCTCAGATTTGAAAGACAAAATGAAATTATTTGATTTCATTCAGACAATCAATAGTTTTGGATACCAATGATATATTCTGTAGCTTTCTAGAAGTTGTGACTTTAAGAGTGGACAACGGCCCTTCTTTGTCTTCATGGGCCTTTTGAACTTAGGAAAACAGAGAACATAATCATCAATAGCCAAGAAGATATAATTTGTAATGCGTGCTAGCCACATGGATACTTTTCTCTGAGAGTATTGAATGGAGAGATTGGAATGAGATTTTTCTGTGTCAGGAGGACATCTTCGAAGTCCTCTCTGAAGATGTCATAAATTATCTGAGATCTAAAAGATGAATGAGTTACTTCAGTCATATAGGGATGGAAGAACACACTTTTCATACTCATGTACTGAAATGGGATTGGTGTGTGCATAAAATAGTTTCAAGAGCCTAGAAAGTGGCTTCTGGTATGAATTTACTAAACAATAACTGTCAGTATCAGGCGCTGTTCAGGATGAATGGATTTCACACTGGGGAAGCTGTAGTCCTGCCTCGGAGGCACACACAGTTTGATGGAGAAACGTCTTCATGACCGTCTCAGTCTAATGCAGGCAATGAGATATTGTGGACTGTTAATCCTTGTGTGTCCTGGGTACAATGGGTATAGTTAGGTCAGTTGAGAGTTTAAAAGATCAAAGATGTCCTAAGAGACTGCTTAGCTAAGACTTGATGAGGAAAGGGAGTTAGCCAAGGAGTACTTGGAGAGGAGAATATTTTCTTGTGTGAAAAACAGTGCGGGTAGTAGTGCTATGTGTTCAGGAAATGTCAACAGCTCTGAATTAAGAGCATAAACTAGAGAATTAAAGTGCCCAGAGGAGATAGATGGTGAAACGCAGGCTATCAGAGGCCTCAGCTAGCATATTTGGGCCACCCACTGAATGGTTACAAAGAGCGTCAAGCAATTTACAGGAGTTTATTCCACTGCCATTATGATGATGGAGTTTATGGAAGCAAAGTTAGGTACAGAAAGTCCAGGTGTTAAATTATAGAGCCTTCCACTAGGGCAGTAATGGGTGAAGAAGGACAAGCAGCTTATCTGAAAAATAGAAGAGCAAGTGCAGTGTGCTTGCTGATTCCTCAGTCAGGACGAGTAGATAAGGAAGAATCGTGTTTCTGGCTTGGGCAAACATGTTTTCCCAATTAGAGATCTTCAAGAACAGATATATCACATGAGAAAGATTTTGTGGAAGTTGATTATCCTAGAAATCTATTAGGCAATTGAATATGATCCTGAGAATTAGAAGAGAGGTCAGAGCTAGTGATACGGGTTTTAAAGTCATCAGGGAAAAGCCAATGCAAACAGGTATAAAAGGTGTTTAAACCTAGTAGAGTTCATAGAGAGTAGATTGGGTGATCCCCAAAATTTGAAAAACTTCTGATATGTTAGTGCCAGTTGGAAGGGAAGCTTACAAAGGCCACTAAGGAAAATTCTTTACTATTTGGGGGGCGAGATTTTGAGCCTTGAGTGTTGGCTGATGAAAATCTAAGGTAGAAACGAAGACAACAAAGGAGTTAAGATTTCCTAAGCCTCAGCCTGACTCATTTTCAATAGGATAAAGATTGCATATTCTTAGATGAAGAAAGCACGAACAGAACAGGTTTATTAAGTAAGCAAATGAATAAGTAAAAGACAGAATGAATGGTTATTAATAGATATCTAGCTTTATCACTTTGTCACAGTGACTAAATAAGGGTAACACATTTCTAATCGTAATAGATGGTAGTAATAAAAATTATATTTAGTTGGTCCCATTTGCATGTGTAAGCCATGCATTATAAAGTAGTTGGCCTTGCAAGCAGCTTAGATATATCTCTAGGAAACCCTCTTTGCAGTATTAATTTATTTAACAAGAGCTTTCTTGTTCTCTATTAAAAATAGAAGTTTGGGGCCAGCCAGATAGCTCAGCGGATTAAAGACACAGGGACTGGGGTTCCATCCCAGGCCTACAGTGCCACACCTGTCCCCAGGGCACACTGAGTGAGCAGTTGAGACTGGGCATGGTGGCACACCCCTGTAATCCCAGCGCTTGGGAGGCTGAAAACAGGAGGATCACTGTAAGTCTGATCTATATAGTGGGACCTTGTAGGCCTCATACTAAATACATAAAAAAGAAAAAAAAAAAAACTAGAAGTTTAAAATCCAGAAAGAAAGAGTGCTTATAGATCTGAAGTCAGAATTTTTAATTATGAAAATTGGACACCATGAACATGTTCATTAGGAAAAAAACATTGCACATGTCCAAGACACACCCTCTTGAACCATCGTACCCACAAATTGCTTTTATTCAAGTCATTTTATGGCACCTCTTACACTATTCACATGCCTTCCACAGATCTAGAATATAGTTTATAGTTGTTAGAGCAAAAATTAGAATATGGAGACACAGAGTGCAGGCCCGACGAGTGAGTGAGACAACTGAGGGCCTCGGGATCCTGAATAGACCCAGAGCGCAGGCCCTGCGAGTGAGTGAGACAACCTGCGGCAGCAGGATCCTGAACAGACCCAGAGTGCAGGCCCGGCGAGTGAGTGAGACAACTGAGGCCCTCGGGATCCTGAATAGACCCAGAGTGCAGGCCCGGCGAGTGAGTGAGATGACCCAGGCTGCGGGATCCTGAACAGACCCAGAGCACAGACCTGGTGAGGGAGTGAGACGACCCAGGCCGCAGGATCCTGATAGACCCAGAGCGCAGGGCTGGCAAGTGAGTGAGATGACCCAGGGCCTGTGGATCCTCATTTGACCCAGGCTGCAGGCCCAGCACGGAACCTTTCAGCAGAACTCCCTGCAAAGAGGCTAGAGGCAAGACCCACCCAGCTGATTCAGGAGCAGAACATCTTGCCAGAGTGACACAAAGGGTTCAGCTCTAAGGCCTGCAGCAGAAAGAAGTGGAGCACAGCAGCCAGATCTAAACAACACC
>NW_004524580.1:10754398-10763051 GCF_000260255.1 Octodon degus
TAACCATTGTTACTATCCTAAAATCTTGTTTTGAGATTTTGTATCACTGTTTTTATTTTTTTTTCTTTCTTTAAAATAAAAATAACTGATGTCAAAAATAAAAAAAAAAATAGACTATGTTTTCTTCCTTATTCAGGCAGTTTATCAAAAAGCATGCATCAAGAAGTGTATACTGCATCATATTATCCATGTGAGGTAGGAAGCAATCTATAAAGGGAAGCCAAAGTTTTCAAGTTATCATTATTCATGAGGCTCTGGGTTCAGGGTACCAGTCATCTAAAAAGAGATGAAATGAGCATTAAGTTTGCTTCTGTGCCCTAGAAAGGTTACAATGAATCTATCTATAGGGAGTGGCTGAGTCTGCAAATTGTTCACACATGATGGGGCAGGAGGGAAACAAGACAGGTCCTAGAAGAAAGAATGCCTGAGGCAATACAAGCTGCTTCAATCTGGAGAGTAGTCAGTTGCTAGGCAAAGCTGTGTCACATGATACTGTATCAAATGTATAAATAGATCCCCTCTCAGTGGTTGAGCAGATCCCTTCCTCCCGGCCAGAGACAAGGTTCCACCTGACCTCAGCTTTCTATCTCTTTTATTTCTCCTTTGTCTGGCTGCCACCTCCCACCCTGGGACCTTCGAGAGCTGAGCAGGACGTGGCAGTTATCGACATGTAATTTGGGGAAATTGCTGTTCTCAGATTCACACGTACACACAGACACAAGTGGTTGTCAAGCCTAAAAGATATGAATCAGTTGTGGTTCAGATGTATATAATCTCTGTGCTCCAGGAATTGCCCACATTTACTGCTAAGGTAAATGGTAGGATAGGGTCAATGACCCAGAGGGCTTGTACTCAGCTAAACAGACTATTAGAGACATCTCTAGATTTAACTCTGTCATCAGTCCCAGGATCCCAGAGCCATAGAAGCCATACAGGCACTGTTTCACCCACCTTTCTCTTCAGTTGTTTCACCAGCTCCTGTAACTCCATGGCCATGTAGGTTGTATGATGGATGGAGGTATATGGTCTTCTCAGTACACTTCCTTGGTCTAGAGGCACCTCTACCTTTACCTTCAGATGAATAGAAGGCCTTGCATGCAAGAGACTATCCTAGAGAGTCCTTCGGAAGTGAGGACTTGAGTATTTGGGGATGCTCCAAGAAGCAATGTATTCTGTGCTTCACAACATAATATCTGTGGTGCCCAGTTGCTGTTCCAGGTCCTCCTCTGCTCACTACTTGCTGTTTCAGGTCCTCCTCCGCTCACTACTTGTAGTGGATCTACTTGCTGTATTTCTTGAATGCTTTTTCAGTATTGTAACTGCCCTAGACATTAGGAAGAAAGGTAAACAAAGTTCCTTCTGTTTACAGAAAAATTTTCTATTGTGAGAGTGCAGAGACAAAAAATGTCATTCAACGATGCTTACAATAAAAGAGTACTAAACAATGCAAATGAAAGCATAAGGCATAAGAAAACAGGACATAATAAAGGAAGCATACTATAGTGGAATAATCACTTTTTAGCTTTCCCAAAATGTAAGAGAGGGGAGTGAAACAACAAGGTTTCAGCCAAGCAAAACTAAAGGAGGAATAGCCTGTGTAAAGGACCAAAGATAAGACTGAAAGTACCTTGGAGCAGAAGGAAGACAGGTGTAAAGAGAGTATAGAAGAGAGAGGAAACAGGAGCAGAGCAGGGAAAGAGGTTCATAGATCAGGCAGGAGCTAATTTGGAGCCACACATGGTGGGCATGCTTATAATCCCAACAGTCTGGGAGACTGAGACAAGAGAAATACAGTTCAAGCGGAACCCAGGCAATTTAGCAAGTTGGTGAGGGCCCTTCTCGAAACAATAAAGGCTCATTGTGAAGACTTTAATTCAATTCTCTGTGCTATGAAAATAATTAATTTGGTAAGTGCAAGGTGAGACCCCTTGGGTGACTTACATGTGAAGATTGATTACTTTTATTTTTATAGTGATATCTGAGGCTACTGTGTGGAGAATGGATTAGAAGGACAAGCTGGAAGCCAGGAAACCCACGCAGTAATTCATGTTGTCAAGAGGACTGACTTGCTCTAAGCTAGAGATGAGAAGGTGGCTCATGTAGTCAGATGTAGTTAGAAGTGGCTATATCCTTCTACCTCAGAACATCTTTTCCTCCAGAACTCTTTCTGTTAGTTGCTACAGTTACCCTGCCTTCCAGTGGCCACACTAATTGTATCCCTGTTATCTTTACCTTCTTTCTTCCTTCCTCCTCTTCAGCTGGAAGCCCATCCAGTGCCATCAGATAACTATGGAACCTGGTGCAGTCATGATCCCTTCTCATGTCTCTTCACCACCTTAGCTCAAGGCTCCACAGCTCCTTGTATGACTTTTTTGTAAAGAAGGCAGTAGTAGGGCTCATGAGATATCTGTGGGGCACCTCCTCCGGTTACTTTCAGCCCACCACATTAAATGCAAGCTGTGCATTACTATGCACATCACCTTTCTGTGCTGCCAAAATCCCACCTCTGCTCTGTGCTCCAGCCTGTTCTTCTTGGCTCTGTGAATTCATCTCTGAAAACTCATGTAAAATAACATCTCTGTGTACTTCAGTATTGTTTCTAATAGCAAAGAAAATAGAAACAACCTAAACACCTAATGGTGGGGCCAAAGTGCTCCTACAAAAGTTTGAGGTTTTCTTCAGAGTTTTATAGGTTTCAAAAGAATGAAATGTGAGACTATCTACCTTGCCAGTTATTTCCCAAGAAACTCCTAATTTCTCAATTGAAGCCTAATTTCACTCTTTTTTACACAGTAGGTGTTATTCTTTGGCATTTGTGGTAAAGATTTATATTGGTAATGAAAATTTTCAGACTAAATAGAAATAATCCCATAGACAAACAAACGAGAAGGACTTAATTTACTTTAATAAAATCCTATCTATGCACAACATTTCTATCTCTACTTTGGATTTTAAAAATGTATAATTATGATTTAGAGTGAGAGCTTAAACATATGCCGTTCTGAATATCCTTGTGCTAAATTTCTCCAGTATTAAGAAGATTTCCATATACAAATCAAGATTTTATGTTTTGGCCTGAAGAAGAATATTAGCATGTGTGGCATATGCAGAGATGTTTATGACCCCTCAGGTGCCTTTTGTGAGAAGGCTAAATTAAAAGATTATCCACAGCATATTGTTCCTCAGCTGAAGGGTTTATAAAACTGAACTTAGGTTTCATGGGTTTTGTGGGGGGAAAAATGTTCCCTTTTTCCATTTTGAGTTTTCTTGCCTTATTTACAGTCCTTGAAGTTCTCACCTTTTTTTAAGAGTAGGAAAATTCACTGGGGTAAAGGACTGGGCAATAGGAAGGGGGAATCACAATAGCTCAGGGAGACAGGGGGACCTTATATGGGTTGCTTTCATTCTTAATGTCGCTGTATTCTAGTAGAAAAGTTCATATCTGAACTTGCCAGAATCAGATTGTACCAATCACATCCTAAGTTACAGCATGTACAGTTAGGGCATTTGAAAGACTGACTCCATGACATGTTCCTGAGTAATAATCTTCAAGTTCTTATATAACACAGAACTTTTGTGGGTTTTACCTAATTTGTCCTCCAATACCATATCTCTTCCTGCTTTTGGAAACTCTACTTCTATGTCCTCCTTGCCTGGTCTAGCTTCTTAATATAAATTAGGAAATAAGTAAGCAAATAACTTGGAGTTAGTAAGGCAATGACACATGTCCACAGTCTAAGCAACTACTAGTGCCTTCAGTTATATTTATTGTATACTTATTCATCCGTACTCTCACATAACAACCAAACAAGTCTTGAAAAGTAAGGTAGCACAAAGCAAATCATCTCAGATTCAATGAGCAAGACTCACCTGCTAACTCTTGCTTTAGACTCATCTTCAATAATGAGTTAGGGAATGATAATGATTATGTGATTTACATCATATATGCTTATGCAATTGAAGAGTAACATGTTTTTACCAAGGCAAAGAACTTAATTTTGTATTCAAAATATAACAACTTTCAAGTAGTGACTTGGAATTTGACTATATTAAAACTTGGCCACCTAGCACTGTACCCAGTGTTCATATCTGAACAAGTAAAACATAAAAGACTTCTCTAGATTTGGAAGTCACATCATTTCAATTCTTTTGCATGTTGTCACTATGCTATTGTGACTTTTGTTTGCTAACATGTTGTGAAATAATAACTTGTATTTCTGTAAAGGTTTATAATTTTTTAGCTATTTCCCTACTTGGTCTATTGTTTATTTCTCACATATGCCATAAAGAGAAGTGCACTTTTATTTTATTTTCAAGTTACAAATCTGATTTGGCGATGAGTAGTTTTTCTAGAATCACACACATAGTGTGCCAGCAGGTGCTGGGCTGCTGAGCTGTGGCCCTGGTGTACATGTCGTAAATATTAAAGGGAGGATGAAAATTCACCTCTTCCAGTTAGCCTAGAAGTGATGATCCTTGCCATTGTATATATGTATGATTTTGAAATAGGGATCATTGAAAATGTTTTCACTGGGCAATATGTTTATCAACATTTTTAGACTTGGGTATTTTTGTTAGTCTCTGAACAAAATGTAATTATGTACATTTAATAGCTCAGAAGGAAATCTTACAATGTTTCCTAAATTCATAATATATGTGAGATCATTTTATATTTTATTTATCTAGAATACTATTTTTCACTAAAAATACTGACGAGTAGATTTCAATTAAATACTCTTTCTACTTGTAAGACCTAGGAAGCACTGAAGTTGTTATCAAAAACTATTGACCGTACTCCCAGAAAGTAACAGTGCTTCTATTAACATGTATTTCTAATTAATTGATTAACAAATTTCTTCATTGTATGGTTGATTTTTCTTATGGACACTGAAGGTCTTGTTTTACTTACTCTTCCATATCAGCAGCAAGTACCCATAAACAATACTGATCACATTTTAAATCAGTTTCACTCCATAGAATATGACAAATGAGAAGTAAATTCTTAAGCGAAGTAAATTACAGTAGCTCATGCATTTAGCATGAATGTTTGTGACATTATTTCACATTTAAAGATAAAATTTCAATAAAGTATTTGCTATTATTAATCTTAAACACTTTTATTTAAGCATTGCAATTTTAATTTTCCTGTTTATGAGCAGTGAGCCAATTGTAATATGTAAACTTTGATTTATTCAAGTAATTACTGATTTCTTTTCCTTTGTAATGAAATAAAATAAAAAGACCCTAAGTTGGAAATTATTTCATAGGTTGCAAATACTTTTTAGTGTTTTTCCAAAAATCCTAGGAAATTGGGTTTTGATGCAATAATAATAATAATAATAATAATAATAATAATAATAATAATAATTTGGTTTTTCCTGGTACCTGATTCTTTCATTCTTTCTGTCTTTCAGTTTGCCTTCTACCCCTAAGTTACAGATATATAATAATGTTGATCCAATCTATCCAAATGCCTAAGACAACTATCATGAATTTTCATCTGTTTTTTTATCAAAATAAAAATCACAGTATCACCATCACTATAGAAAAGCAAAGCAAAGAAGGTAGGGAGAGGTGGGCAGTGGGCCCAGCTATACTGATTGTATTTCCTTGAATAATTTAATCTGTCAGTGTCCAGATCTCTCAGGATAAATTACAAGATCAATTCAGATCATGTAAGCATACGTGCTTTGAAAAATATCGAAGTAGCAAAGAAATAAAAGGTATCTCTATGTTCTATAATTAATGGAAGAACGATTTCCTGACCCATTAAAACAGTAACACAGCAGATGCGGTGCTTTGTGTATAATACATATTGAACAAATAACTGCATGAGAATGGACAGGACTTGCCATGCTTAAGGTTAATAGCCTGCGAATGCTGTTTTTACTGGGGAACTTGAGCACAGCAAGTGGGTAACAATATTATGACGATGACTCCCAGCTATTACAGTTGACAGTGATGCTTCTGTGATTGGCAAGGATACTGCTCCTTGCAGTTACTTGGACATTTTCCAAATTTCAGTCTTACACAGTTCAAAGGTACCTGTGGGTTTCTTGGTGCCCACATGAGAAAAATTTCCTTTTGGATATATAGCAGAGAAAGTAACCGCATGAGTCTCTCATCCATCCCGTAAGCATCAGTCCTGGCAGCAGGTAATGTAGGCTGTTTTACACTCTCTATAAGTGACAAGAGGGGCAAATATATTTAGTCTGTAAAGTAGCAGTGCTTCTGCCCAAATAGGATTTTCTCTATGTTGTACTGCTTGATGATAAAGAGAAATTATAGATGAAGAAGGCAAATTCCTTTTCATTTTGTGCAGATGAAATTAGAGTTTTTCTTGGCAAGAGGTAGAATAGCTCTGCTAAAAATATACTATCAAATTGATGTTTCTCTGTATTCTCAGAAAAGGCAGTTGTCAGAATGCAAACTAGTCATATATGTGATAAGAATGAACTGTGCATTGATACTTCTGATAAAGAAACTGGGTTTTCACACTGGTTTTCAATTACAAGGTAAACAAAGTGGAATACCTGGGTTCCAGATGTGTGCCACCGCATGCCAAGGTGGTCTAGATTCTTGGTAGAGAATAGAATTTTAATCCCCTGAAATGCTGTTGAGATTTAAAGAGGGACATAAGCACTTTGCCTACAGTGGGGAGTGGTATGAAGGAAAAAAAGAGAACCACTACAGACTGGAGTTTAGGATCTAAGTGGTGGGTCTCCTGAGTCAGCAAGGTTATCCTGGGCCTGGAGGCTAGCAGCCATGTGTCCCACAAAGGAACCTACACTTGCATCAGTCTGCTGAAACTGAGCCTGTAACTCCCATCAATGCCAAGAACCTAAAGGTGGAATGATGTGCTTTTGGATTTTGTTGGTGTTTTCCAGCTATTTGTAAAGGCAGACAAACCCTCCAGAGAAAAGCATCCCAAATTTAAGCATTGTAGATACCTCTTGCAATGGCAAGCCAAGACATATAGAAGACAGCCAGGATATGGAGGCAGTGAACAACTTTATTTTACACTAGTGGTCCTGGCCAGGCTGGCTCCCAACAAGAAACAAAGCCAGGCCCCACCCTCTGGTGATCTGGGTTCTTTATAGACTTTTACAGGCAGGAAGTACAGAATCAGAACTGTAGGTTTTTGATAGGGCAGGGCAGGCTGTGACTTTAGGGAACAGGTAGGTCAAAGGAGAAAAGGAAACAGTGGCCAAGAAGTTGATGTGGATGAAGAGCCAGGAAGGGAATTGTGAACATTGGCAAACAAATGAGGAAGCCATATATTATGGGGTAGGTTGAAAAGACAAAAACAGAACAAAAGAAACTTTTCTGCTTTACTCTAAGATTATGCAGTTACTTAAAGAAAACACAGAAATCATATGACCACAATGAAACTGCTCTCCTGCATGAAAGTCAGTAGAAAACCTTTTAGATTTTCAGAGACCATAGATACTGAGCTTTCATAAACATTGTAGAATAACTTTGTGTGAATTTTTAAGAAATAGATAGTAGAGTGATCTTGAAAGAAAAAGCATTATCTGTACCACAAGTCAGTGGTTAAGCAGCAGACACAGATGTGCATACCAAAATAAATAAAAAAGTATTTGGGCAGAATATCTACATTGAACATAAGAAGGAAAAATCAGAGAAATAAAGAGAACTTAGGAGGAATACAGAGAAATCTAATATCAATTCAAAGCCCCATTCAGAGTATAGAATCCAATATTTAATTGTCTAGGATGATTAAAAGATGCATGGCCCAATAATTTTCATATTTAAAATAAATAAAAAGCTGTATCTTGTCCTACCCCGATGATACTATAGAATACCAGAAACAGAGATAACCTAAAACTCACCCAGAAGGAAAAGAAGCTTACATACGAGGCATGCCGAGAGCACATTAAAGCAACCGTTAAAGGTGTGGGACAGCGGAATAAGCAATCAGTTTAAGGTGTTAAAAATAAATCTGTAATACTCATAAAATGTAGGATTATCTTTCAAAGATATTGGCAAAATAAAGACTTTTATAGATAATCAAAAAGTGAAAAATATTGCCACCAATAATCATTTACTGAAAAATAATCCTTAAGGTATGTACTTTGGACAGAATGAAAATAGTTTCAAGATTTAGCTATTATGAATTGTGTTGCTATAAACACAGGCAGGCACGTATCACTGTGATCTGATGTGTTTCTCTGGGGACCATACCTAAAGGTAAAGTAGTTTGTCAAACTATTAAAATTTCCGGTATTATTTTTAAGGAGCCTGCATAGTGATTTCCATAGTGATGTAGTGGTTCCCAACAAGAACATAAAAAGCTTCCTTTTTTCCCCATTAATACTTTGCCAGAATTTGTTATTGTTTGATTTCTTCATAATAGCACCGCAGTTCATATTATCCAAATCTTGGAAGCAGCCTGTAGGTCCATCAACAGAGAGATGAGGACCAGCAAGATAGCTCAGCAGACTAAGCACTTGCTTAGGCAAGCGCAGGGACCAGGGTTCAATCCTGGGCACCATGCGCCATGCTGGTCCCGCCCCTGGGTGCAGTGAGCCAGCCACTGACTCCAGGTGTGGTGGCACATGCCTATAATCCCAGCACCTGGGAAGCTGAAAACAGGAGGATCACTACAAGTCCAAGCTGCATAGTGAGACCC
>NW_004524580.1:10766642-10771415 GCF_000260255.1 Octodon degus
ATAAATATATCTTCTGAGATGTTGACTGTTCTATTTACTGTTGGCTCCCCAGTGCCACAGAATAGGCTTACTAATTAGATGTTGATTGAATGAGTAAGTGAACAAATTACATTTGTAAAAAATTGCCTATAACAGATGAGATAAACTCATATTTTAATATTTATAATCAGGGGAATATAGAAGAACTATCATTTTAACTATGCTCAGATATAAAAGTTCTGCAAGAGCTGGGATGTAGTTCAGTGGTAGAAATTTGCCCAACATACCGCAGACCCTAGAGTTGATCACCAGTACCACAAAACAAGTAAATACCTATCTTTAAGTGACTTTCTTCTTAAAATTTTCATTGTAGAGGGCCAGGGAGATGGCTCAGTGGAATAAGTGCTTCCCTGGCAAGCGCAAGGGCATGAGTTCAATCCCCAGTACTGAAAAAAAAAAAAAAAAAATCGTTGTATTTCATTGTTATTAATTTTCTTGTAATCCTAAATCTTATTTAAATACTAAGAGATACCTTACAGCATCATTTCCTGTTTCTTGGAATGGCCATTGTCCCTGTGCTTGCATGAAGAGGTTTCAGAGTTGAGTTGGCCCACAGAGTAGCCACCTGCACCCTGCTCCTCCTCTGGAGGCTGATAGAAGAGATTGGCTCACATAGAACCCAGGACTTGATTTTCTAGGACTCTCACCTTTGTAATTACAATTTAATTCTTCTCTTGGATGAACCAAGAAGTTAAAGTTCTTCAACTTCCATCTTTGACTGAATTACATAAAAATGTTAAATGGCAGGCATTAGAGCGTGGCTTCATTTCAATGAGCCATTTCAAGATACTGAAATTGGATTTAATTATTATATGCAATGGACATCAAACATTTATGAAACAAATGGCCGACAATTTAATTAGATAGTAAGTACTCATAAGGTATTTTATGTTAAGGACAACTAATGTGCAATTACAGGAAAAGAATGTGTCTCTGGGTTCTTACAGAAAAGAATTGAAATGATATGACTTCCAAATCCAGAAAAGTGTTTTATGTTTTACTTGTTCAGATATGAACACTGGGTACAGTGTAGGTGGCCAAGTTTTAATATAGTCAAATTCCAAGTCACTACTTGAAAGTTGTTATATTTTGAATACAAAATTATGTTCTTCGCCTTGGTAAAAACATGTTACTCTTCAATTGCATAAGCATATATGATGTAAATCACATAATCATGTGATAATGATTATGTGGTATTGGAAGGATAAATTAGGTAATAGCCACAAAAGTTCTGTGGTATATAAGAACTTGAAGATTATTACTCAGGAACATGTCATGGAGTCAGTCTTTCAAATGCCCTAACTGTACATGCTGTAACTTAGGATGCGATTGGTACAGTCTGATTCTGGCAAGTTCAGGTATGAACTTTCCAGAAATGAAAAAAAAAAAAAATGTGCAAAAGTGTGGAGCGATCTTAAGGGCAATATGTGTGCTTATGTTACATGAATGGCGGAAGTTCTGCCACTAAGGCTCCCTTGATTTGCCATGTAGTCACCTGCACCACATTTATTTATTGACACATTTGCAGCAGGTGTGACACCTGGGCAAGTGTAATGGCCTGGATTGCAGCCTGGCATCATCACCTTGCTTGGTATACCCTGATAGAGCGTCTCCTGAGAGATGGGTGAAGGTCTTGCATTGTTATTTTTCCAAGCATGTACCCACAAAGCCTTGGTTCTGTAAAAGTGCAAATAGGCTCCCATACCGCAGTCAATGTGTCTGCATTTTATTTTTAGTTCCTGGGAGGATTTATAGTCTCTGGAGGAATTGCTTAACTCCTGCCTGTGAGGTTTGATCTGGTCATCCTTAGTCAGCACTTGAAATACTTTCCACTGCCGTGGGCATGCAGACTGCAGTGGATTTGCTTAGTGAAATGTATTTCTGCATATCTGTTCTCTGCGTGTGGGTAGTTGCTGCCTTCCTATGTCACGGTGATGTGTGATGATGCTGAATGACCCTGTCACCACAGCATTAATCCTGTTTGCTCGTGAAATACCCTGTACCTACTTTTTGACAAAAATATTAAAAAAGCATCTTGTCTATCTGCTGTGAACTGAATGTTTCTGTCCCTCAAAAGTGCATATATTTAAACCCTAACTTTTAGTTAACAGTTTGTAGAGGTGGATCTTTTAGGAAATACTTAGGGTTAGATTGGACTGTGCAGATGGACCCTTATCATGAGAATAAAGGCCTCATGTAAGAGGGATTCCCTATGTGTCCATTCACACCAAGGAAGTCTAGGTGAGGGCATAGCCAGAAAACACCCTGATCTCCAACTCCCAGGTTCTGAGAACATTGAGAAATATACATGTGTTGTTTAAAGTACCAAGTTTCTGTTATAGTAGCTGTACTGATGAGAGGAAGGGAGGGGAGGGCAAGGGAGGACAGGGGAGATCCAAAATCCTTTTGTAAATGTGTATGGCTACACTAAAGTTCATTTTAGTTTACTGTTTTGGAGCTTCTGGCATGCTCATGTGCATAGTTTTACAGAGTAGACATTTTCCATAATTCTTATCCAGGAACAAATCTGTTGTTGCTACAGATATCCAAATCAGTATCTCTCAGTTGGCATCCATTAAATCAAATATTGTCTCTTTACTGCAAACCTAGAACTCAGTTAGAGAAACGATGGTGGACACAGGTTCAAAATCCTCCCGAATTTGGTCACTGTGGCATCTGTTGTGTCTTTAGTCCAGTACACCACTGAATTATGTCGGTATGCTATGTCTGTACCATCTGACACATGCATATACTTTATATTCCTACATGTAAATATGACGTAGAATGAACAAATTTGCAGAGCAACAAGGCCAGGGAACAATAAGTCAATGTCTCCTTCTGTGACAATGATACTCTTAAATATTACAAGCATAAATACCCACTCCAAACATATTTCTGAAATATGATTTAATGACAAAGTGATTATTCCAGTGAGTTGTTTCTACCCCTGGGAATAAGCAGTCATTCAGTACATATATGCAAAGCCATGCCTCACATACTTGGATGCACCATACCACTGGAAAGCCTTCTCTGGAATGCGATTCGGACTGAGAAAGCACACACGTGTTCATCCTTCCTCTTCATGCTAAAAAGTCATGAACAGAGTGTAGAGTGAATTATGTTGCTCAGATCACATCTGGAATAGTAACAGACAAGTTGGCCCAAAGAAAACAGAGAAGGTCTGTGGGATTTTGCAGCAGCTGTCTAGAATTTTAAGGTCTATCGGTTCTTCATGTTTTGAACATGGCGATGGGGCTTGTCTGTTGTGCGTATTTTTTTCCGAATTTCTTAAATTCTGTTTATTTCCATTCTTTTTTTTTTTGTTGTTTGAATGTAGTTTAAATCATCAAATATTTTTGCTTGTGTAGAACATATATTTAGTACTTTTGCTTCAAATGAAGAGTGTCATGCTATTGCAAATCAAAATAAACAAGGTATTAATTGCATTTTATAAAAGCTGTGAGCGCAACTAGTACCACTTCGGTAGCAAGAGATCAAGGTTTTCCATTTGGATGCCATGAAAGATGCTCCGATGAAATTAAGAACATCAAGAAGCCCAGCTTTGAAATAGGATCATTGTCAGTGAAAAGTAATTCCTGAGGTCATAGTCTTAATTTAGTAGATGTACTTTAAAGTCTGTTAGAAATAACCACTACCTTTGAAATCTGCTACAGTCAGTTTGCTATTTCCCAAACCACAGCTGTTGGCATTTTGACTGCCATAAAAATGAATAGCAGTCCACATTATGGATCACACCCGTTGTAACGGTGAAATGAACCCTATTGTAGCACGGTTGGGGGTGGGTCAAGTGTAGGAGGAAAGGACTGAACATGAACACACAGGAGAAGAAGTGTCACCGACAAACTGAAACTAGTCATTTGATACAGCCTTGTGTCTGTCTTGTCACCTATATCTGTTTTATTTTATCCAAAGCTATTTCAAAAACACAAATACTGTGTTGTAACAGAATCAAAATGAATCATCTCTATTATCTGTCAGAATTTGCCTTGCCGCTGCTAGATTTCCCGTGTTGTTTTCTCTTTTTCTGTCTATAGTTTTGGCAATCTTTGGGCAAAGTTGCTTTAGTTAAAATATGACTGTACTCAAAATATGATGACAAAAAGCTATTTGTGAAAGGAAATCATTGCATTACTTGAGCTTTTGTGTCAGGATTCTACTTTGTGAAGACTTGGTCTACTACATTAATACTGCATTTTTAAAGGGAAGCTTTTTGCCAGGTTGGTCTGGTCCTGGAGGGGTTAACATCATGGATGTCACAACGGACAACTTAATCTCTAAACAAATTGAAATTCAGTCTCTTGTATATTAGGGCTATATTCTGCACTTGGCTCTGTTCTCCACAATCTAAAAATGCATTTTCAAATAAAAAAATTGATTTTCATTCCACTCTACCAATTTCAAAAGTTCATGTACTCTTCTCATGTAGAATTATAAAAGACTTGAAAGAAACTTGAAAATGTGTCTTCTCATAGCCTTATGTCCAGAAGAAAATCATTCACTCTATCCTCTTATATCTCAGCCTTCCTGTCCTCCTCCAAGACATACCTGAGTCTTCTTTGGATGGCATGAGTTTGTCTTTGTGTGTTCAACGGTAAACTCCTTGAGGGCAGCGAATCCATCCCATGTGGGGTCCACAGTAGGGCTCATGTCAGTGCATAGTAGAATTTATATCTACCTCTTAAGTATGCTTTTCCTTTTTTTTTTTTTTTTTTT
>NW_004524580.1:10773292-10776548 GCF_000260255.1 Octodon degus
CCTGGGTCGTCTCACTCACTCGCCGGGCCTGCGCTCCGGGACTCTTCAGGATCCCGCGGCCTGGGTCCGATAATATCATATTGTAGCTATGTTCCATGGTTAAAAATCCATGTGAACTAATAACTACTTTTTATAAGTATAATACACTTTTCTTAAAAAGATTACATTTTTTTCCAAACATTTTGCCTATTTGATATTTTTGACTTTAATATTTTATAATAAACAGTCTGGGAACACATTGTGCCACAAAATTAATGGCTGTGTATTGATAATTATGGCATGCACTGGGGGAGGGAGAATTCAGAATTGTATCCAGGTGCATTAATTGGAAAAAAAAAATTAAAGCAGCTCTTTTTCAAAGGGGCTTTGTTTGGAAAGAACTTTAGTTGTTATATTTAAATATTTTCAGGGTTGTTACTCTGAAGTCATCAGTATAATTTAATGTTTTAACTTTTTCTTAAAAAGGCTATAATATTCTAAGAAATGATAAAAGTGGATAGATACAGATTTTTTCATTTAATTATGTTTTTGTGTTTGAATTTAAAGTTATTTTCTATCTGAAATTGTTTCACCTGAAACTTTTTTTTCAAAAATTCAGCTAGAATGTGGTTACTAGTTTTCTATATGTTACCTATACTTTTTCATTAAAGAAAAATTCAATTTCCCAGCTTCCTGTCCTGTGTAAAGCACAGAGTAGATATCAGATGTTTGAAAATAATTTTTCCTTTCTTGTCACTTTTTTTTTGTGGCCGGCTCAGCCACCCCTGGGAGCAGGGCTGGCACTGAATGTGGTGCCCAGGATCAAACTGCCGTCCCCACACTTAACCTAAGCTTGCCTAAGCAGATGCTTTAGTTCACTGAACTATCTTGCCAGCCTTCTAGTTACATTTATTTTGTATAAATTGCCAAAATGGAACCATTTGCATAAGTGGAAGATTTGGGATCCCCATGAAGGAAAGCTTGAAGGACTAGTAATTGTCTTCCTTTCCCCTCTCGCAGTACCCAGCTGCTCTCATGAACCTGGGAGCCATCCTGCATCTCAATGGTCGACTCCAGAAGGCCGAGGCCAACTACCTGCGGGCCCTGCAGCTCAAGCCAGATGACGTCATCACGCAGTCCAATCTTCGCAAACTGTGGAACATCATGGAAAAGCAAGGCTTAAAGACTTCCAAGACCTGACATAGGAGGACAAAACCCTCATCCTCCTCCACTTAATAAAGCTGGCTTCATGAACAGAAAAAAACTTTCTAGCAGTGCTATGCTAAGAGCTCGTTTTTACTTCACAACCCAGGCAGAGACCATTGAGGTCACTGAATCCACTTTGCTGTTGGCACAGCCATTAACACCAAAAAAGGGGAACATTGGAAACCTCCAGGAGGATGTAATTGTTACCCACAGACTGCAAACCAGAGCACTTAAATGGAATCTTTTGGCATTCTTAAAAGGGAGAGGGGCATCTAAATTACACATTTTGTTCATTTGTTTGAAAGCTAACTTCGAAACTATAATGTCCTTAAACACTGTGAGAGGAAGTCAGTGTCCACTCAGCCACAGTAGACTGTTGAGGTTAAGTGTTAATAGGGATAAATGAGAACGGCGTAATACCCAGTGAGCCACTGGTTGTCCTAATGCTGCTGTCTTCCCTCTCTGGGACAGCCTGCTTATCAATTTCTCAAGCTTAGAAAATGTTTGTTTGTTTGTTTGTTTGTTTGTTTGTTTGTTGCACATTGTGCCAGCATCTAGCAGCATCTGTACTTGTTTCTCAACTGGTGCACATGATGTTTTATGCATTGAATGTCACCACTTTCACACTTTCAAACTTCACTTGCTGATCTTGCTCTGAAAAGGATATGGAGAAAAGAGCTAACACACTTCACAATGGTGTTGGAAGCGGGGCTGGACAGGCCTTATGTTCATCTGGTAGGCATGTTTTTTTAATGTTGTCAGCGTTTGTCCACAAGCCGCCTAGCAGAATTCATTGTATTAATTCTTTTGAAATTACTTTTTAAAATGGCTATTCTTGGCAAAGCTGCACCTTTAGTGTTCCAGTTCAGATAACTCACCAGTCATGTTTAAAGAAGGTATGTTTCCCTGATTTTAAAAAAAATCAAGGCGAAGGGAAGGAATATATGATCAAGATTGCCACAAATTTTGTGTTTGCAAAGAGTTGGAGTGAAATCCTAACCAGATTCTACTAGGCACCTGAACAGCAGTGCAAATAAATTACTTTCATCTCTTTTTGCTCTTCATCAAAGATGTCAAAAATAACTTCTTTTAACCTGCAATAAAATATATAGGATTAGCCTGTATGTGACTGGATTTTTCTGCCAAGTTGAAAAACTGTTTTTCACTAGTAAATTGGATATTTTCTTTCATTATTTGTTATTAGTCACTTCAGTGATCTTTCATAAGAAAAAAGACCATATAAAAGATTGAGAGAAAAAATATATATTGAACATTTTTGGCTTGCAGGCAAACTTTACTGCTAAAAATTAATCTCATAAAACACCGGCCCATGTCTAATTCTTCATAGAGAAATTAGCTGTACTATATCCTATTTATTTATTTATTATTCTACCATAGCAGAGTAACAATGAATTTGATTCATTGAGCCAGTTCTTTGCAACTGAAAGTTAACTTTTTCTCCTTCCCTTTCACACTCCATGTATATATGATCACTGTTTCCATTAAAGGGAAGCTGGACATGCAAATACATTATGTTATGTTTTTCCATTCTATATGTTTATATATCTGAATACAGTGGGATAAAGAATTTAGAGTAGTATTGCTATGGCATTAGTGTCTTCGTGAGAAGGGCAGTGTAGCAAGATGGTTTTTTGATGGATTAATATGAAGGCCCTCTTATATTATGTATATTATTTTGTAAACATTTCACTGAAGGGCCAGGAGTTAAATTATAACTAAATTACTGTGTGTTCAGAATGATATTTAACAATTAACAACAACAAACCCGTTGGTCAGACCAGGACAGTGGGTTGAAGTATATTTTTCATCTTCTAGTGCATTGGCAATTGCAAAGAAAAAAAGGATTTAATATAAGGCTATAAAAATAAAGTCAAGTGTCTAACATTTTATTTATTAAATAGTTATGACTTATGATGGCTTCCTAGTCTTAACATTTTATGTCTTTTTATTGTATTGTTCTTATTTCTGACATTTGTTTCTTAATGAATTCACTCAGTGCACAGTAGAGGTACTTCATGTGACTCGGTTCCCAAGTACCATCAGTAATTGG
>NW_004524580.1:10776648-10788154 GCF_000260255.1 Octodon degus
GCCCGCTCAGCCCACCCTGAGGGTGGACCTGGGGCATCACGTGGTGCTGGGGATTGAACTGCAGCCCCCCTGTGCCTGCCTAAGCTTGCCTATGCAGGTGCTTTGGATTGCTGAGCTTTATCACCAGCCCCTACCTCTTAAGTATGGAGGGCATAAATGAGGTAAAAATATATACTTCCTAATAGCTTCTGATAAATATCTGGGATACACTGAAAGATGACTAAAGCCAAACACATACTAAAATATATGTTTCTTTCTTGTTCATTGCTTATGTAGTGTCTGGCCGAGACCTTGATGTACAGTAGGTACTCAATAAATGTTTGTTAAATTACATTGAAATTGGTATAAATTTATCAGTCCTAGGTCATTTCTTTCTGTTAAATTGTACAAAATTGTCTTCCTTCAGCAAGCATTCATTGAGAATTTGGTTTATATGTTAGTGCTTGGTAATAGCAATGTAAATACAGTTAACAAATTCAATGAATTTCTCACCCTCCAGCAATGTAAATACAGTTAACAAATTCAATGAATTTCTCACCCTCCACCTCCTACTTACACCCAGTAGCTATAATTCATTGTAGTAGATGCTGCAGTTAATATATGGAAACAAAAAATATGGGAATATAGAGAAGTAAGCTGTTATGGTATCTAGTTCCCCCCCCCCCAAGCCTCATGTACTCATGGTACCGAGACTTCTAGAGTTTGAGATTAATTCATGGTCAAGGCTGGAATTATGGATCTTAGTACTGCTGGGATTATGGGTGTGAGTGCTATACCCAGCATAAGACAGACAGCCTGATTGCAGCTTAAGGGAGACAGACTTCCTCTCTGTAGCCACTGCTGCTATTACTCCTCCCTTTGCTCTCTGCTGTTTGCAGCTGCCATGAAGGGTTACCCTCTGCCATGTGCAGCTCTGCCTTGGAGCCAGCTGAATATGGACTTAAGCCTCCAGGAACTGTGAGCTAAATAAGCCTTTCCTTCCTTCATTTTGGGTGTCAGGTATTTGTCCCGGCAACAAGAGAAGAGTAACTGAGACATAAGCTATGTGTAACTTTTTTGGAATGATCAGAGGTTTATCAAAGAGAATGAAAGAAGGAATTTTTAGAGCAGCCATCTCTGATAGGAATGAACACTCAGCAGAGCATGTGGCAGAGGTAGAAGTTTCATGTGGCTCACGCAGAATGGACACTGAAGGATTCTTTGGGGTGCCAGGTTGTAAAAGATTTACTAGTACTAGGATAAAAATTATGGATTTTTTTTATAGTCACAGGTTGAAATCTGAAATATCATTTGCGTGTTAGAAAGAGACAAGTCTGGGTTAGTGACAGATTGGAATAGGAAGAAACTAAAGGTTGAGGAATCACAGGAGATATAAGTTAGGAAGGGAAGGACAAGTCGAATTTATATTGTGCCATTAGAAATGGAGAATGGTTAGGAGACGTATAATACAAAGTAGCTTGCTCACCTTAAATTATTTTCTTATTGTCCTAAAAAGACAACTAAGAAGAAAGCTAGAAAGTAACGTATCCAGAGGAAGATAAAGGCTATAAAAGTAATTTATTCTTCCTGCTCACTAGTGAGGAGCTGCCATTTTTCTCCATGTACAGTAGTCCAGGATCTGACACAGTTACTATGAGATCTGCAAGGGATTCTACTGTCCTTCTCTAAAACCTATGCTATGATGTCCCAGATTTCTAACTTCACCCTCTCCCTCCACTGAAAATGAATCTGTATCAAGGAGTCTTAATTTTATTTACTGCAGATTTTTCTGTTTCAGAAACCATAGTCCTGCTTCTCAGTCTTGGAAAATATCAGTCCTCTGTAGGCCCTGTCTTGAGATGGTGCAGGCTCTGTGTTCTTGCCTTTTAAACGTTACCAGGTTGTGAAAATCCTTACAAAGCTTATTTGGTCCAAATATTAAAAACAGGCAGATCATAAGAGAGAAAACATGAAAAGCTGATAAACTTGTGAAAGTTGTAATGAACTTTTCTAGTCACCTAGGAAGACATTGAACACAGAATATGATGCTAGTTTTATAATTTTCACTTTAGCGAGAATGAAAAAAGCTGATGTATGCTTGTCATCATCCTTTTCATTGGTGACATGTACCATCCAACACTCACAATACAAAAGAGGAAAGATTTGACTTGGCCCGTGGAGTCAGAAGTTTCAGTCCATGGTTAGTTCCCTTAAAGACAAACAGAAGGGCAAAGGAGAGAAAAGCTGTTCACTTGTCTGGAGACTAGGAGGCGGAGCAGAGGGAAGACCACCAGACTGAGACTGTACCCACTAAAGGCAAGCTACCAGGGTCCCACCTCCACCTGGGCCCTCTCTCCTAACAGCTGGCAGCGCTAGGAGCATCAGTGGATTAATCCAGAGATTATTTTAGGGCCTTCATGATCCAATGAATGATTCAGGAGACTCTTAGCATCTTCCATTTTTAAAAATTTCTTTAGAAGCAGCTCTGCCGCCAGAGCTAGCATTCATTTAATTTTATACAACATGCTCTTTGAGGCTGAAGCAAATTTGACTGGTGTTTAATGCAAAAGAAACATATGAAAACTGTTCTTCAAGCCATTTCTAAAGATGAATCACCCCCTTTCTTAGCAGAATCAATACTGTAGCCACAAAACCCCCTCCAAGTGCTTTTGAGGAGGTGTGCAGTGGCTCAACCCAGGCAAGTTAACAATTAAGATTATTTGGCCGAATTCCTCCCAGGAGCCCCCTTAAATTTAGGAGGAGGAACAGTGACATCATAAGGGACGTGTTTCTATTGGGAGCAGGACTGAAATGTAGACATTTGAAAAGAGGACTTGGGGGGTTGGCCATGGTTTTATAATTGGGAGTAATACACTTGAACACCCTGGGAGGCTGGTTGGTAAGATCTGGTGAACAAAGATCACCTGTGATCCAGCAGTTCTATTCCTAGAAACTCCTACAACTCTGTACACAGATGTGCACAAGAATTCTGATGGGAAACCTCAAATAGTGACCATTCCATGCTTAAGATAGCCTTTCAGTGAAATTCATGTGAAACAATCTACCTTACATATATCAAGATGAATAAATTTAAAACATAAAACAATGAGCTAAAAAAACTTCAAGTTTTAAATGATATTTGGCAGAATGTCATTCCACAATGAATGATGTCTATGAAATTAATAATTCTAAAAAATGATATTTACATTTAATATGAGGATACCAAAAATAAAAGTATAAAAGATATACTGGAATGATACATACTGATCAGGACAGTAATGTGGAATGACACAATGAGAGATTTAGGACTTTTAACTATATTAATAAGGTTTCTATCTGTCAGGTGAGTATTGTATTCGTTATAGCCTCTTTTTTTTTTTTTTTTTTTTTTGTAACCAGGAATTGAACTCAGGCCCTTGCGCTTGCCAGGCAAGCACTTATTCTTCTGAGCCATCGCCTCAGCCCCAGTTGTTTGTTTGTTTGTTTGTTTGTTTGTTTGTTTTGTTTATTTTGAGGTACCAGCATTGAACACAGGATCTTGCGCTTATCAAGCAAGCGCTTATTCTACTGAGGAATCTCTCCGGCCCTATATCCTCTTTCTTATGAGCCTAAAATATATAAATACTAAAATCCTACATCCAGCTTTACTTGTGCTTGTTCATTTTCTCTATCAATCACCATTTTATTCAACTACCTGGTCATCTTTTTTTTCTGTCAAAATCATTTTGTTTAAGTAGTCAAAGAAAAATATTAAGGCTTGACCTAAGGTGGAAGAAAAAAGCAGAATATAGTTAGAAGGAAAATCGTTCAAGAAAGATGTTTGAAGCAATTACGAGAACTTAGCTTTTGGTTGTGAACATGTGCCTGTGTGTGTGAGTGCAGACCTGTGTGTGAGAGGTGGACACTCAGGCCTCTAGTGAGGCTTTAGACCCCCCACTAAGACTGCTAAGGTTACAGTGGTGGAGCTGATATAGGAACTGAGGAGACAGAGGTAGTTAATGTTGTCTCCAGCCACACTATACTTTTTCTAAAATCCTAGCCCATTATTTTAAAACCTTATTAAGCAATCATTTATTAAAGATCTGCCACATCTAAGACACAAATTAAAGTTATCCCTCAATTTTATGCATAAATGCTCTTTTCCATTAATATGTTTTTAAAAGTGTTTAAACCCTTCATTTTTAAACATCATGATATAGTTGCTGCTCCCATAAATTCAACTGAGTAAGCAATTTCAGTGTAATACAGTTGAATGGTAGCTTGCAATGATATTATTTCATAACTGCTTTAAGAAGAGAATCTATTAAAAACTTCAGGATGTGCAAACATTTGCGTACAAGTTATATTCAGAAGGAAAACTGAAGGTAGTTTTGAATATATCCCCCCAATTGGGTGGCATACTAATTAATGACTAGGGTAGAGTGAGTTAAGTCATTCTAAAGTTATTTAGTTCATACAACAGTAAATATACAATGTAATAGATTATTGCATCAACATGAGTAGATTTTTTTGAAAATAAATGGATAAAGTGGGAGGCAAATGTACAATTAAAATTAGAATGAGTTCTCAGTTATCTCTAGCTTCATCTTTTCTGTACCATCACTTGCCTATTGATTGTCCCTCATGAAGGAAAAGTGGCATAGAAGCTAACAGGATTCACACAGCCTACCTACCCCAGGGCTGACCAGCTCCTGTCCAATTAGAAAACTGTGACAACACCTTCCCCGCTTTTGCTTTCTCTGGTACCCTCCAAACCTCTTTTCTATCTTCTGTGTTTTAATTCTGTTTGCAATAGAAACATGAATTCCCAAATGTAGGTCCCATATGGTTCCACTGTTCCTCCTCCATAATTTTCTTTCCAAGCCAACACAGTAGACTAAGGCTGGAAGAATTACTGTTTTAATCGTGTGTGTTAAGGATATCTATAAACTCAGCTGAGACTGGTGAGCCTCAAAAGGCCTTGAATGAGAATCAGACCTCCATAATCTTGTCTTTGCTCTTCGCTACCCCCATTAAACATCCATTGTTTAAATTTTGTGTATTTCCTCCAACATTGGGCAAATAAGCTATCTTACTGTTGTCTCATTAATGAGACAAAATACCCAGTGCTCAAAATTAAGGAAAAAAAGGTTTATTTAGCTCTTGGTTTACAGAAGTTTCAGTTCATTCTCAGATGGATCTAAGGCGAGGTGGCATGACAAAGGAGCAACATTTGAAGGTGGCAGAAGATGGCCAAGTGCAAAGTGGGGAAAACAGTAACCCTCGTTTTTCACCTTATTCTGTAAGCGTGTTACCTACTCCCCAGCATGGGTGCAGCATTCACAACATCTCTGTGCCCTCCTCTTGCACAGGATCTGGGTGTTTACAAAGTAAGGACCCTGGGCTCCCTGCTGAGTCACTTAGTTCAACTTTTAAACTTATTAAAGTTGATGCAATGCATCAACCATTATAATCCACCCCTTGTCAACTTGGCAACCAGACATATTTCTTTAAATAGATTTCCAGATACAAAGACATGCTTATTCTTAATACTTCACACCTTGATCATTATGACATCGATGAAACAATCCTTTAAGAAGCAGTATTATGTCTATCAACATCACGTTGCATTAGAACCATAACATTTGGCCCCTGGCCCCTCAAAAACTCTTGTGCATCCTTTTATGCAAAAGGCATTTAGTCCATCTCTAAGAGTTAGCCAAAGTGCTAACAGATTCAGTGCTGCAGAAAAGTCCAAGTTCCAAGTTTTTTCTGAAGTTTAAGACAGACTGTTAGCTGCAAGCTACACTATGCAAATGAAAAGTTAAATATTTCCAACATTCAATAGCACAAGATATACATTAAAAGTTACAAACAGAAAGATACAAATATATGCACCCAAAACAATTAGGGCATACATTAAGTCTTGTAGTTCCTTGTGCAGTATCTTGTAGAACCTGTGGCACGTTGTGAACTTCAAAGGGTTTGGGTGACTCCACTATTATAGCACTTCTGGTAATTATAGTTCCCATACATAGCTTCTCTGTTGGGTCCAATCTGCTCCCTCCTTGTAGATTTCCTTAGAGATACCCATCCCTGGCTTTTCCAAACTTCATCACATATTTGGCTTCACCCTAAGAGTGTCACACATTGCCATCTCAAAGGAACACTGCCCAGACTCCCAGACCTTCTCAAATCATAAAGGAATCCCTCTTTACCCTTGCATCCCTTGCATTCTGCATGCACCTAAACCCAGCATCATGTGGATGATGCCAAGGTTTGCTGCCAGCTAGAGAGGTAGTGAGACTTTCTTCTTTCTAGGCTGTAGGGGACAAATCTCTGGCCCACTGGGTACTCTGAATCTGATCCTAAGGAACAAATTTTCTATTCTGTCACCATTCTGGAACATAGTGCTCTGTGACTTTCTCTTCAAAGAAAGTCTTCCACTTTTTCAGTTTAAGGTTGCAAAGAATAGAGATTTGCTGCATCTTATGATGCCCTCAGGCCATCTTTTGCATTTCCCTGTTGCTTCTCAGCAATCAAGATTTCCTCATATCTATCTTTGAAGTACCCTGCTTTATAAGAGCTTCCATTCTGGACAAACTCAGAACAATTTAAATCATACAGTTGGGCTCTTTGCTCTTCATTCTTAGCATAGATCTGGCTAAAAGCTGCCAACAGAAGCCATGTCACAGCCTCAACATTTGACTGCCTTGAAGTTTCTTCTGCCTGTTTAATTAGTCTGCTGCCATTAATTTTAGTCTCAGGCAGGGTCTCTGGACCTGAGTAAAATGCAGGCAAACTTTCTGCCAAGCCATTACACACATCATCTGGAGTTCAATAACCAATGTTTCTCATTGGAAACCTCCTGAGCTTTGTCTTTCCCAGCAGGATTTCTATCAGCCTTCTGGTCTTCTCTGCTCTGACCAGAATTTCATAACACAGAACAGCATAAGGCATTCCAACTCTACTCTTTCACATGACATCTCAACCTTTCTAAGCTCTTCCTACAAGCCATTCCCGAAGGCCCTTGAAACACATGGTCAGGTATAATCATAGCAATGACCCCACTCCTGGTACCAATTTGTCTTAGTTATTTTTCTCTCGTTGCTGTGACAAAATACCTGATATCCAAAATTAAGGAAGGAAAAGTTTGTGTAGCTCATGGTTTGTTTAGGCTTCAGTCCATATTCATCAGCTTGCTCTAAGACAAAAGCAACAATTCAAGGTGGCAGAAGACAGTTACAAGCAGCAAGAACTAAACAGAATGAAGTGTAAGCCTCTTTTTCTCCCTCATATTGCAAGCAGGCTACCCTCACTCACACCATATCTTCGCCCTCTTACACAGGCTCAGAATTTTTACAGAGTAAGGGCCCTGACCCCCTGCTGAGGTACTTAGTTAACCTTCTAAACTTCTCAAGTTGACACAATATATCAGCCATTACATAAGCCAAAGACCATACTAAAATAACCCCTGGGAAGAATTCCACAGATATTTGAAAAAATACATCATTTTCTGTCTCAGTATGGCTGCTGGGCATCCCTTTTGACGTAAAATATCTGTCCTCTTCAATGTGACAAGAAAGGTCTGGTTCTCCTTTCTAGTCTGTGATGAAGGAGATGTTGTCTTTCATTGTAGGGAGTCAGAAGTCTCATGTTAACTGGCCACGAGCTGGTGCCTCTTCAGTGAACAAGATGGAAATTCCATCCACTGTCTTCAACAAAAGACAGCACGTGTGTGGGAAGATAGCACTGGTTGTGGATGGAGTTCTTTTCCCCAGCCCATTAGTTACAGCTGGCAGCTAAGATATAATCAGGCAGCCAGCTGAAAATCTTGCATTCAGTTATATAACCATATAGTCTTTAAATCTATTTAGAAACCCTTTGCATGGTCTTATTTCCATACCCTCTCCTTCTAATAAAATTTAATCACTTACAGCTTCTGTTAATAAAATTTCACTTGAGCACTTACTGGATTAAATAATTGCATAACCAAGAGAAGACTTCTCTTTACAAGTGGATAGATATTTGATCTGACATTCTTTGTTCTCTATGCTACAACCTCTTATAGGAAATTTCATCACAAATGCTGTAAAACCATATAATCTTTGATCTTGAAGTGACCTTTATAACAGTGCTTATTAAATTTTAACGAGCATACAAAGCACCTGGGGATCTTGTTAAAATTCACATTCTGATTCAGTAGGTAGGGCCTGAAATTCTGCATTTCAGCCAAGTACCCGAATGATATCGTGCTGCTCTGAATTCTAGTTTGTGTGTCTAAGCCAGAGGACCTGAAACCATTTAGTCCAGTAAACTTCCAAGGCCCTCCAATACACCACTGTGTAGGAGAGACATGAAAGCTTTATTAAAATGCAAAGCCCCTGCCCTTGCAAAGACAAAATGACATCTAATTTTGTGGCCATGGGTATTTAACCATCACTTGAGATGTTTATGTCATTTATGTCAAAATAACTTTCAAACCTGTTACCTAGCCCAATGATACTTAGTTATTTAGGTCACATGTTAGCAGAACTATTGGTAAATTTTCTGAGTTTCCATTTACTTAAATAAGACGCTATAATGATGTTTTATAATGCATGTTCATAGGTTTTTAAAATAAAAATTCTTTCTATCAATTTATACAATTATATTCAAGCAATTAAAATGTTAAAACTGAACCTAACATGCACATCTGCATAAAAATATGTAACAATGTTCTTAAATATGCTCATTTTTAATTTGTATACTTTTACAAAGTATATGTGAGCTTCCTTGAGATCTTTTATCCCCATTATCTTCACAATGTCAATATATGATTATTTTTGTTTAATGAGCAACATACTATTGCAGATAATGCACAGAGTTATTGCAACATCATAATGACAATTAGCATTCAGAATTCATTCATCTGAACACATTTAACTTCTTAATTGTGTTTTCATAAAATAATATTAAAATACTAAAATTTTATTCAGTCATTTGATGGCCAGAAGTTAACTCCCAAGGATAGAAAAACCTCAGGCTGCAATTTAAAAAAAAAAAGGTAAAGTGGCTATGTCAGTACACTTCACCATCTATTTTCCTGGCCTTAATTATAGGCTCATTGTAATGAAAGCCAGGAAGGTGGCAAAAACAGAGCCAGTTAGCATTGCCTCGGCATCCGGATTGACTCTTCTTCAGGAGAAGATTCTGGCTTGTGTCTGTGAGATGATAAAAAGGAGTAAAGGAAAAGACATTTTGTGTTTTATTCTCGTGTGATCTCTACAGCTGCACTATGAAGCAAGCATTGTTACTACACCATTTTAAGAAGCTGGAGTCAGAATCCCTCACTCGTTCAAGTGCACACTTTTCAGTGGTGGCTTTGACCTAAGATCTTCGGACTCCATTACCTTTGAGTGTTTTTAATGAGCAGTTTCGTTGCCGCTCTAGGCATGATAGGTGCAGGGTCCCTGGTAACCAAGTCAGTCAAGAAACAATTCCTTCCGCACAGGACCTTCTGGTTTCTCTCAGCCCCAGAACTGGGCTTCTATTTCTGGGTGGTATGGAATGATCACCAACAATGGTCCTCCCTCCCTGTTTCCTCTGTTTCCACTCAGTGTAACAGAAAGTCTTAACATTTTATCTTCTTACCCTGTCTAGTAATTCAGGAAAGTGAACATGGTTAATAGCTGATTATTTCATAATTGTGGCGAGCACTGTGAGAAGACATAATTCAGAAATGTGTCCAGACCTCAGGATAATAATGGTGGTGTGGTATCAAAGTTCTTTTAGGAAGATGGAGTAGGTGGTGTTATTTTCAGTTCCCAGTGTGGAACTTTTCACTGCACATTTAATTTAGAGCTATGTTTATTTGGATTGGTGTTTAAAATTATAAACTGACCATCTGTATTTTTCTTGGTAAGTATGGAGTCATCCTGACCAAAAGACTTTTGAAGGTCAGGTATAGCTTATATTTGCAACATTATTTTGGGGAAAGAAAAAAGTATATTGAGAATAGCTGGATATCATGGTGCTTACCAGTGATCTTAGCTACTGGGAGGGAGAATGACAAGTTTGAGGCCAGGTAGGACAGCTTAGCCAGACCGAGTCTTGACAGCAAAGGGTATGAGGCCTGGGTGCATAGCAGAACACTCTCTGAGTTTAATTCTTAGGAAAATGAAAGAAAAGGAGAGGGAAATAAGATTTGAAAGTATCAACCAGTAGTTGCAAATTGAAGAAAATTTTTGTATGCATGCAGAAATGTGTAGCTATTGAAATCAAAATTATAAAGGCTTTACCATAACATAAGTTACAAAGATTCATATGTTAGGTGGGATCAAGAAAAGTGACCTTGCTGCTGGTAGAATATCTCATTTGCATCATTCTGTTTGGTGAATTTGTTCATATTTTTCATATCTTTCTAACTGCATGCAAAGAAGGTGTTGTCATTTCAGTATTTCACAAGTGAAAGAATTGGGGCATAAATATATTAGAGGACTTTCACTGAGGTCACAGTGACTGAGCAAGAGAACTCAAACCTTGTTCTCTTAAAAGTCTGAATCTGATCATGTTTTCCTTCCCCCTTTTATTTTATTTATCCTGTAATATGCCATCCTGTTTCCAGCATTGTTTCAGCTCAGAAATAGTCATTTTTATAGTCAAATATATTTAGCTGAAAAATACATGCAGTAGAAACATTAAACTATAAATATAATTGATAGTTATTTTAGGCTTTTGCACAAAGTTGGAGGACAATTAATAATTGACACTATCTGTAAAATGAAAGTCTGATCATAACATAAACATTGTTTATTTCATATGAAATCTTAAAAAAGTATTTATGGAACTGCCAAACTCTTCACTGTTAGCAGAAATGGTCCAGGAAGAAGACAAAAACAGAACAGCCAGTATTGATAGAAAATAAGCAAGAAATTTATTTCCTTGGGAAGTACTGTATTAACTACTATCTCAGGGTACAGGGGTGAGAATCTTTAACTATTAAATTAGAACGCCAGGCCAGGGAGATGGCTCAGTAGAATAAGCGCTTCCCTGACAAGTGTAAGGGTCTGAGTTAAATCTTGGATTCCACCAAAAAAAAAAAAAAAACTTTTTAGGGGGGTCGAGGAGATGGTTCAGTAGACTAAGTGCTTGCCTGACAAGTGCAAAGGCCTGAGTTCAATCCCGGTTCTGCCAAAAAAAAAAAAAAAGGAAAAGAACAGAAAAAGTTATGGGGTCAGGGAGATGGCTCAGTAGAATAAGCGCTTCCCTGGCAAGGGCAAGGGCCTGAGTTCAATCCCTGGTTCCGCCAAAAAAAAAAATACATAAATAAAATAAAAATAAATAAATAAGTTAGTACGCCATAACTCCCATTTTTAAAAACTTATAAAACACTTAATACTTTCTTCAATGATAATATCATATTTTTTTTCATTTTTTTTATTTTTTTTATTTTTTTTATTGACATCAGTTATTTTTATTTTAAAGAAAGAAAAAAAAATAAAAACAGTGGTACAAAATCTCAAAACAAGATTTTAGAAGAGTAACAATGGTTAGTACATTGTGTGTT
>NW_004524580.1:10793599-10807991 GCF_000260255.1 Octodon degus
GGGGTGGGGGGCATCAGAACATGATCAAAAAATGTCTCCGCTCAGGGATTTATGGTGGATTATTGCAGACAGTGCTAAAAATACAGAGCACAAGACAAGTTTACTAAATTAAAATTTTATTTTTTGAGAAACTGTTATTTGTATAAATTATCAAGATTTGTAGGCTTTCCTTTTGTAGAAATAATTGTTTTATGTGCCAGAGAATTTCAATTTTGTTTTCAACAATAAAGCATTGATAACAAATGTGTTGTGTAAGCTTCTTTTTAAAATCTTCTACAGCATCAGCAGCTAAACTCTGGGATTTAACAGAATCAAGAGAGAAGTTGAAAAGAGTGCAGGTCAAGCATCAGATAGAGATATATTATTTTGATGAATAATTTCTGGTAGTTAAATAAGGTTTGCCTCCATCACCATATTTACCATGTTCAAAAGAGATGACAAAGTTTTATTTTCTTTGATTACTGAAGTAAGGGAAAATGTCCTAGGACATTCCTATTCTAAGAAGGCCTAATTGCCAGTTTCTTGTCTAAATAAGTTATTTGATGAAAATGGCTATGTTTAAGAGACCCTGATTCTCTAATTCTGGGCTTAGTTAAAAGCACAATACTAGTTTTCTAAAAAATGTGGGTGTAACACATATAGGAGTTGGTAATAAAGAAATCTGGAGTCTTAGAAAAGTTGCAAACTGACAACAGAATTCTAATCTTGTTAAAATTGTTGTTCTATAACAAGGTGTATATATATAACCTATTTTCTTTAGGTGAAATTTGGCCCTGAGGATTTTATAATATGTTAAATATCCTGTGGATATGTGAGGATATATTTCAATTCTACAGATAAAATCAGGATGTAGAGGCAGGGGACAATGTGCCCAGCTTCTCTGAGCTCACATGGAGCAGGCCTGTCCCATTCGTCCAAAACTCCTGGGTCCTTTGTGATCCAGGCTCTCAGACACGATACCAGAAGCCTGGAAATCAGACTTCTCAACTTGGGATTTTTCAAACCATTTCGTCTTCTACAAGATCACAATTTCTAACTCTTATCACAGATAATGGTTGAGACTAAGGAAATTCATGACAAACATAAAAATTGAAATGGTGAGAACCATACAAGATTTCAGTTATTGGGAAGCTAAGACAGTTACTTTGCATTTCAGGACTATAAGTGCCACGAGTTAAATGATTTAAACAATATCCCAAAACTAGGTTGTTAACAGTAGGTGGAAGATTATAAAGATGTCCCTTATCAAGAGAAAGTGGCTTTTTAAAGTAATGCACAGTTGATTCTACTTTCAAGTCAAGGTATTATTTAAACTTCATTGAAATAGTATACTTAAATGAAGTTTTGGCATTGTTTCTATGTTCTGCTATATCATTGCTGAGTAAAAAAATAATAAAATAGACCACAAATGAAAGGCCTCTCATCTACTTACCTACTTGCTAATTAAAAAAAAAATTAGTTTGTAAAGAAAATGTGGAGAGTTTGTGACTGTCCACTTGACATTTGCACCAGTGTGATAATAGTTTTGACTTAGTATGCTTCTAGGAAAAACAAAAGAAATCATCTAAGTCTTGATTATTCATCATTTTTTGAAAAGAGTAAAAAAAATACAGAATTTTAAAACATCATTGATTACTCATTCTAATACAAGGAAATAAGCTTGGTTTCTGTGGAAAATTCTAGTTCACTGTAGCTCCAGAATATGATTTTTTCATTTAATTTAAATATTATATTCAATATTAGAGAATTTGCCTCCTACCATTTAAAACTTGATATACTGAAGTTGTGTCTAAAAAGTTGACTTATCAATTAGAATTGCCATATACGTAAGAGTACAAAGTGGCAGCACAGTTTTGCTAACTTAGGCTTAGTTTTCAGGAGAAAATAAACTAGTGATGGGCTTCATCTCTCTGTGTCATTTTGGATGGTCTTCCTGCAGGGTTCAACCAGAGCGGCCCTTGAGTCAGCTTTCGTTCCATCTGCCACTTCACTGCATGTTGATCTTTGTTGTTCCATAAACGTTTGAGATGTATTTTTCCCTCTGGAGACTTCTTGGACGTAATTGTTTTGTTTACTTAAAATTCCTGTAACGCTTTCCTTTTAGCTTTCCTATCCCTTCCCTCCCCCTTTTTACTGATGATCTCTGATAGTACTGTGCTAATATTGCTGAAAAGCAGAGGGCTGTTGTTGAGCAAGAAGTTTTTGATCAAATGAGAAATTTGCAAATATATGAGATGCTAGGGTCAGATAATTTAGATTATAATAGGAATCTAAGAAATTAGTTCATGTACTATCTAAATGTCTGAGAAAAGCTTCCACAGATTCACAAAAGAAGGAAAGTCAAGGTGGAGAAAAGTGTAGCCCCTTGGGGGAGACTTAATGGGCCTCAATCAAAATTGTTTCTATGGTGGACAATTCTAAATTCTCTAAAATTGTTTCTAGAAGAGCTTACTTTTATAATATAAATATGTTTTTGCTGGACATCAAAATAATGATTTGGAGAATTTTGTTGGAATTACAGTGTTTTAAAATATATTTTAAAATGTTCCACTATGCTACCAAATAATTATTATAATATTCTGTTGGAATGTAGTGGCTTTGTATTCTATGCTATGGAATGATGCCCAAATGTTATCATATTTTGTCCTATTCCAGTGAATCTCCCAGTTGTTCCATTGATAAATGATAAAATGTGATTCTGTTGCAGGTATTGTAGCACATACCTGTAATTTCAGCCCTCTGAGGGGCTGAAGCCTGAGCAACTTAATGACTTAGCAAGACCCTGTCTCAAAACTAAATACATAAATAAATAATGGCTGTGGAAGTAGCTCAGTGTAAATATGCTGTGTTCAATTTTCACTTCCACAAGATAATCATAAGAATAGTGAAATGTCAGCAATGCTCATGAATTAATCAAGGAAGCCTTTTGATTAAGTTGTTGCCAACTTGGTTAACAGAACCAATAACTATACTGGGCTCATATTTACTCCAAAATTTTACCCTGTATTATCATGAGACAAGTAGCCAAATGCTCATAGAAATCACTCACGTTAGGGAGCAAGAGTAAACATGGGTTTGGCCTCAGCACTGACAAATGAAGAAGATGTTGTTCAGGGCAGACAGCGGTTAGTGATAGGAAAGCTTCGCATTTGCAGTAGCTCTGACGTAAGTTACGTTCTACAGAGCCCACCATTAAGCAGAATTTGTGAACGACCTGGGGGTGGTACAGAGACAAAGCTCTGAGTAAACTCAATTGAGGTCACTGGTTTAAAACACAAAATATTCATTTTATTGTAAATTCATAAACTATATCTAGGGGCTGGGGAGATGGCTCAGTAGAATAAGCGCTTCCCTAGCAAGCACAAGGGCCTGAGTTCAATCCCCGGTTCTGCAAATAAATAAATAAATATAAATAAATATAAAACATATCTAAACGAGTGCACTGCATCTTAGTGAAAGAGCAGAATGAAAGCATTAGGCTGGAGAGTAAACCTTTTATGCGTCTCTCTCCTGCCTTGCAATGACCCTGCTGGGGAGCTGACCTATCCGTGATGCGTCAGCGAGGCAAGCTCATTTGCCTATTGTCAGTATCATAGCACGTGGAAACATTTTAGAAACCCAATATTGCAAATTTGTTAAAATATGCCAAATTTCAGTACACCCAACCAAACTGGATGCAGTCTTTCATGAAGAAAGCAGCTTTTCTTTTTTGTCTTTATTCAAGGTAGTTCTTTCAGCAAGTAAAGATTTTTTGGAGCATAATAACTAGTTGAAAGCTTCCTTGTAGGCCAGAGAACAGTTGTGAAATATTAACAGCTGTCAGTTTTTCACTACAAAGTGACAATAGAAAATGTGTTTATTATAAGGCTTTAGTGGCTAATTGTTCTGATTCTTTTTCACTGACTCTCTCTCTCTCTCTCTCTCTCTCTCTCTCTCTCTCTCTCTCTCCATCATAAAGTGTTTGTGTGCATATGCATGTACACACACACACACACACAGTATAGAAAATCCACAGTTAAGCCCATGTCCAAATATAAGCATCTATATGTTAGATTCTTCAGAAGCCAGTGTCATTATGAACAATGAAATGTAATGTGAAATGTTTTGATTCACAGGAGAAATAAAGTAAAATCAGCCCTTTTTACTCTGCTGAGTGACTTAAATTCAGACAGACAAGTCAAAGAGAAAGGAGGGTTAACATTGCCTAAGATACTGTTACAAATGCCGCTGCACATTGCTTTCACACTGTCCAATCAAGTGGTTGCTGGACTAACAGCGTCAATTCTTTCATATATACATATATATATTTAGAACAGGATCTACAAGCTCTACAGTGTCTCACTACATAGATTGGACTTACAGTGATTCTCCTGTTTTCAGTCTCCAAAGTGCTGGGGTTACAGGCGCACGCCAGGACGCCCAGTCTCAATCACCATCTCAGCATGCCGCGGGGTTGGGGACAGCATGGCACATGGGGGATTGAACCCTGGCTGCTGTGCTCTAAAACATGTGCTTTAGTCCACTGAGCTATCTGGCCGACCCTTAACAGCCTCAATTCTTTATGCCGAGCATTGTTGTCCTTTTCACTCTGGAAAAGAAACACCATTCAGAAAAAGGAGATGAGACAAATGTAGATTTTTCAGTTCTCTGTGTTCATGGTAATAAAACTTTACAAATTGACCTTTAAATACCTTGGTTTATGTGTACTGTATTTCATCTTGGAGAATTAAGCAAATGATCAAACACTACAGATTTTCTAAAGCAACACATTGAGTGATTCTGAGTACTGCTGAAATTAAGGTAATCATGGGAATGTCCAATCATATCACCTGTCCTCTTGGTTTTACTACCTCAAGTGACAATTTATCCCATTATATGGCAACTTCATTCGGTGTACTCCTCGGAATTTCAGGGCAGGGCTCTTTCTTACTAGAGATATAAATCTCAATAAACAAAGGTCTAAGGATTTCATTTTTTCTACTTTCAAGGGTATTTTTTCTAGTTATATAGTTGTATCTCTTGCATGAAGAGTATTTCCAAGGGTCTCCGTATTTTTTATATTTATCTCTAAAACAATATAACACATTCGCCTCCAACTGGGAATTCAGAAGCTCCAAATGGCCATGCTCAGAGCCACATCCAGCGCGAAAACAGGTCTATCATCCACTTCTGTGGCAAACATTCATGTGTGTGCGCAGATGCAATCAGTACATGAGAGGGGCCTTTCTTCCTGGTTTTTTTCCTTAGGCTTTGAAGTTGAGATGTCATTCCAAAGAGTTGACATCTAAAATGCATTTGTTCAAGAGGAGAGACTGATTCCAGAAGCATGGCCACAGGGTCAGAATGCTAAGGATGTAGGCAAGGACCGTTCTACCCTAGAGACACATGGGCTTATCAGACAACTTAGCCTTTGTTCAACCATCTTGTTGTTTTTATTTGTTTACCTGGCCTGGCATTTGGGCCATAACTGCTTCTATTTAATGTGTTATGCCTACTGAAATTTCCTTCTGCGGTGCAGGTATTAGCTGAGCTTGGCCAATTTGTTGGCTATCATGGGTCATGCAAGATATTTGGGGCTGCTTTTTAGCTCTATGAATTGCAGACTCTTGCATGGCAAAGTGCTAAATCCCTACTTCTGCTATTCTCTCTGATTTCCTCCTCTTTGTTCTGCCATTCGTTAGGTGTGGATCTAGACTTTTCTGGTGTCCCCAAGAACCATTAGCACACTTTAGGCTTACTTTACCAATTTGAGGGACCAGAGCATTTTATTTTATTTTTGCATGTATTTAGTACAGGGTCTACAGGGGCTCGCTATGCAGATCAGACTCATAGTGATCCTCCTGTTTTTAACCACCCAAGCACTGGGATTACAGGCATGCGCCATCATACCCTGATTCTGTTGCTGGTTCAGTGCACCTCGGGGGCAGGGCCTGTGCTGCACACTGTGATTCGAACCCCATTCCCTGTGTCTGCCTAAGCAGGCGCTTTAATCCACTGAGCTATCTGGCCAGCCCTCAGGGCATTTTAAATGAATTAACTTAAAATTGAATTTTGAACCTCCTTATTCTTAGAATTCCTCCCACTGCCCACAGTGGGCACAGTTACCTCTTAGCTACCTATAGCCATGGGCTGTAGCCTGCTGACAGACTATGCTGTCCTTCATGGTTCGTCCCATTTTCTGGAAGCTTCTCCTGCAAGAGCTTCCAGCTATATGGAAAGTGGACTATTCAGAAGTTTTCCTAAAACAGAATTTGAGGATGGGTGGTCTACAAGTGGGATTTAGACTTCACACTTGTTTTGAAAAATGCAAGTAAATATTTAGGACCCTAGAGGAGTCATGTTTTTATTTACCCTCTTTATCTGGCATCAGTGAGAGGCAGCTGACCGATGCCTGTGCATGTAGATGAGCATTGACTCTGTGTGTCACTGGAAACGACCCCTCCTTGGCCTGTCCTTGGGAGTATTTGGGTGAAGGCTCCTCTTCTAATCAAAGTCTTCTCCCTAGTAGGCGACTTTGACATCTGCTATCCATATATTTTACTATACATATAGTCTTGAATTATTGGAAATATTCAGTGATAATTACTACGTAGCATGTAAAATATTTTATAGTTTCTTTAGGGCTAAAAGAGCATTAAAACATTTTTTTAATTTTAAATTTTAACAACATCTACAATGCTGTAAAACATTCCTTTTCTTTTTCAAGTAGTCTTAATGCTATTATTATGTTCAAATATTATGCGGCTCATCAAACTTAACTACTTGTTGGTGTTTGGCAAATGGACTTTTGTAATTCATCATGTTAGAAAAATATCCCTTTATGTGCCATATTTACTCAGAACAGAGTTATTTTTAGTATTTCTTATCTTAAAACTAATACCATTCAACTATATTTACACCAACAGTTGTCCATGCCTCTTACTGCAGAATGTAATTTTGATAGATGGAGACAAAATGTCTTCTACCGTGGTAACAAAAAATTACAGAAATATTTGGAAACATACATTTCTACTTGACTTTCATATTTACCTTAACTGGCATTAATAAATGAACACCAATAAGGTCATCCATATGCAAGAATTTTGGTCTTGATTTTGTAATATTAGTAGGCTTTTGAGTTGAATAATAATAAAAAACTTAAGCATTCCTTAGCACCTGATATACATTAATTTGTGAGGTGGTTAAAGTTGGTTTACTTTTCTTTGAGCAGAAGACTATGACAAACCCTATTAAAAGTCCCATCATTTTAGGAATTTCTTATCTGCAGTGTCTGTTTGCATGATCTTTCCCCAAAATTGTTTTTGGTTGAGCGAACTTGATTAATGAGCTGTTTCATTTTTCAGGATAAAGCTAACATTTTCCTTTTCACAGAAACACTAGCAAATTACTTCATTAATATCAAAAAGCTCTGATTCACACATAACCTTTGAATAAACAAGTTGTGATACTGTTGGCAACATGCTAAGAGGTATTCCTGTAAGTAGGCTATAAAGGAAATTGCCTTTGTAATTAAATGTATAAAAAGTGATCTTGGGTTTTGCGTGGTGTGAATCCCTATTTTTCCTCCCTCTCCTGTAAGTAGAGAACGTGTAATTGGGCCAAAGCAGACTGCAGAATATGTTTTTCTTAGGGTTCCATTTGCATTTTCCTCACTGCCGAAAGCCAAGGACTAACACTAAAATTTGTGAAACTTGAATAGAGTACCAAATGCATAATTTTCGGACCTTCCAGTTTTCCCTTAGAGTATGGCAACAATAGGTAGTCAATCAAACATTGGATGAAAAATATTTATCCTTCCAAAAGATGTTCTCAATAATTAATTCCCTAAAAAACCAAGGGTGGATACCAGTTGGTCTAATAGACTAGATAAAAGACTTAAGAAGAATAAAAGATTTTAGAGAAAAATGGGTGAAAGAGTAAGTCAATAAGATATTATTCTTTGATCCCATATCATCTTCTTGATGTAAATTCACTTTCACATAGAAAATTAAGATTGCCCTATATTAGACTACTAGTGATTATCTATCCAGTATTTGTTTCTCCCTTATGACAACTATTAGAACTCTCATTTTGCAATATGGTTTGCCCCACTCCAGTTTCTGAGTTGTCATGAGTCCAAGCCTGAGACTGCTAAATTATAGGCTTGTGGGCTAAATCAAGACTTCCATCTATGAGCTCAGGTTGGCATGCACAATTTTGAGTGGTTGAAAAATAGATTAAAGGAGTATTTCATAATATGTGAATGTTATATCAAATTTTGGTGTCAACTTTTGTATGAACACAGGATTACTCAAATCTATAGATGCCATGGCTGCTTTTACACTAGAGACTGTATGTACCACCAAGTTTGAAATATTTACTATCTAGCCTGTTACAGAAAGAGTTTGCAGACCCCTGGTTGAAGCCAACTGTGATACTCCTGTCTCCTGCTTTTCCAGGCTCCTGTCCAGCTGGCAGTGCCCATGTGACAGTGAAACACAAACAGTTCTGCTAGAGGGAATTCTGGAAAGGCTTGGCTTTCTTCACATAAGGCTGGCATCTTACTTCCCTTCCGGCCTTGAATATGAAAGTAAAATCTGGACGTGAGGGCAGCCATCTTGTGACCATGGAGTGATGAATAGAAAAGCAAAAGCCAGCGCCCTAGAGGAAGGGAAGGGGCCTGAGTCCCTGACAGAATCGTTAAGCAGCTGAACCACGGCCAACAACTGCTTACAGCCAGACTTCTGACTTCATGTTATGTGAGGAAAACTCACCCCTGTCTCTAAGGCATCCTTGGTGTGTTCAGTAGCTTGTGGGCAGAAACCCTCCTTCCTGAAACGCCTCCCGCATTCCTTCTTGGTGTAGAATTGTAGCACTGACCTCCTTGCAATTAAAGAGAGAAAAGGATTATACCCTTAACAGCCAGACTCAGGTTAAAACCCTTAACAATGTAAATTCATTAAAGATGCTCTACTCTTGCTCCTTTCATACAGCAACAAGCCTTTGATGTAGGGCCACTCATTCCTCCCAAAGAGTCTGGGCCCATCATCTACAAAAGATGTACATAGATGCCCTTAGCATCTGCTTATTTAAAACCTAAGGCCTTCTGTGGGCCAGAGGAGAGCAACCCTATTGTAACTGCAGTGGCAACATACAATTTTAAACTCATACAGGGGTGCTTGAAAAATCTCCAAGGTACTAAAGGATCCAGGACCAAAGATATTTGTTTTGGTAATCACAAAAAAAGTCTGACATTTTTTTCCATAGCCTCAACCCCTCATGAAAACGATCATCTCCAGACTGTGTGATTCTTTTGTTGGAAATTCACCAACTATCCCCTCGGCAGGGTACCTTGATCTAAATAAATTCTTGTCACCATGTGCTCACTTCGGCAGCACATGTACTAGACTGTTGTCACTTCTCTGTACCTTATTTATCCATAAAGTCTTTCACTGGCCTGCCTCACGGGCCCCCATCCACTGTCTCACACGGGGAGAATCTATTTGGTCTTGATTTTATTAGGAAAGTAGCATCCACTGGAAAGCCCTCCCGACATTCTTCCTGGTGCTCTTTCTCCACAGATAAAGGCACATAGGAGGTTGCCCATGAATAACAAATGAATATCCCAGCTGCACTGATTTGATCACTGAAGAAATGGCTAAGAGAATAGTCTGCTATCCTTTATTATTTCAAATAAATTACAGAGTAATGACATCTACTGTTATTCATGGTGGCACCCTCCTCTGTTCTCCTTTAATGATCAGATCAGAATATTATTTCAGGCATTACTCAATATTGTGTGCATTATGTCACTTTGAGAACTCAGCCCTGGAAACCGTAAGGACAGCAGCAAAGTTTATTCACCTATGTCACTCCAGCATCTAGCATAGTGCTGCATGCATTATAGATGTTGGAAAAAAAAAATAAATGGAAAGAAAGTAGGCACTACATTTTCAGAAAAAAGAATAAAATACTTAATACAAAAAATATTTTTTTTAATTCACCAGTCTATTGAGTGTCTATATCTACTTTTTTAGGATGAGAGGATAAAGTGATGAATAAAATCACATCATATAGCTCAGTAGTCTAAGCCACGTCCAATTCCTGGTACTGCAGGTGTGCCGTATGGCCCAACAAACACATCTGGGTATGCACCTGTCATCCCAGCGCTGGAGAGGCAGCAACAGGAGGATCACTACAAGCCCAAACTACCTAGTGAGACCGTGTATCAAAGGGAAAAAAATAGGCATCATAATAGAAGCTAGCATTTTTTTAATACTTACTAAATGCATTTAAATTATTTTCAAACATTCCTGGAATATTTTACCTGTACAATAAGGGGTTGGGTACCATTACTGCTGTTGTGGATGGTTTTGTAATGGCACATAGTAATAACAGCAATAGCAATTACTGCTATCTCTACATTCAGAGTCATGTAATTAGGCCACATGTGATCTCACAAAGTTGTATGATGACAAATGATGATTAAATATTAGGCAGGTATTTTAATGTTCTCCAGAGATTTAGAACCAATAGGTTGTGTGTGTATGCCAAGTTATATATAAATATATAAGAATATGTTTGTTGTTGTTTTTTGAGATAGGGTCTAGATATGTCGTTCAGGCTGGTCCTGCACTCACTGTGTACTCCAGACGGGCCTCAACCTCACAGTGATCTTCCTACCTCAGCCGCCTGAGTGCTGGGATCACAGACATGCACCACCATACCCAGCCATGAGGTTTATCTTTAAAGAATGAAAAATAGGCTGTTGTGGAGGCTGTCAGACACCATGAGATCTGTATACAGAAAAGTGGAAGCCTAAAGAGTTGAAGGTGTGGTTCATTCTGAGTTCAAGGACCAGGAGAATTGGTGGCATAAGTTCTGGCCCAATTCTGTGTTTGAAAGTAGGAACAAACCGCATGTGGCAGCTGAAACAGAGACCAACTGACACAGCAAATTCTCCTGTACTTGGCCATGTTTTCAATTTGGGCCTTTAACTTATTGAATGAGGCCTACCTGCTCCAGATCTATGCATTCAAAGGATAACATCTCCAAAAGATCTTCACAGATGTGTTCAGATGCCTGGGCACCTCTTGGCCTACTTGGATTGAAACATAAAAATACCCATTATATGTTGGGCATGATTGTACACACCTATCATCCCTGGACTTCAAAGGCGGATCACCATGAGATCCGGAGGATCACCATGAGCTCTAGGCCAGCCTGGGTGCATAGTAATTTCTCTCTCTCTTTCTCTCTCTCTCTCTCTCTCTCTCTCTCTCTCTCTCTCTCTTTCTTCTTTCTTTCATCTCTCTCTTAAATCTTTTTTATTTTTTTATTTTATTTTAACAAGAAAAAACAAAAAGCACATTTTGAACCACATAGGGCAACCCTGCTTCAAAAACAAGCAAACCTAACTACTTGGCATCCATGCGCAGCTCCTTAAACTATAATTAATCTCTAAAGAAAAATAATAATGAAGGCATGAATGTGCCTCATATGATACATCTATATTGTGTGTAACTGAACATGGATGACATCTCTTCCCCAGAAGATGAAGAAAGTCCTTGGGAGATGTATACTCTTCTTATTATCCCATGACTTAAATAATATGATATAAAATTTTTAAAATGATTAAGTACTAGCATATGAAGTCAGTATATCTCATTTTGCATGATAATTTACAAAGGGAAGAAAGCAGACAAAAACATTTGCTATTCCCACACACATACATTATCATAAACTTTTAAAAGAAAAGTAGGAAATCCAAATGACAATCATAGTTCACATTTCTGAGACTGCCATCTGGTCACAGCTAGATTTATAGCTATTCTTTCAGTGTACATTCTGTGTTCTCTTTGCTCCTTGGTTGGTTGGGATTTAAAAGAGAAATGACCAAGCCTTCATTCCTGACCTGTCTGGGCTATTAGTAGTCCTGCTGAACCCGAGGCCATTGCTCTAAATTTATGGGTGTGGCAACATCAGAGGTGCCCGAGGGATGGCTTGCATCCCACACATACCCTCAGTTGTTCCAGCTTTAGAGCAGTGTAGTCTAGCTTCCCCTCATGACTCAAGAATCAGTGACCCTGGCCAGCACAGTAATTCCCTGTAGATTCGGAAGCCTGGCACAGAAACTAAGATGATTAGTGGTTGCCTTAATTCCCAACTTAACAACCTTAATTGTGTCTCCACGTGGAAACATTTCTTACTTTGAAAGTAAGACTTCAGAGTACAAGGCCACAAGAACAAGGAACAAAAATCCTGTTGGAGGTCACTTAGTTTCAACCACTTGACTCCTAGACCTGTAGATCCTGGCAGGCATCCACGTGGGACACAAATATCTTCACTTTTTTATACACTCAGGTCTTTACAGTTACCTTTTCCCTAATATTCTTGTCCGCAACTGTCCAGTCTTGTTCCTTCAGAATTACCTACCATGCAGCCAAACCACTGGCCACAGCGCACGGAGTGGTGTGCAACCCTCTGTCCAGTCACTTTTCCTTCAAAGTAAACTAACTCACCAAGTGCACAGCATGAAGTTCTGCCCATGGGGAGGCTTTTCCTTCACCACCGCACTTCCAGGATGTCCCAGAAACAGGCCACAGTGCTGTAATTGTCTAATTTCAGGCATTGCAGAGCCATGTATAACTGAGGCCTAGATCTTCTTTTCCCTGTCATCTGAGACACAGAACTCCTCGGGAACCCATAGGTACAGGCTTGGAGAGAGGAGCCAGGGCAGCAAGAGTGGGGACCGCAGGCATCTGGAAAGGAAGATAAATGTTGCAATTCCTTTTCATTCCTCTTCTGTCCTCTATGAATTCAAGACAAATTCTACTGCTGAGTGATTAAGTGATTACACAAGTCTGTAACAGCTATGTCAGAGTTGTTGCTCATAAAAATAAGACTTTTATTTCACTTTCTCACCTCATTAGTTATCTTCTGAATCCCTAGATTTGAAAAAGTTTTGTGTTGCGCTGTGTTAATGAATGCCTGCTGCTGTGAGGGCATCGTGGGCACGAAAGAGGAGTAAAGCGTACCAGCAGAGGGCAGTGCTCTGAGTAATGGAGGAGAACAAGCCCTCTGGAGTAGCTCTCTGTATGTGGGGAGCAGGAGTGTGAGACCCGGAACATGGCAGAGAAGCGGACCTCCAGACGTTCCCATGAGTGCATCTCAGTCAAAACCTGGGAAAACTGGAAGGACTCACACTCATAACCAGTTGAGTCCAAAGCCAGAGCAAAGGTCTTGGGGTCACAGACTGCATGCAGCCAAACCCAGGTAGAAAGGGGGGAGCAAATCCTGGAGCTCTGGATTCCTCCTGTGGGCCACAGCCTGGCTGGACCTTTCTGCATACTCAGAGGACCCAGGTGCTGTGAAATGGAGAGAAAATACAAAAGAAGACAAGCAGCATCACTGCATATTCACAATGTTATACTTTTCATAATATTGTTATTTTGAATTGATCATGCTTTCTTATTTCTATATAGATTTAGTCATTGGTTCATTCTTTACCTTTCACTTATGAAGATTTTCATAACCTTTTCTAATAATACAAACAAATGGAGAACTGAGTCAAAGAGGGAGGGCTAGACAGAAAGAGAGGGGGAGAGAGACAATCATGTATGTTTAAGTTTTTGACATTAGATAAAGAGCTTGAAGAAAAACATGATAAAAGTACACTTTATAAGCCCTTAATGTGCAGTAAGATCACCGTGAAAACTGACTCAGTTTTCAGGAGTCCAGTTATTCTCATTCTAGGTCTGTCGACAACTAGCATAGTCATTGTCTTCAAACAAATGGAGAGCTCTTAACCTGTCAGAGTCAGCAACTCCTAGGTCTTCCTCTGCCACTTAAGCCTCAGAAAGTCTACCAAACCTTTCCTATCTGTATTCTTTGCCTTCTGGTAAATGGAAATAATATAGATGTTAAACAATAGAATAGATACATCATAGGAGAATCATTGTACATTTAAAAATGTTCTCTCCTAGTATCTGCTTAAAAATAAGATGTTGAAGTAACTGATCTTTAAGATCTCACATAGTTCAAAAATTCTAATCTGTTAAATTGACTTTGTTTTCATGAAATTGTCATAGCGGTTGCTCTTTTAACAATATGTGTTAAAAGAAATTATCTTGGAATCACACAACTAATTTTTTTTGTCATAGTCACTAGAGAATCCAAGTGAAATAATTTCAAACTGGTAGTAAACTGACTATGAAAGTTAATAAATCTAAATCCCTAGAAAAGAACAACTACAGACAGATGAAAAGCTTTGTGTTGGTTTTGTAACAGTTTGAGACAAACATCTGAATAGGAACTAAAGTAATGAAGATCTTTCTCATTCTTTTCTGTTTTGCAGCACTAATGATTGTCTTCAAGAGTGAGTTAGAAAATATTTCGGATCACAAGAAAGAAT
>NW_004524580.1:10808091-10858444 GCF_000260255.1 Octodon degus
TTTTTATGAGTAAGACTGACATCTGTAGAAGAAAAAGAGAAATTTGTGTAGGAGAAATGCTGCTTTGCATCTGATGGTAACACCGAGTGTGCAGGTTCAGAATAGATGGGTTCAGCCAGGTTTGATCCTGATGGCTTCCTGGCAGCTGCCTTGAGGGTAGAGGAAGAATCGTGGGTGGGATAAAGACAGGAAATATTATTTTCTAAGGCACAGAAGCTGTATCCAATACTTGACAGTGTTTTTCCACTCAAGTCTTCTCTATCCAGAAACATAGTTAATTCTTTCTAATTTGGCAGGAAAATTTCAGAGAAATAAAAGGACTGTTTAATTTCCCAGGATTGGGTCGCTACTAGAGAAGCAGATATAACTTCATCAGGAAATGAGTTTGTCTGACTATCAGGTCTACCACTTTCCTGCACTCTGCCAGGCTCTGTTTGGGAAACCAGGTGCAAACTGGTGTCAGCAACCTGGGCTGGGGGGCTATTTAGCACCCGCAGTAGCAGCTTGACCCTGATTGGGATAGAAGGCATTTGGCTGAGTGCACTCATGGAGGACCATATGTCTGCTTGTTTGTTTGTTTTAAAATCTCTAATTTCTGTAATTTACTGATACATTTTTTGATATATGTTCATCATTGGGATTTGTACCTGTATATGATGTCTTGATTCATCATTTTTCCCCAAACCCCTTCTCCCCCTCGAACCCTACTTTTCCTCCTTTCTTACAAAAGTTGATTTCCATTTTATTCTTTTTTTTCTCTTTTTTTTCTTTTCCTTCCTTGCTTTCTCTCCTCACTCTCTCTAGTTCTCATTTCTATTGGAACATTTTCTTCCCATTTCATAATATCTAGTGCAATTTTGGTCCTTATTTATACTTTTGAGTTCTCACCCCAGAGAAGCTTAATGTTCACACGTGTGTGCTCGATTTATTTCACTTGAGAATATGGGCTCAGATTGTATCCATTTACCTAGAATCTCTGGTGCATCCTCAGGGTGCTTAGGTGGGAACCCCAACAGTAAAAACAGTCTGAGACACAAAGGTGCCTAGGGTGGTGCCTTTCTGCTTTGCTTTTCAATATCCCTGCAGGGAGAAATTACTGGTAATAACAGTGCAAAAATATCTTGTATATAAGCACTCTTTTTATCATTCATAAACAGCATATATATATATGTATATCGTGTTCATATATTACTGTATTTTGCAGTTGTGGAGGGGACGCTAACACACAGGGACCTAAAATGCTAGCAAGTGGTGGGCATAAATATAAATCAAGGCCTCGTAACTATTTTGCATTACAATTCCAACATTCCTAGAAGATGTCTCTCTGTTTTAACATAATTTGCCAGTTTCACGGGGGATGGTAACGCTTACTTCCTATTTGAAATTAAGATCTCTTACTCTTTTAAAAACAAAACTTCTTATACAAAGCATAATGGCACAGTAATGAGATTTCCTGACTAATTCAACCATCTCTGCAGACCCTCAAATATTATTCTCGCTTTGCTTCCTGTGCTATCCAAAGGGAAGTTCAACAGGAACAGTAGGAGGTTGGGAGAGCATAGAAATTGGAAATTCAGAAAGGTTGAATAACATATAAGAATAAGCCCTAATGAATAGCAAAATCTTGGTTTAGAAAAAGTACCTTTTTGGTAGTGCCCACAGGGTGGAGAGAAGTGACCCTGTTACTTAGAGACAGCTCTGGAACTTGGAACAATCTCTCTCTTTTTAGTTTCTTCTCTTTCAAAATGTGTGATTCTGCTAAAACAATCCTGTGCAACTGAATATCCACTGAACAAAGAGCATAGATGGTATTCTGAGTAAGTATGAGATTCTAAGAATATTTTTGGATGGAGTCTCTGTTTCTTGCTAATTGTATTTGATCTCCAACATCTTGAGAGTGGCACAAGGTATTCACTGAAGGTGAAATTAACCTGTACTAGCAGTTTGGTGTAAGAAAATAATCTCGACCCACCTTGTACTGACTGACAAAAAGTGAGAGACATTGCTCTGAACCGCTGGAAAGCCCCTGTTGAGATGCCTGATAACTCACGTAAGAAAAAAAAACAAAAACAAAAACAAAACATAGCATTGAGCACCATGCTTTATTGTTTTAGTTCTTTGTTGAAGAATACCAAAAGCTTAAAAAGTAGGAGACCAACCTAGTGCATCAGATATATTCAAAATTATACAAGTGGAAGAAAGAAAACATTTATGGCAATGATTCTAAACTAATACTGAAAGTGAAACATTACTTGATCTCAAATTACTTCTTTTAAATCAACTTGGGAAATGACATAACCATATTCAGTTCCTCTGAGAAGAATTGCACAGTTCCAACCATCTGCTAAATTAAGCAGCAGTGATTATAATGAACATTTACAACAGACCTGATACAAAAGGGGATAATAACTTGATGCATAAAATCAAATCCTGGGAGACTGTTGCAAACTCAAAAATAAAGATCAAAATTAAGAAAACAGATTTTTCTATGTGCTCACACTGTAGGGGCAGTGAAGGTCAAAGTGCACTGTATCGTTTCCTTTCATTCTTTGTCTCTTAGGGAAGAACTGCTACTGATTTCTGTGAAATTGCTAGTTATCCAAATTCTTTTTTACTGTGTCTAGTCAGATTTCTGGTATTCTTTTCCTCTCCTTTTCCCTGGTGGTAATGTAGAGTCTGTTCCTATTCCTTTATTTTTCTTGTATTGGTAGAGGTAAAGGAGTTTGCAGCGTATGCTCTGACATATCAAAAATCCAACACATCAAAATTACCAATCACCTACGGTTGAGTATCCTTTGGAGATGGCACCTTAATTAGCCTACTGAGAATTTCTTTTGATCCTTAAATGGGGTGTTTCTGCACTTTTCCACTGAACTAATAATGATGATAGTAATAATGAGGTAGTTGCCCTGTCTATGTCCATTTTTCAACAAAAACACAAATTCTAACAGTACAGGCTTATATTATTAAATATCCACAGTGACTCCTCATCAAAAGAGGGAAGTTTGTTTATATGTAGCTCCAAGATCATAGAAAATAGAATTCCTCAGGAGTTCTTTCCCATGAATTGCTAATAAAGCTAATTTATGGCTCCAAGCCATCTTAGAACTAATTTATGTTTTGGATATGCAATGGCATAGTTCTAATTATGTTGTTGCCTGCTGACAGAATATTAAAGCCTGGTGATAATGCACCTTCCTCTCCTTCCTTGTGCTCACACCCAGCACTGTGAAAAATGGGTTTTATGAATTTTTCCCATAGTCTTCCTCATGGAGGAACTCCATTTACAGTTTATGGAAGAAAGTGATCTAGAAATGGTTCAAAAACAATAATTGCTGCAATTGTTGTTAGAGATGTGATTGGCAGGGAAGTAACTCAATGTCTCCTACTCTAGTACCAGATTCATGTATTAATTTACTAGACTTAAATATTCCAGGATTATCACGTTGTCTCAGTTGCTCTTCTCTCATTACTGGATAGAATACCCAACTCTCAGAATTAAGGAAGGAAAAGCTTATTTAGCTCACAGTTAGTGGAGGTTTCAGTCCATAATCAGCTAGCTCCAAGGCAGAGTGGCACATGACAGAGGGCAGCCACACATGATGTGGAAAACAACAAAACGCAAAAGAAGGGGGTGCACCAGAGGCCTCTTTCCTCTCCTTACATTTGTATTTCAGATTATTTGACCCAGGGAGGGTGTAGCCCCCACACCCACAATCCTAGCACTAGATTGAGAATCAATCACAATTCCAGGAGCTGCCCCATGAGTACATGAGGCTTTGGGGGGACAGATAGACACAAACCATAGCAGATGTTCATGATCTCTTAGTGTATTGATTAAGCACAGAGCTCCTACATAGCATTTCTTCCTTTTATATTACTTACTGCACCATTTCTCATTTAGACAGTAGCTTATATTTTTATGCTATTTTGAAAGAATATTAGAATCATCTGTTTTAATTAATATTGAATTCTTTAAATCTCAAAGACTATGAGAAAGCATTGGCCTATCATCGATCCAGCCATGCATTCACCCATCTATACAATTTGCCTTCATTTATTTATTCAATAAATATTTCTTAAATCAGTGCCATTTTCCAGGAACATAGTGACCATGAAAGACAGGGTTTCCTTGTTCCCACAGCTAATGTTTAAAGTAGATAAGACAACACTGGTGCACACAAGACAGAATGTTGGAAAGACCAGCCACGTAGCTATGTTTCACAGGCACCCCTGGCTCAGCAAAGTGGCGAGGATTTCACTGAGCAGAGATCCTTCGGAGCAGCGTCCTATGTCCGTGGCTACTGAGACCGTCTGCATGTTCTTCCCGTATTCTACCCATGACTGCGAGGCAAAAGTCCTCAGAATGAGGGACCACATGCCTGTCTCATTGTAACCCAGAGCAAGTGGCACCAGAACTTAGACGATGGAATGGCAGTGGCAAAAAGAGGGGCGTGCTCGGTGAAAACTTAGGCGATAGGCAAAGCCACACAAGTGAACGTTATTTTTTCTGATGGCTGTAGTATTCCTCCTGTGACAAATATTGTATTAAACACACTCCTGCTCCTTTAAATGACAATGATGAGATTGTTTCTTCCACTTGCTGCAAGACTGTATAAAGAAAAAGCGAAAGCCCATTTGCCAGAGAGGAGGGAAGCGGTCCGTGACTAATCCTGCCAATTGCTGGCTTCCTTAAAAGCAATACCCATGTGGGATTTTTGCCTCTCTCTTGGAATACTGCCAGGCGCTCCTTCAAAGGTCCGTAGACTTCCACTCCCTCTCCAGTCGGGATTCACTCTTCCTCCCCTGCTATGTGGTTGCAAAGTTGACTCTGAAAGACGCAGTGGATTTGCCAGTAAACAGTCATTTACAATCTACTTCAATGTTTATATGCTAAAGTTTTTCCTTTTGCCTCAGCTTTCCCAATAGTTGGTCCATGCTGAACTAGCACTTCAATTTTGAGGCAACATTTGCACTGTGTTGAGGAACTAGGCTCAGAGCTGAGCAGATCTTCTGGAAACGAATGAATTCAATGAATTATTTATGGCAACTCTTGGGGATATAACTGCTGCCTTGACAATAATTTTAGCTCTTGAGTGAATTACAGGGTCTAGGATATTGGCCCCAAGGAATGTCTGAGGAGGACAAGCAAAGTAATGTGCTTTATAGCAGCATAGGGGAACAGCAAGAGAAGTGAGAGAGTACACTGAGAGAGCTGCCTCTTCAGACTTCATTATCTATGCTAGCTTTATAGTAAAAAATAGTATTTGGGTCGTGAAATAACAGAAAACTAAAAAAACTGAAAACTGAAAATCATTCAGGGATCTCACATCAAGGAAATAAAGTAGCACATTTTACTTTAATCAAGTTTTGCGGGGGAGAGAAAATTGTTTATTCAGCACTATACGCATACATAGAATTATTGAGTATTTTTATAGTATGTAGATTATGTGCTACAACTGCTAAGATTTAAATCTTTAAATCTTCTTTAAAGAAGGCTAAGAATAGATGTTTCTCATGCCAGGTGTGGTGGCACATGTCTGAAATCCCCAGGGGGTGGAGGCAGGAGGGTTACCAGCAAGGGGGAGAGAGAGAGAGAGAGAGAGAGAGAGAGAGAGAGAGAGAGAGAGAGAGACAGAGAGAGAGAGATTTTATTAAAATCCAGAATTGCATGTAAACTACATGTCTTATTGCCTTAGATTTCCCTTGTTTGAAGATCTAACCCTTCACAGTTTGGCACTTTAGACGATAATGTGTACGTATTTGAATTCTGCCACATTACACGGATTTTGAAAATATTTTATTATTTACTACAGTAATACCTCGGTTCATGGGCACTTCTTTTCACAATCTATTTGGTTCTCAAAAGCAATCAACACAATCTTGCTTCTTTCCATAAACTCCACAACACGTGACAAATGTCCCTGTGACCATCCTCTCCAAAATCATAAAACAAATTAAGCTTGTGAACCAGGTGCTGCTGTATTCATTTCATGACCTGGTGACAACATAATAAAGCATTTGCACAATAGGGCAGCTGTAAGTAAAACAGTTCTTTACTTCTGTGACTCTGCCCCAGCCCGTTCTGGGTGACAGTAATCCTTTCTCCCCAGGGTTGTGAACGGGGCACTCCCGTCGAGGGTGCCACATCCCACCCTTGTGCTCTCTCCTCTGCTTGTCGCCATGAGCTCTTCTGCTTCTCAAAAGTCCAGTATTTGACTATAGTTCTCTATTGTCTGATTGTGACCCAATCTTTTGTGCATCCAGTTCCTGTTCATCCTGCACCAACTATAATGCCAGATGTAGAAAATTAAATTAGCGTCAACTCAAACCACATGCAATTACATGTGCTGAAAGTCCTGCTGCTTTATGCCCTAAGTATCTTGCAGATCTGTGATAATATGACTCCTGCTTTATTGAATATTTTCAATTATAATCTTGCCCTGGATCTCATAGGCCTATTGGGGGTTGGGAATTGGGCTGGACAATCTTGCATATGCTACTTAGCACTCTCATAAGTGCTTCTCCAGTGCTTTTGTTCCCCCAGGACTATTTATTGAACACCTTTTCACTAGGCATTGCACTGAGTGAGGGAATGGAACATTGAATAAGACGGTTTCTGCAAGGGTGTTCAGCGTCTAATGGGGATGGTAGATACAAATAACCAATCAAGCAATCATGAGGTAAAGATATATCTTGAAGAAATCCTTAGAAATGTGCAGGTTGAGGGGCCTGGGGAGATAGCTCAGCAGTCTAAGCACCTTTGTGGCAAGGGTTAGATTCCTGTACTACATGCTGTGCCAGCCCTAAACTGGCATGGTGGTGCATGCCTGTAATCCTAGCACTGGGGAGACTGGGACAGAAGGATCACTATGAGTCCAAGCTGCATAGCAAGACCCTGTACCAATAAGTTAAGTAAATAAATAAAAGATTTTTAAAAAATTATAAACTAAAAGAAATGTTAGGGTTGAAGAAAATGATGAATTCTATGAGAAGATATAGCGAGGGGAAATTAAACACCCCTGAGAGAGGTGGAGAAGGATCCCTGAGAAAGTAATGCCTAAGCTGAGATCTCAGAAGGAATCAGATCAGTAGCTTGTTGTGTAGAAACTGGTGGGAACACCATGATTCCTCAGGAGGAAGGAAAGATTGTGAGGATCCTGCATCCCAGAGAGCAGGCCTCTTGTAAGAAGGCCAGACAAAAGCAATATACCTTCCTTAATGAGGCCAGAAGCCAGTGAAATCAGATCAAGGGAAGTTTGAACTTCATTTACAGATAATTTGAAAAGCATTAAAAATGCTACAGAAGTAATTTCAATTGTAAAATATTGTAAGAGCACAAAAATAATAAACAGACAACACATTAGACATCTCTGTAGTTGTCACCAAAAATTATTTTGCATTTGCTTTAGTTTGTGAAGAAGTCTTCCACTGCAGCAAAAATTCAGAACCTCATCCCTTTCCCTCCCACTCTTCCTTTTTGTCCCCATGTAACTGCTTTCAGACATTTGGAGCTTATCATTCCCATGGGACAGTGTAGGCTCTACTGACACTCAAAGTGTGCAACTTCTATGACCTTGCAAACTGACGCTTAGGAATCTATTTTAAAGAAACTCTCACACATTAAAAAGCACTGAAGACATTTTTGGGAAATATAATTGTGGCATTGTGCATTGCAGTGACATAGTGGGACTAAGGTAATAGCCCTCAGTGGGGAAATGAATAAGGAAACCTTGGCTTAGTCGTGCACTGAAACACATTCATCAGCTGGGAAAAGTGCCCTGAGGCTTATGAATTGATGAGGAGTACAAAAGTATAGGGTGTGTAGTTAAAAAGGTTTGTTGGATGGAAGTACATGATATATATTTCATTTATGTAAATTTCAAAGTCATAAATAAAATAGTATCCATTATTTGTGGGAGTAAATACAGGTAGTAAACATAGAAAAACATCAAACACTTCGGAGTGAGGACTGTGCAGTAGAGATTGGATTTTGAAACCTCAGTCTGAATACTGAATGCATTTGCAAGGGTGGATCAATTAGAAAGCTATTACAGTAAAGTAGCTGGGTGACTGGACCTTTGATTAGGGATTCCAGGGTTATTTACAAGGTAAAGTTTTAAACCATATGATATTTGACTCTAGAACCTGAGGGATAGGAAGGAATCACATGACATGTTTCTGGCATGAGTAATTTTGTTATTTGTGCTTGTATTTACCAATAGTGTGACAGATTTGGTGATAGGAGGAAGAAATAAAATTAATTGCACATAGGTGGAGGTGTTTGAAAATAATCTGAGTAACTCTCCAACTGGAGAATTTATGGATTTAAGGGAAGCATGTCTGAAGGTCAGCAGAGCATTCCGACATTTGATTGTGAGAGCTGCTTCGATTGTGAAGGTAATTAAATTTGAAAAACTAGTTGAAATTGATCAGGTAGCTGAAAAGCAAAGAAGGCCCAAGACTGAGCCTTAAGGGATCTTGTTTGGGTATTTTGGTAAGAAGAGACAAAAATAAACAAGAAGGACCCAGGGAGCTAAGAGCTTAAGGCATAAGGAATACTTACTTTACTTTTGTGTGTTTTATTTATATGAGGCAAATTTTCACACTTTTCAAAGCTGTTGGAAGGATTAAGAAAAGAGAGAGAAGCTGAATATATCAGAGAAAGTGAAGATAACTATTGAGTGAGATTCTTCCTAGTGGTAGAATCAATACTAGGCATTCAAAAATGTCTAGTAAATTAAATGTAAATGAAGAAGAAGAAAGATACCATTTCTTTTGAAGCAACAATGAAAGGGGCCAAGATTGATGGGGACACCGATGAATCTCCTCATTTGGGTAATGAGAATCAAAAGGCTTCATATCTGACTGCTTCTATTATTTCTCTCTCAAGTAGATGAAGCCACCAGTGAAAGTGATTCAGGAAAGTTGAGAAAGTAGAGCTTGCAGGAGCTGCACAGAATTGCAGTGAGTTTTGGCAAGGAAACAACATGGGTTTTCTGTCTCTTTTTAGGTCCAATGTGAAATTGGTGATTTTGAATTTATGGTGGTGGTAATCTCCCTAGATTACACTTGTGTCTCCACATGCTATTCCCTTTGGATTAAATCTTTCCTAGGAATATCTTCATTTCTCCCACTGACAAACTACCCTTCTAGATGCACCACACACATGTCTAAATTTATAATCAATATGAAATGCAGGTCATACTCAGGTAGTCCAAAATATTCTCTTAATCTGTGTCCAAAATAGCTGCAAGTACCCTTTGCAATGGTAATATTCTAAGATTTACTGTTCACTAGGTATGTCCTAAGCACACAGACTCCCAAATTTTTGTGTTTAAGGTCTAAAGGAAGAATGGAATGTCTTAAGCACTCTGTCAAAACTCTGTAAATGACAATGTGAGACTAAAGAGCTATGTCTTCCCTAATGGTTTGTATAGTCTATGATATAAGTGTAATCAACCCTACGCTAGAAAGAAGGGCCCTACGTCTCTCGAATGTGGCAGAGTTTATGGTGTGCAAATTTTCCTTATTGTTACTTAGGGAAGAATGTGTTTGGAAGTCTGGGAACACTGAGGAGGATTTTGCTATGGTTACTGTGGTTGGGTTGACTCAGCAACATTATTGACACACATTTGCTTTTCCATAGATTCAAAAGAACCAGTGTTTTCTTTTTAAAGTGACTTCATCTTCCATCATAAACCCTTGTACTCTAAGTCCTTGTGAGAGAATTCCTTGGAAACCAAAGAACATTTAGTCATTCAGTGCGTATGTGGGCTCTTTCTCTTTTTAATTTCTGAAGTTCTTTGAGTGAGTAAATTAAAAAGTAGTGTGTTAGTATTTCACATTTTGTTATTTCTGAAGAGAATTTATTTCATAAGCAAGTTTATAATCTAAACAGTGTTTCTGATCTTCTGCGAAACTTTCAGTTACAGCTGTGCTTTGCATACAGACTGGACCATTTTTGCTGGAGTTTTGTCTGAAGAATATAGTGTAGTAAAATGATCACTAGTTGTGTGGAGTAAGAAAACCCTGAGTTCTAGTCCAAACTCTGACACAACCATAATCTTGAGTTACTCTTTGCATTGACCCCAGATTCCTGATCTAAGGAAAGAGGAGTTTTATTAGGTGATTCTTAAAATACATTCTAGATCTGCACCTCAATTTTAGTAGTTGACACAGCTGGTAGGCCATGTGAAAAAAGGCTAAACTGCAAGATTATTAATTCTTATGTAGTACAATTAAAATGTGCATGTTTAAACCTGAGTTTAAGTTCCTATATTCATTCCCTCATGCATGCTTTCATTCAATAATTAGTATTAGAAATGTGGGAATGGGGACGAACAAGATGTTTCAGCTCCTAAGAGGGCCAGAGGATAGCAAAAAAGGCAGACACATGTTGCCTGATTTTTAAAGAACTGTGGTAATTGGTTTTGCGACAATATCTGACCTCAAACCTCACCTTTTAAAATAGCCATTCTCATAGACGGAATCTACATGTAACTGTCGTGTAGCACATCAAACTTTACACATCTCAGGTTGAACAGAAGACTCCAGTCCTTCCTTTCAAACCCATTCCCTTTAATTTTTGTGAATTATTCCTATATTCACCCACCTATTCATGATCCTGATTTCTGCTGCTTCTTCATTACCTTTTCATTGAATACATGGGCAAATCCTAACGAAAGTATAGTGAGAGCTTTACATTCCCATGGCTACTGCTGTAGTGCAAGCCACTGTCCTCACTTCGCTGGGTTCCTAGACAAACCTTTGTCTTACTCTTACCATTCCTGCCTCATTCCAACTGGTCTCCACAAGCAGATAAGCACAGTCTAGACATGAAAATTCAGTCATGTCATCTCCCAGTATAGGGCTTCCCCTTGCATTCCATCTCAAATGAAATTCAAAAGACACATTCTACCCCTACTGTGTCTCAGACCTCCTCAAGGCGCTCTACCTCTTGGACCTAAAGCTCTTACCATGCTAGTTAAAGTCCTTAAACGCAAACAGGATCTTCATGTGAGCACATGATATTCCACTGCAGTGACGTGGTCAGCTCTTAGTTTTACTGCAGCCAGCTTTTCATTTTTCAGGTTTCCATTCAGATACCACCTTCTTAGAGACAACATCTCTGATCATCTAAATTGTATCTCCTCAACACTTTGCTTTTTTACTCCATGGTCACAGCATCTACCACAGATTTTAATTGTATGATACTTAATTCCCCTGTTTATTGGCTTACCTATGAGACAAAAATCTCCATTAACAGAAAATTGTGGGTTATTTTTTTAAATTACCACCTACCATAGTTCTTTCTGCTGAAAAAAAAAAAAAAACCCAGCCCCATTGTCACTACATTTTCTTTTCCTTTGTACCTGAAAACAAAGGTGTTCTTTGACATTTCTTATAAACCAATTACCAATTATATAAAGATTGGTATAATTCAAAAGTCATTGGCAATTGTATGACATAATTAGTTCTTTCAATCTATGCATGTGTAGTAAATCACAAAAGGAGATATTCTTAATTTAACTCATTTAAATTCTATTTCAGTATTTATTCATATAGGAAGGTGTGGAAGAATTTTAATTAGTAGTGCACTTAGTGACTGTCTGACAATTTTCACACAATAAGAGCTAGTTCAACTTTTACCTTTGTGTACTTCAGAATGATCCATAATAATTTTATTTCTTTTAGTAAATGCCTTACCCATAAAAGCCTAAGTATTAATGTGCTAGTAAATTTCCATGTATTTTTCTGAGAAACAATTTACAGACATCTCAGTCTCTCCCATTATATTGACTTTTATTTATGTTAAATAATTGATAATGGAAAGGAAAGAGATAGAGAAAAATAAATATTTTTTGTATTCATATAGCCCCTTGAAGTCATTAATTTTAATTAAAATTATGAAAAAAAGATGAGTGTAAAATCTCAGTCATTTATAAATAACATGTACATTGTAAGGGCTCAAAACACAAAAGCATATACAGTGAAACCAAGGTAGCTAAATTTTCTTTTAAATTTTAAAATATTCTTTTAAGGCCTAGAAAACAAATATAGAGAATTAATATTTCCATTATTAATGAAAAAAAATGTCATTCTAGCCAGGCATGGTGGCGTGTGCTTCTAAATCCAACACTCTGATGCCAAGACAGGAGTGTTGTTAGGAGTCTGAGGCAGCCTGGTCTACAGAGTGAGAACTTGTCTGAAAAAAAAAAAAAAGACCAAACAAATAAGCAAACAAAAACAAAAGGAGGATGTTTTACTAGTAGTTATTTCACTGTAAAAAAATTTCATTATGAAATACACCAAACACAAGAATACATATTATATGTATGTCAAAGGACAACTATAAAAAGAAATATATGTCTATTTCATGTCAGTCCAAGATGCACGTAGAGCTGAAGCCTTGAGCTTTCTGTGTGCCTCCTGTGGAGACATCTTTAGTCCTCCAAAGTGGAATCAACCTATTCTTCATAGATTTCCCACATACGTGAGTATCTATAACTCATATGTTCTTTTTCAGTGATTTTGGGACTTTATATGAATGGACTAATTCTGGATATGTTTTTCTCTGAGCAACTTTTTCATTTGAAATGTTTTTGGGATTGACCCATGATGATTTGTGTCATTGTAAGATGTGCATTTTATTGTAGTATAATTTTGTTAAGTTATGAACAATGTTGCTATCAATGTATCTTTCAGGGCATTGTAATGTATTCTTGAGCACTGGATTTTAAGCTGCTTTGAGTCCAAACCTCAGAATTAATTTTAAATAGTTTAAGCACACATGAAAACACTACACATGTATATGCATATTTATCTAAATAATATATTTACAAAATGCCATCAACTTCAGTACATGTTGCTATTTTCTAATATATTCAACTTTATTTTCAAAAGTGTTGAATGGTCTGCAATATATTGATGGCATGGTGCCAAAATACCTACTTTCAAAAGCTGTAGAGCAATTACTTTGAAGATAACAAATAATGTGCTAACCATTTGTACCCTCTTATGTTGTTTTTAAATTTTGTATCGTTTTTATTTTTTCTCCTTTAAAAAAAAACAAAACAATATCCAAGGGCTGAAGGTATAGCTCAGTGGACTAAGTGCTTGCTTAGGTAAGTGCAGGGGCCAGGGTTTGGTCCCTGGCTCCGAATGCCATGCTGGCCCCACTCTTGGGCATGCTGAGCTGGCGATGGAGTCTGGGCCTGGTGGCTCATGTCTGTAATCCCAGCACTAAGGAGGCAGAAATCAGGAGAATCACTACTGGTCTGAGCTGTGTAGTCAGACCTTGACCAAACCAAACAAAGAAAGAACAGAAAAAGAAAACAATATCCATAAAGAGGGACATTTATTTTCTAGTTTAAAAATGAATGTGACCTAATGAACATAATCATTGTGTACTACAAACATGTACTAATAAAAATAAAAATTATCAAAAGATATACAAACATAAAGAAACAAGGAGATATGGGGAAAAAGCGGTGAGGAAAATTTTGGTGAAGGAGGGAAAAGCATGTATTCACTGTCTTGCTTTTATTGACAGTTATATGAATGTATATGTAATGTACAAACTTTTATATTATATACTTCAGGCTTTTATAATTTATTATATGTCAATTATTCATAAGTAGAGTTGCTAAAGTGAAAAAATTAAAAAAGCTGCAAAGAATATAATTAAATTTTACTCAGGTTTTCATGAACAGAAGTATGGCTTTAAAGTTTTACTAAAGTAGTAAAATCTTTTTTGTCCACTATTAAAAACATCCATTTTAATCATCTCTATTTTTCTCTCAAAGATCCTCTTACTTTGGAACTGTATCTAATCCAGCCCTCTGATCAATTTTCTTCTCTTTCTCCATTTCTAATATTGATCTCTCAGTCTCCTTACCCTCAGAAAATTAGTTTTACTCTGTAAAATTTTTGCTAATTTTTTTTGTGTGTTTATTATTTTACAACAAAATGTATTCCTTATTTAGATTTATATTTTTCCATATATTCTCCTTTGTGAAAAACTTTTATAATTTTCCTTCCCAGTGGGTTGTACTATTTACTCTGAAAAAACCCAAAACTTTGTCCCAGTTTATCCCTGAACCCCCAGGGGATGTTATTATATGGCACAGCCTGACAGGAGACTTTGGGATTTGGGCAAATCCATTGTTAACAGAATTTCAGTATAATAAGTATAAGTCTGCACTTTAAATCATAGTCCTGTCTTCAGAAAGGATCAGATGGTGTTTCTCAGAGTCACTTTCCGACAGTGAAATCCAGAGAAAATTCCGCCTCCCAAAGGTTGAGCAACGCTGACTTCTTCAGTGCTTCTGTCACCTCGTGGTCTGACTCTAGGTGGGCACGGCCAGGCTGACTCTGGTGATCTTGTCTCTTTCCTGCTTCATGCGGCTCTGAGGATGCAGGTGAGGCCAAGAGCCTTGTGTTGGGGTTGCACACCTGCTGGTCCTTCTTCCTGGGAACCTCAGTGGCCACCCTCACGTACCCAGGGCAGCCCACATCAGCTCATGAAATCGTTCTTTCTGGGCTGGCATTCTTTAATTTTTTCACTCTTCTTTCTAGCTTATCTTCCCTAAATTGTAATGGCTGTATATGCTCTAGAAAATCTTCAAACTTTTCCCAATAATGGGTACAAATACTTTATACTTTGTCCATTTCAATTTGTTCTAATTAATTTCTAATTCTTCAGGTTGCATTCCACATAACCACCCACCTTTGGTACAAAAATATTTTGATTTTGTAAAACAGTTCATTAAAATACTTACATGTGACTATAATTACAATACTAATAAGTGATTATCCTAATTAAGCTAATTAAAACTTAGATTAAATATTAATCTAATACTTATACATGATTATAAACATAAGAAGGAAATACAAGTTTCTTCTGTTGTCAAAGAGGCTTGAGGCATTACATCTCCACAGAATTACAGTACTGAAAACTTGTGTACTCCGAGGTCATCTCTGTCACTTGTCACCAGGGTGGTTGTTAAGTATTTTAGGAGTGTACCATAACTAAATATAAATGTTGCATTTAGAAATATTATGTTTCTAAAACAGATATTTGCCAAACGCAATGCTTCCGGTCAGTTTGTGGTAGAGAGGAATAGCCTCAGGGTTTTCAGTGATTAAAGTGGCTAAACTATTCCAGATACCAAAGCATTAGAGAAATAAAAGAGAAAGATCTTGAAATGGTGAGGAGGCTGGTAGATAGTGTTTTCAAGAGTTGCTTGATAGTACACTCTGAGATGTGAGGTGTTTGTTTCACCCCTAGATCACAAGGAACTTAACCTCTCAAAACACTTACACTACATCCCCAGGCGTGGCAGTTCCTATACCTACTCACTGAAGACAGCCAACTGTACAAAATAATTCCAGACCCCACTTTCAGTAATGTTAGGTTTATAGTTTGAAATGGGTTATGGTGGGTGTATTCATGCCAAAAATATTGTCAAATATATGTTATTTTAAAAAAGAGTCATTATTAGAGTTTGTCAGCACATGTCTGCTTATGCTTGGTCTTTCTCTTCCAAGAAATAATGATTTTTGGGACACCTTATGTCCAGGGGATTGGGTCAACGTACATATTTCAAGTCAAAAAATTTTCATGGAATTATCTCATTAAACTTTTTTAGCATTTGTCAATCTTATTTTTCAATGGAAATTGGTGACGTCAGGTGGTACCTTCACTTCCTAGCCTATCAAAAACCAAAAGATGTAGTTGAACAATTCTAAATTGGATTTGGCTTTTCATTATAGTTCTTGTCAGTTCATCATCCACTAACTTACCCTTTGAAGTCATTAGAGGGACACAATATTGACTCAGATCTGCTAGCAGATAATGCAAACTAAATTACACCAGAATGTGCCTCTTTGGGTAAGTATTCTAAATGGAAACCTTCAAAAGTTAACCTGAATATAACTTGACCTTCTTGGAAATTCTTACTCTGCTTTTACTAGTTGGAGTTCAAACTGTATAGCCAAGGGAACACAGAACAAGGCTAAAAGTAAATTTAAAAACTTACTCAGTGTGGTGGCAAGCAACTGTAATCCCAACACTTGGGAGGCTGAAAATAGGAGGATAACTATGAGTTCAATCTGTGTAGTGAGACCCTGTACACCCTGCACTAAATACACTACAAAAAAGAAACAAAACACAAGTACCTACTAAAACCGCAAAGCAAAAATAACTAATAGATTTTTATAAAACTATTTGAACTACTCAATATTTCCTCTTTAGCCCACCTTATCCAGGAAGTTTACCAAAAGCTGAAGAAATTTTGGTTGTTATTACTAGGGCAAGGGTGGCATTGTTTCTAGCTGATAGTGCTTGAGGCTAAGTTTCCTGAATGGTTAGAAATGATCCCACAAAGAAGAATCATCCCATCTCATATGTTAGTAATGTTCTGCTAAAACCCCAGATTGGGCGGAAATTGGGATTACCTTTTCATGACCCACAATGTAGCAAAACTTCCTCAGAGTCCATTTCAATTACTTCTGCTCGTTGTCTTTGGCAGCTGTCACATCTGTTTCCGCAGTTCCAAACTTCAAGCTATCCCACCCTTCCTTTCATATGCTATGCTTCCTTTCCTGATTTGGAACAGCTTAGCAATGATTTTTATCTCTTGTTTCATCCCTTCTTGCCTGCATTCTCCTAAACTAGTTTGCTTGCCATTCTACTCAACAAAGGGACTTTCTATAAGATCTGTCCTCTTAGAAAGACGTAAGTAAAAGGGATAAGGAAGGTAACTGTAAATACTACACTTGAGTTTTTCCTCTCATGAATAGGAGAATTAGAGGGATACACGGATACTAGTTTTCTTAACTTTAAATTTTCCTTTGCCATTCAAGTTTTTCATGCTTTGAATTTCATTCTTTATTTGGGTAATTATAGGTAGTAACTCAGCAGGTAAGTTTCCTATGGCTCTTAGAATTCTTGCTAAAATGTGATGTAGAGCAACTTGACTCAAAAGGAGGCTGGTAGAGCATTTTAAAAAAAACAGTTGTACAAGAATGGGCTTCCTTGAAAAGTTTGGTTTCTAGCCATTATTATACTTTGAAAGCAGAATTACTAATTGTTTTTCAATTATATTTATTACTATTAATTTGATCCCTACATTTGAAAATTATTTCTTCTCACTACTTCAGAAGCTAATAGAAGCTCTAAATTGCAATCTTGATATAAAAGCCTCATCTTGATCCCTCAACACACTGTCTTTGCAGTTCCAAATTTAACAAGGTTGGGCTGGGGAGATATCTCAGTAGAATAAGCACCTGCCTGGCAAGCAGAGAGTCTTGAGTTCAATCCTGAGCAAGCGCAGGGTCCTGAGTGCTGAAAAAAAAAAAAAATAACGAGGTGATAATGTCCTTAAATTATTGTACTTGGAGATTTTAGGAGAGTTTTGATAGGGATATAATACTTTTTAAAAAAATGAAGGGCTTTTAAATTAGAATCTTAATTCTCTATCCCTCCTAAAAGATATTCCCAAATTTTAGCTTTCAAAGAGCAACAGGCCTATTTGGCCTTTGGGAAAAGCCTCTCGACAACTTCATCTTCAATACATGGAAATCAAATGCAGAGCTAGAAATTTAAAAAAATTATAGAAACCTCAGTCATCTTTGACAGATGTAAATGGGCAGACACTAGATAATGCCTATTACTATCCTTCATTAATAGAAACAATATAATCTTCTAAGCCCACTAAATTTGGGCCTCTACCCTTGTGTAATCCATCATCTCTCACTTTACCTTTTGGAGCATCTATAAAAAGGGCCATAAATCTCTTCCCACACTGTGTAAATGATTCAGGGAGCTCATTGTTCTCTTAATAAGTATTTATTGAAAGCCAGAGATGTGACAGATACTGTAGCAGATTAAAAATAAAGAGTTGGAGGTCACCAATAGAGTCAAGGGACTTGCTCTTTGGTAATATTTGCTAATACCTTCCATTCAAAATGTGTTTTACACACCAATAGCAGTGACATTCTTTGGGAGTTTGTTAAAAATCCAGAATCACAGGCTCAACCTGATCCACAGAATTGGGGTCTGTGCTTGTGAGCTTCTCATTTGTTCTATGTGTACTTAGTTTGACAAGCACTGATTTAGCGGATATTATGAAAACTGATTCTGAAGTTAGGAAAATGGTCAAGTACTCAAAACTGATAAAAGACGAAGTGTATTTAAAACTTCCAAGAAACAGATGCACATCTTTATATATAAACGTACAAACATATGAGATAATTCCTGTTAAAGTTATAGAAAAAGATGAATTATTATTGCTACTCATTGTGTTACTAGACAAATGTGTTTAAGCTAGAGGAATTCAAGAATAATGGCAGGAAGATATATGATTTTTTGGAGGAAATTGTCTATGGAATCTCACACAAAAAGGATAAAAGGTATGGAGTGTCTGGTTAAAATAATTTATATCATGGAGCTATCCTTAGGTGATTCTAGCAAAATATTATTTCATAGCACTTGATTTTTCTGGATCACAAATAAAAATTCATAAATGGGAAAATGTCTTTTCTTTGGGGGAAGAAAGTATAGCCAAGACAGAGAATAAAAAGTAGACAGAACAAAAAGTAAATAGCAGAGATAATTTGGGGCAAAAAAAATGAGTCTAAAAGGGAAAGAATAATTTAGAAAATATATAGCGTCCACAATGAATGCTCCAGACATCAAAAGAAAAATATATCTCAGAGCTTGGTATTTCCAAATAGTCAAGACAGCCACGAACTACTGTAAACAATCTAGCAGGGACATGATGTCAAGGACAAAATCCACACCCTCAGTCTTATACTCAAGCAAGTCACATGCAGTTGCCTATGCCAAGTCCTTGTTGGAGTCCTCTTATGATGGCAAACATTCTCAGTATTAAAACAGTGCCACAAAAGAAGAAAAAGGCACTAAGCCTAGAGCACAAATTTCCTGTATGAATAAGTCAAAAAACCGAATTGTTCTTCAAGAAATTGTTCGCCTGTACAAAGATGCTTTTAAATCTTGTGGACAGCATACATATTAAATACACATTTAGGCATTGTTTACTAAAAGCTAAAGAAATAAACAAATAAATAAATGTTTTATAGAGCAGTCTGCTTCAATTTAGGAACTGAAAGGATTTGGGAATGTGTCCTCCATTATTGATTTTAAGTATTCTGGAAGAACACAGTATTTGGAACATAGCCAAAAATAGTGTGCCAACAATATGGGATTAAAGATTTTTCCAGTTCTGCAACTTATGAAGCACACTATTAAACAACAGAGTGCTTAATACTAGAAGTCAGTTCACCTTGTCCTTGGGAATTATTTATGATGCAATAATACCAACACAGCTTCTATCCTTCTACTCAACAAATATTAATTAGGCCATTCGTATATGCTAGTCATTGTGAAGCAAGTGAGTATTCAATCAAATTGAATGTAAGAAAACCGTAACAGCAACTGAATGAATGTCAACTTTGATGCCTGAGAAATGAAATCTGGACTTACTATCTCAGGTCCTACATCTGTACTCTAACATTCTGTACTAGTAATGTTATTGCCTCAATGTACCGATAGTGAAATTAATTGACTCATTCTATCTAGTGACTGTATATAAAATATTTATTTGCACTGTGGAGCTGGAAGTAATCTAAAATAAGAAAAGCAAAAATGATTTAATGACTGTCAAACATTTTAGAGCCAATTTAGTAATAGTAATTACTTTAGATTCATTCAGTAATTAATTCACTGGCCCTAGCAAAACGTAATTGACAAAGGAAAACACTGCATACTTTATTTCCTTTACAATATTACTTGTCACATTTAATCTTAAGTAACTTGCTTTGTTGTTTTTAGTTGCAAACTCTCTGGAATTAAGAACTGGATCTATCTTGGTCATCATTGTATTTATAGAAAATAGTACAATGCTTAACATTCATTCATCTTAAACTGTTACTGAGCACCTGTTATATGCTCATTGTTCAAACTACCAGAGAATGAAACAGTAACAAATAACATGGCTCCTGTCTTCTTGCTTCCTATGAAGTAGTGAGGGAGAAGGACACTAAGTACAGCAAGAGGATTCTTTGCTATGGAAATGGATTTCCTGCTTAGTTACGTCACCATGGGGTCCAGGAACTCTTTCCTTGAAGAAGTGATATACTGTGACCAAAAGAATGAGATGTTAACTTCCTGATGTGGGAAAGAAAGATATTCTAGGCAGAAATTCCAAGCAAAGTCCCCAAGATTTGGGGGAACTTAGCACAAAGAATATGCTCAAGGATCATCTGATTGGGTTTAAGAATAAGCCTAGGAAGAGTAGCTTAAGGATTAAGCTGGAGAAAGCAGCCAGAGGTAAATTTATCCATGAGTTTGGGGGCCATTTAAGTGTTTTAGAAATTACAACCAAGTCACCATAAAGCATAAGGTTTTAAGCAAGGTTCTGGTGTAGTATTATTCACATTTATCATACAACGAATTGAGCTGCATGTGAAGAATGGGGTAGAGCGGGCCAGAAAGAATACTACAAGTTTGGCTCAGAGCCTTGGAGTATGAAAGTGAGAGGACAGAAGGAGACCAGGACCAAGAGTATAGATCAGGATACTCAGAGACATAGACAAGGGAGAAGCTTAGGAAGGGGAATTTATAGGATTTATTTATTGATGCAGGGAATAATGGAAGAACGAAAGGGTCCAGACAGAGAATAAACATTCTTATTCAGCAACTGAAGAGGATGGCTTTCAGGTATTATTTCTGAGATTTCTGTTTCCTGAAACAGGGCAGCCAGAGTGATAAATGGCAGGCTGTCCAGTGTAGTGCACGTACAATTACGGGATACCAGATAACATGTTTTCAGATATACGGAGGTCTGGTTTGAGTGTAAGGGAATTCTTCAGATGCAGAAAACACAACATCACCAATCAGTCAATTCATCAGCTGTCGACATTGGCTCCATAGGTGGCATTGGCCAATCTGTAGGGTTTAAAGCCAGGCTTTTCGTTTTTTAACAACAAGATTCAAATATGCCTAAATGTTAAGGGAACTGGATAATGAAACTATCATTATTAAATCAAGACTGGTTTTATTTCATTCATCAGGATCTATTATCCCCACTTAAATAAGATTACTTTTAAGCATATATAGCACATTATATAATTTTATCAGTAAATATTTATTTTCACCACTAAAACATGAAAAATGTTCTTTAGCTATGGCCACTGCACTCTTATAACACTTGAGAAATGAATGCACTTTTTAAATATCAACATATACTCAGCTGATGCTCAGATTTTCTCAGTAGTATGGCACTTTAAAAAATATTTTTAATTGAAATCCAAATCAGATCCAAATTACTATACATTGATAGGACTTTTATAATCTATAAATTACTCCACTTTTAGGGTCACTCTTTCTTTTCTTTGTATTTTTGTGACAGTGTCTCACTGTAGTTTAGGGCTGGTCTTGAATTCATTATGCATTCTAGATTGGCCTTTGACTCTTCATAAGCCTCTTGCCTCAGCCTCCCAAGTGCTGGGGTTACAGGCTAGAATCACACTTTTTTTCCTTGGGATTTGTTTATTGCAGAAGCCAGGTTGTTAGGATCATTGAAATTCATGTGTTCTGAATCTGCAGTGTTTGAACTTAAAGGAAACCTCATCTGAAGACCAAAAGACAATTCATAAACAAATGAAGTATACATTTCAATAAAAAACATATAAACCAAAAAGAAGCCAACCAAACCAAGAAACACAAAGAGAATAGAGAAAGTAAATAAATATGTTTCAAAGACAGAAGATATGTTTGCCTGTCTTGTCTCATGGGAAGAGGAAACTGGCAGAAGAAAGCAAACAGTGTGAAAGGGTACACCTTAAAACCTGTATTCAAGGATTTCTGCAAAAATGTTCCAAACAACATGACATTACCATTAAAAATAACTGAACATACCAGGAAGCATATACACTATGACTGTCAGTGGTTAGAAAAAGTGCTATTGATTCAGATTATTAGAGCTGCTGATATGAAAATGATCACATACAGAAGTATAAGCATTTGATATCATACAAAAGGTATTTGAAAAGGGCTGGGGATATAGCTCAGCAGCATAAGCCCCTGCCTGGTAAATGCAAGATGTTGAGTTCAATCCTGAGTACCACACACACACACACACACACACACACAAAAGAAAATTATAAAAACGGAAGAAAACCTTTGTTATTATGTGTAGCCATCACTTAATTTTTACTAATTTTTTCAGCACTATATATTAAACCTAGGGCCTCACACATGATAAGCAATTGCTCTACAGTCAAACTATATCTCCAGCCCTTAAATTTTTTCATTAAATTCACATAGTAGTTACTACTGAAACAAGAAAGAGAATTTTTTGAATCTATGACTCAACCTGAAAAGTCTGATAGAATTTATTAAATGCTGAATTATATTAGGAAATAAAATATAGAGACACAATAAACAGCAATTCTATAGAGTTGGTAAAGTAGTTAATGGGAAGTCATTCTGAGGACATAGAAAGTGCAACCCCAAACACACTCGACAAAGGAGCCAGACATGTTCACGAGAAGAAAGATACTCTATTTATAAGTGGTGCTAGAACAACTGGCTTTCCACATGCTGAAGACAAATCTAGACTCATGTCTGTCAACAGGTACCAAAGTCAAAATGAAGCAAAGATCTAAATATTAAAATATCGATGCTAAATTTACTGACTGAGAAAACAGGTGGAAATCCCAAAGACATAGCTATAGGCAGAAACTTCATGAATAAAGCCCAGAATTGCAAAGGTAAGATTACAAAGAATTAACAAATAGTATCTGACCTTATTAAAAAGCCTTTGCACAACAAAAGAAATCACAAAGTGAAAAGAAAACCCACAAAATGGGACAAAAAAAAATCATAGCCAGTTTTCCCTCAAAGAACTTCTGTCTAGAGCATATAAAAAATTGAAAAAAAATCAGACCTTCAAATTTCAAAAACCCAATCAAAAATTGGGCATCTGAGATGAACACACACTTCTCAGATGAAGAAATACAACTGGCAAATAAACACATGAAAAAATGTTCATTATCATTGGTCATTGAAGAGATGCAAATTAAAACAACACTCAGGACCAGGGTGATAGCTCAGTGGCATAAGTACCTCCTTGGCAAGCACAAGGTCCTGAGTTTGATTCCTGGTACCACAAAAACAAAACAGCAACAATAACAACAAAATCCATTGAATTTTCATCTCACCCAGAAAGAATGGCTATCATCAAGATATCAGCCAATAATAAATGCTGGAAAGGTTGTGGGGAAAAAGAACCCTTCTTCTCTGTTGGTTGAGAGTGAAGACTGATACAAACAGTGTGGAAATCACTGTGGAGATTCTTTAAAATCTAGGATTAGAAGTCCCTTTAATCCAGCTATTCCCCTTGTGAATGCTTTTCCAGAAGAATTGAAAACATCATACCACAGCAATATATGTACCCCAGCGTTTACAGCAGCACAATTTGTAATAGCTAAATCTTGTAAACAGTCCAAATGCCCATCAACCACGAAATAGATAAAAATAATCTATGTATATATATATAATTTATATATTTATAAATGATTTATATACTCTATTTTCAATAGACAATTACTCAGCCACAAAGGATAAACTTGAGACTTTTGCAGGTAAACAGATGCAACTCAAGACCATACCTGTAAGTGAAAAAAGTCAGACCCACATATGTGACATCATATTGTCTCACTATTGTGAGAAACTGAGTGAGTAAATAATACCCAAAATGTATAACAGATATATTGTGAATGTGGAAGAAACTGTTCAGAGGAAAAGACAAACTGTGGGGAGGGGAAGGTGGAGGGAAGGAAAGAGAGGAAAAAGAGAAAAATATTTCATACATAACATAGTTAAGATCAGAATATAACTAGTTTCTCGAAAAGGAAGAGTTGTACTAATATTGTTTGGACAAGATATTCTGCCCATGTCTTGTACTCTGAATAACTACTATGAAGACAAAGATGTGCAATGTATTAATTATTGTAACTCCTACTAGCCTGTTTTGAAACTATTTTATTGGGTTATTTTTCTCTTTAAAATAGAAAAAAAAAAAGGATCAGTGATATAGTTCGGCAGTGCAGCACCTGCCTGGCAAGAATGAGGTCTGGAGTTTGATTTCTGGTACCCACAAAAGACAAATAATTAAAAATGTTTTGAAAAAAGAAAATGCACACAAACCTTTCATAGAGGAAGAAGTTACAACATACAATGAATTGAATTTTCTGGAGAATGGGGTTGTAATTAAAGAGAGAAATATATGATTTCTGTTCAAAAATGAAGGAGGGACATTTAATTGTAGATCTGAGAAAGATTAAAGAAATCCATCTAGGGACAATGCAGTAAAAATTCAAGACCCCACAAACAAAGAATAGAGTTAAAACAAAGAGAAAGAACAGAAATTGCCTCGAATAGTTATATGAGGTTAGAATCTCATTTACAAGAAATTTCTCACTAATAACAGAATTTCTTGACAAGGAAATGAAACAAAAATAGGAAAATTATCTTCAAAGTGTTCGGGAAAAGAATTCTATTCTCGGTGAACTTTTTCAATAATGAAAATAAAATATATGTTTTCAAAGATTGAGAATCTGTATTTGCTCAGCTATTGTATAGAAATGTCTGAAAATATGCTTTAAGAACAAGAAAATAAATCCTAGAAAATTCATGAATACACAACAGGAATAATATCAGAAAAATGGCAAAGCATGTAATAAAATCTTAACAAACATTATACAAAACAATAGTAGTACTTTATATTAAGGATGGTTATGTAGAGAAATTCTTTTTTTTTGCTCCGAATGCCTTCAGGGCAGGTTTGGCTGGCTTGAGTTGTGGGGATCGAACCACAGCCACCTAAGCCTGACAGCTTTCGGGAAGTAGCCACTTAGAGAACTGAGCTAAGGCCAGGCCTCTGAGAAATTCTTGAATGTGTGTACTAAAAGATATTTACAGAAATGCTCAGACAGCCCTGGAGTAATGGCTACGAGCTTAAAATATGTATTCATTGGCCATAAATGTATAAGCTAATTGTGGCATATTTCTAGAATAGTTATCATCTAGTGGTGAAAGGAAGGAACTGTAGCTATTTGTCACAACATGGATGAGCTAATCCAATAGTCTCTCATCCAGGTGTTTTTCACAAACCTGTGGTTTTAGTGCAAAATTATGAGAAGAGGGGAAAATGGAAGATAATCTGTTTTTACTTGTAGCTTGATTGTAATGTCTGAATTTAGGTATAATCTAATGAACGGGGCCACTTTTCCATAATTTTATCAGCTATTTTATCTCACATAATCAACAAAAGGCTGCCTGGGTCAGCCTTTCATCAGTTTACTAATTATAAGAAAATTTAACATTCGTTCCTTCCTATCATCTTGAACATTTTAATGAGATTAAACCTAACTGTTCAACTACATTGCCTCTGCTGATTGCCAACATATGACAGTAGAGCTAGGGCGTATACTAATGCACAGAGACCAGGGCTTTTCCCTCTCTTCTCTTTTTGCTGTGACAAGAAGTAGAGACTCTTTCTCTTTTTAAAATCATTTTATTATGTGATAGAAATATTTGAAGTTGGAGTTTTTAAAGGAATTCAGGGGAGAATTTATATCTTATAAAATTGAATCTAAATGTGGCTTTACATCTGAAAGCTTCTCTGAGGGCAGGCATAGTTTCAGGCTTAGAAGTTAACAATATATGTATTACAATATTAATTTTCAAAATCTTTTCTTCCTTTCATATGAGTATACACTCAGAGGTTTTGTAGCAAGTGTTCCATTGAGCTACTCCCCAGTTCCCCAATACTTCTGTTTGAAGTTAACATGCACTTAGTGTAGCTTACAGAGGTAAAATGATATTTAAGCATTAATTGGATTATGGAAGTTGACTTAAAAAGAAAAGAATATGTCTTGGATATAAGTAATTAATAGCCATTAAATTTTTTAGAGTTGAACATTAATGAATGAGTTGAGGGGTAATACATGTATATGAGGAAAGGCACAAAGCTAAGTGATTAGCATTTAGACAAAAGGTAACGTTGACACAATCTTTTCTGACAGTAAAGGTATTTAACTCCACTCTACACGTCAGTGAAAGATGATGGGTTTCAAGTTCTAAATTGTGGAGTCTTATAGTATTGTTTAGTGGGTTCTGTTAGATATGTGTCCTTTATAACAATCAGGTAAAAATGAGGCTCCTTTGTCAAACTGGTTTGAAAATTTCTAAATACACTTTTCACCTTTCAGAGAGCGATGACATATATTCTCATGGGAAATGCTCTGAGAAGATTTGCTAATGAAATATCCATTTAATTCCACTTGACAGAAATTTATCTGCTGTCTTGTGATGGATTTTTTTGCGTTATATTGTTTTCATGTGCTGTCTGTTAGCACTGTGCAGAACTAGAAACATCTTTGGGGAAATAGCTTAGTTTCTTTCTCATTGATGGGACAAAATACCTGACCTGCGTAAGATGAAGATGAAAAGGTATATTTTATCTCAGAGTCTGTAGACCTTTCAGTTCATAGTTGGCTGGCTCCATGGCAGAGAAGCACGGTGGAGAGGCCCTACGGAGGAGAAACCCATCGTGATGTGGCAGCAGGAAGCAGCGGTATTTCTCCTGCTATCCCATTTTATTCAATCCGGGTTACAAGCCTACTAATTGGCACCACCCACTACCAGGGTGGGGCTTCCCTTCAGCCCTAGCGTCCATGTTCATCCGGGATCTAATCACTCCCAAGAGCGTGGTTTTGGGAACATCTAGATACAGCCATGACAGGGAATCCCTGAGAGGTGATGGCAGGATGAACCTTGCTTTTGTTTACAGTAACCAGAACTAAGAGTCTAGGAAGTGACGCTAGCTGACATGCATTAAGCACATGCATGACAGAGACAACTTGAGGCTCTTTAATTAGCTTAGTGCTCAAAGACCCACCATATGTAAGATATTTTAATTTTACAATTTTTAAAATTCTTATTAGTACATGTTTGTGATAAGTGATATTTACACTCATTTTGGGGAACTGGCCATGTATGGGACCTATCTTGATAACTTCAATTCGCTTTCTTTCTTGCTGCCCTCTCCTCTTACCTTTCCCCTGAACCCCTTCCCATCGGCCCAAATCTGGCTTCTTTTTGCCTTTGTTTGTATTTGGGTTCTCTAGGAACCATGCAGTATTTAATGGTGTGTGTCTGACTTACATCACTTAACATTACGGCCTCAGTATCTATGTACTTCCTGCAAATGACATGAATTTATCCTTCTTTATGGCTCAATAATATGATATTTTCTTTTTCCATTTGTCCACTGCTGGGCATCTATGCAGTTTCTAGGGCTTAGCTATTATGAATTATGCTGCTATAAACATAGGAATTCACGCATCACTGTTGTAGTTTATGTTTTGCTAAGTAGTTGTTTGATCCATTTCATTTTGGTATATGGTGAGAGATATAGAGTTAGTTTCATTCTTTTACATTCCAATAACCAGTTTCTCTGCACCTGGGAAAACTGGTTATCAACTTTGTTAAAGAGACCGTCTCCTCTAACCGTTTTTTGGCCTCTTTATGAAAGCCTGGGCTAAAGATGCCCAGCATCTGTGATGATGATCATGATGAAGATGATGATGATGGTGAATCCTGTTACACTCCATTAGTCTACATATCTGATGGGCCCCCAGGTGCTAAGTGACTCTGAAGAGTAGAGGCTGAGTGAGTGGACCCAAGACCTGAGCAGAATGGTCTGGATTGAGTCCCTAGGCCTCTCCTGGGTGGGTCTCTAACATTCCACGCTTCTGATGACTCCTTTGCTAAGATAAGAAATTGGATGCAGCTGCACTGGGGGCTCCAGCAGGTCAAGTTCTACATTTGAAATAATGCTAAAGACAATTTAACATAATTACTAGTACGATTTGTGCACTAGTTCTATTAAAATAACAAAAAATGTCTCATGTGGAAGTATACTTAGGACCTGCAATAATTAATTACTGTATCTGATTTTTTTATGATTGTTTCTTTTCAGTGATACAAATCAGGATGTTTTGTAATCATTTTACATAGTGGTACAAATACAGATAACTGATTTTCAGATTAAAGTTGTCTACATTTTTATTTTGAAAGCAGTACTTCTTTTTTTGGGGGGCTGGCTCAGCCCATCCTGAGGGCAGGGCTGGCATGGCATGCGGTGTTGGGGATAGAACTGCTGTCCCCTGCACCTGCCTAAGCTTGCCTAAGCAGGTGTTTTAGATTGCTGAGCTATCTTGCCAGCCCCTGAAAGTAATACTTCTGTGTGAGACACTTACATTTTCTTCCCTTTCTGAGATTCTATGATTAATTAAGCAATTATAAAATCTAGTGTGACTGAAGAGATTCCCTACTAATAGACTTAAGCTAACTACAGAAGATATTGTGTAGGTGCCATGACATTCTCAAAATTATCTTAAAAACAACACAAAAAGTGTGACTTTAATTAAGTACCTATTTATATATCAGGTACTATAATAGATTTATGTCCCATAATAAGCCTATGAGATAATTCTGAACTTTCTCAAGTTTAAGTATTAATGAAAAACTTTAGCTCAGTACAATTGAGTCAATTGCAACTATTACAACTAATAGGTAACAAACCAGGATTCAAGTGTAGATTTCTTTGATCTCAAATGCTAAACTCTTAATTTGTTATTTTCCTTCTCAACCCAAATGCTTAAGGTACATTAAAGCTTACTTTTAATCTATTATTTATTTATTTATTTATTTCAGAACCAGGGATTGAACCCAGGCCCTTGTGCTTGCCAGGGAAGCACTTATTCCACTGAGCCATCTCCCTGGCCCCAAAGCTTACTTTTAATAAAAAGCAAAGGGCACTATTTCACTATGTTTATATTTCCTTTTTTTGCAACCATAGTGCTATGTTTTAGATTTAGTTACAAATACTTTTACTCATAAGTACTAATTTTAAATTTGTCTATAAAATGTAACATACAGTTCCAAGAAATAGGTTTGCTTATTTGGTATTGTCCACCCTGGGAACCCAAAATCTAACTGCAGGAGCCAGGTAAATTCACTGCATAAAATATCTAGAGTGAAATTTATTAACAAAAGTCTTTGTGGGAGGGTGCTTATGCACAAAGCTTGGAACAGTTTGCTAGAGATTTTATCTGAGTATACAAAAGTTTGTATTAAAATATATTATAAGTTATTTATATTTAGTGATTCTTTTATAATTAGTAGTTCTTTTATCCTATAATGTGATACTGGTAAAATGAAGTAGCGTGTAGATCTTTATTTTTTTATTTTCACAGAGAGTCTTTATATTCATATAAGAAAACATAAATTTAGGTCATTGGCCCATATTTTACAGAAAAGTCACAACTATACAACTCTTTTGCATCTTATTTTTTCACTTGACATTCCAGGTTGAAGAGATTTCCACATCAGTGCATAGAGATCTGTCTTGGTCTTTTCTTGTAATAGTTTTGACTGTTCAATTCTATATAGTACCAAAATTTATTTCACCAGTCCTTATTGATAGAAATCTTCATTACTTTTAATGTTTTATACTCATGTAATTAATAACATCACAGATAAGTGCATGCAGAAATGCATATATGTAATATATATAAATACTTATATTAGTTTCACAAGTGTTATCTGTAGGAGGAGTTCTCAGAAGTAAAAATTTGAGGGTAAAGTGATCACGCATTTGAACTTCATATAGCCATTACTAAAGTGCCCTCTAAAATTTTGGTACTGAATTATGTCCTACATCAGCAAAAAAAACCAAAAATGTGGTCTGCCTTTAAATTTGTTTGCTTTATTTTAAGCCAGTACACAAAGATATTTTGTCTAGTGTGGCTTAACTTACGTTTTTCTTAGAAAGTTTAAAATTATATACATAATAAATATTACACACACATCCAATCACATTCTTTACCCATCTATCTTTTAAAATCTAAAATATTTATTGGTGTACGTTGCGTGTGGATCTTTAAAAGAAGAGCATGCACACTGCTTCTCCCCATCGATTCTCTCGTTATCTCTGCATCAGTGACTTTGTGTTTACAACTCCCATCAGGGTTTGTTTCTTAGTCGCCTGAATAAGTATATTAAATTTGACATTATTTACCAACATTTCCCCTTAATGTTTCATGGTGTTGTTAATCTCATCTCACCAAAATGTTCAATAATGACAACACATTCAGTTCTTCCCAAAAACCACTCTTTCTTTTAATTAAGCATAGGTGATATATTCAACAGCCCGACTCAGAAACCTAGACGTTATACTTTGTTGGTCATTTACCCCAAATCCCAAACCCAATCCATTGCTAGGTCTGACTTTTTTTAATTCCTCTAAGCAGCCTTCAAATCAACCCATTTCTCTCCATCCCCTCCCCAATTCCTGAGTCTAAGGCAACATACATCTTTCACAGATAATTTCAATGACTTCTTATCTGGCCTTACTGTAGTTCTGCCATCCATCCAATTCTTTCTTCACACTGTGACTAGAGAGGACTTCTATAAATTGTAAAGTTTATCCTATTCTTTTGTGTTGGAAATTCTTCAGTGGCAAATAAATAAATAAATAAATAAAATTCTTTGGTGTCTTCATATTGCCTTTAGAATCATATCCAAAAGTCTAAATGTGGTCCACTGTCTTTTGTGCACTCTTCTCTAGCCATATTGATCTTTCAGCACTCCCTAGCCACCATTATTTTCTCTTCTTCAAGGTCATTGCTTATTTACTTCATTTGGAGTAAGATCTAATGTGTGACAGAAAGCCTGATAATACTGACTTAAAGCGGATTGCTTTTTTTTTTAATAAACAAATGACCTTGATGGGACAAATGACCTTGATGATCCACTGTGCATGGCCTCAACTTCCTAGTCTCTATTGGCATCTGTCACCTAGAAGCAGGATAGAACAAAAGACAAATTAAAATCAGTAAAAGGTGCATGTATTCTAGCTCTTAGCATGCGTAGAGGCTGCCATGTAACACTCTTGTTTGTATTTAAATGCATGTGTACATAGATATGAAAAGGGCTGGGGAATAGAGCTTTGTTTTGAGTGCAGAAGTTTAGCTGAGAAATGGGAGAAAATTACTACTTCAGAAGTGCCCCCTTCTTCCTCTCCAACTTGCAATGAGTGAATCTGTCTCTAGGAATACAAACACTCATCCTACTACCTGAGAAGAAAGGGAGGATGGGTGTGGAGGGATTACACATGCACTAAAATGGACGTTTCCTCCACTTACCTCTCACTCCCCATGTTGCCCACTTTCTTCTTGAAGAATTTGAATCCCTGTGCTTGCCTGAGCAGGCGCTTAGTCTTCCGAGCTAGTTCACCAGCCCTTGATTGATTCTGATTGTCCTTTTCTGCACCTCAGTCTGGAACCATTTTCTTAAAACCATCCTTCCTGACCATACTTCCACATCCACGTTATCCCAAACTAATGCTTCGCATGATAGTTAGGTATTCCTCGCCGTTCATTTGTTCTGAAATGGGCATGGCCATTCTTGCCCACGAAATGCTAGTAAACATCTGCTGGGAGAGATTCCCCTCCCTCTAAAAGTAGTCAAAAAAGGTGCATTACCTTTTCCTTGGTGTGCAACTGGGAATTAATCTAACAGAAATTAACGTAGAAAATTGCACAGCTATTTTATTTCTAGGATCACCATGACTATAACATAAAAAAATGAAAGTTAGAAAGAGTGAGGAAAAACCAATCCCTCAACTAGTCTCTGAATAATATATTATATGGAATCAACCCATCTTGAGCTGTACTTTCTTTTGGCATATCCTGTTCCTCTGATATCGTGAATATCCTAGTACTTTAAGCTAATTTTAGACTCCCACCCATGGTAAGGATACAACATTTTAAAATCTTTTTAGTTTTAAACATTTTTGTCTGACAACTACCTAAACTGAAACAAATATCCTCATTGCAAAGAAGCATAAAGCTCCGTATTCTTCTTTGTAGTTGCTACTTGATCTAACCATCCACTCTCACCTATTTCCAGAGTACACTGTGTGCTTCAGTTCGCCCTCGGGCCATTTTTTGCACATGTATCCTAGCTGGGTTGGATGATGGAATCAAGAAAGTAATTTTGTTTATCCAACTGTAATGTGTATTTCCCTTGAAAGAAAATCCAGGATACAGTAACTTATCACCACCCTGAAATACTGGAATATAAAAATAATGACTCCAAATTGAATCTTCACTGAAGAAAATATAGAATATTTTAATGTCTCAAGTAACTTTTCGACTTTAAAATGTCAAATTCTTCTCTACATGTACATACACATGCCCACAGGTATGCACGCACAAACACCATTCTTTTTCACAAATGCCCTCTTATGCTCAATTGTCTTCATGCTGCATGCATAACTTTGAAATGAAAGGAATTTGAACTGTTAAGTGAATAAAAAAGGTTAATTGCCTAATCTTAGTTCTTTTCCTGAAGAGACCATTTTGCCCTACCAAGTTTCCTGTCAGGAAGCTAGGAATCTTCTAAAATATAATTAAATAAATCAGTCTTATTGCTAAGGTTAACTGCTTTCACATAATAATGCTAATGCCGTGCCAACAGATTTTTGAACATATTGTTTTAAAAGGAAAATTTCTCTGTCATTGTATGTTACTATGTTTGGAAAGTATGATATGTAAACTTTTATCTACTAGCAACCAATATTTTGAGAAGTTGTTTTGGAAAATACCATAAGCCCTTGAAAGAACCTTGTACATTGTCCTCTTCAAGATATTTAAAGTCTAGAAATCTGGCAACATCTGAAAAGCAAGTTTCAGAAACGGTTCCATTTTCTATTGGAATTAAATGCCTATGATGGCAAAATGGCTCTTCAAAGGTATTACAAAAATACTTCATTTGCAAAATCTTATAGAACAACAACCTTTGATATGTCCCTGAGGAGTTCTCTAAAGTGTTGGTGAAAATTTGCAATTATTCTCAGCATACAATTAACATTTAAGCATCTCACATTCAGTAATGCGGATCTAAAATGCTTCATGTCTTCAATTTCCTCAGTGTTTTATCTGCTTAAATTTTTGCACTTTACTTATGAGATAAAAAATTATAAAGCTGTTATTGATTTTATTGGACTTGGTTTATTCCAAATGATCATGTTTTCACTTCTACACATTTAATATTTTTGCTTTGTCTTTAAAAATATTTGTAATATATTATTTTTATGACTATTCTAATAGTATATCAAAGAAGAGACATTTAAAAATTTGGCTATTGTTACCATTTTTGTATGTCTTTCAAAAACTTAGGAGGTAGAGAAAAGCATGGGGTGAAACTAGAATTAATATTCTCATGACATGAAAATATATTTTTCTTTTCTCAATTGAAAAGAGGTGGTCCTTAGTGGATTTTAAGTCTTTTCTTTCTTAAATAGTCATTGTCAAGCTGGAGAGATAGCTCAGACTAAGTTCCTGCCGAGACAAGAACAGGGACCTGGGTTCGATCCCAAGTACCACATGCTGTGGCAGCCCCACCCCCCGAGCATGCTGAGCTGGCCACTGAGACTACACACCTGTAATCCTAGTGCTCGGGAGCCACAAAACAGGAGGATCCGAGCTGCGTAGTGAGACCCTCTACCAAATACATTAAAATAGGTAATAAATAAACTAATACAATGCAATAAAATAAAATAGTCATTATCATTTGAAGAAAGACCTAAGTCTGTGTTCAGCTATTTCTTCAAAGGGAAGTGTAGTAGACAGTAAAGTACTAACCAGGATTGTCAGGAAGGACAGAACAAAGCCAAAGTGACAGAACCTGAAGAGATAAAGGCAGGGAAAAGTGAAACAGAAAGAGAAAAGATTGGCATAACTAATTGAAAAATAAATAGAACAAATGAAAAGTGCTTATATTTCTGATGTAGGAAGTTTACAAGGCCAAAGTGAAATTCAGCTACTGATAGGTGATGATTAAGAAGAAAAAAAGTTGGCTGAGTCAAGCTAGAAAGTCATTACCGCATGAGAATGTTAAATATGTCTTGTCTCTAAGGACCAATAAAGCAGCGTATGACCTGGCCAGCATGAAGCACTGAAACTAAATGGGTCAATACTTCAGAGCAAACTTGGCTAGAAAAATTGAAATAGAAATTTACTTCCTATTTCTTTGAACTTGAAATGGTTTTGAAATGTGAAACATTTACAAAAGAGTATCTTAAGACTTGCAAGTAATATTCCTCAAATCTAGTGATGCAGTAGAAGCAGTAATGATATGCAAACATTTCAGCATCCTTTTAGGAAAAAAATTGTTTTTTAAGCTTCTTGTAGAGTCTATTGTATAATGTGAACTGAGAATTATCAACGAAAACTGCTAGTGCAGTGAATATTGATAGAGCTTCACCAAGATAGGATATATAACATGACCAGTTTTTAAAACTGCCTGTTTCTTTCACAGATATACCAGCTACTTCTCTTGCCATCTCAAATATACAAGGAATCCATATCCCACGTTCTTTTTTTCTTTTTTTTTTTTTGCTTTGAACAATTTACTTAACTGAAATGGACTTACACTTGTTTCTGAAGTGAGTCGCATTTATTTTGATACATCTTTTCCCCACGGTGATTTACAGGATCTTCAAGCCCATATAAATATTTTATAAATATTTGAATATTTTGATATACACCTGCACAATACCCTAGCAATATCTTTCAGCAAGAAAAACACTGAAGAGTAAGGACTAGACACTATTACTAGGTTCAGTGAAAATCAGCTGCAAATATTTCTGAGGTAAGAAGGCATCACATACCTGTTCAACTAAGAAAACTACCCTCACAACACAGGATGATTTTATTTTTATGTAAGACCTAGAACACTTAAGCTGCCAATTAGGTACTGAATGGCAGAGCAACGTCCCCAGTTTATGCTGTGAATTCATAGGGAATAGGTTCCAACAACTCAAGTTCTTTCCCACTGGTCCTCACAAAGTATGCTTCTCTGAGTTGGGCAGGCTGGTGCTTCAGCTGAACCCAGGTACCTTCTCTTTGGCTTCCTTCTTTTTCTAATCATTTTTCCTTGACATGTTTCAGGAAGCTGTCATGACTTTTTGAGTGTTTAATATGCTCAATATGCACATTAATCCTCTTGGCAAGTATCTTGCCCTTAACTTGCTTGTTTACAACAATGCCAACAGCATGCCAGGTAACATTGTAGATTCTTCCCGTTTTGCCATGGTAACATTTGTGAGGCATCCCTTTTTATACAGTACCCATTCCCTTGATGTCTCAACATCACCCTTTTTGTAGATTCACATGTATGTGGTCAAAGGAATAACCCCATGTTTTCTGAAAGGCCTGGAGAACATGTACCAGTTTTCCCTCCTCTTGCCCTTTGTGTTAGTCATTTTGGCAAATTATTGAAAGATGGTGGTTCCAGCTGAGAAGCCTGCATTTTGTATTAGCCATTCCTATTATATATTTCTAAATATTTTTAATCATCTAAAATCTCTCACCTCTAATAAATGGAATTGCATTAAATGTGTTCATTGGCAGTATAATATTTCACTGAATTGTGTTATGTATATTAACCTATTTGATGCAAGATAATAACTATTACCCATTTGCTTTCTTTATTGATTAATATTCTATTGAATGAACATATGTTACTAAAATATCTCACACAATCTTCTGTGAACAAGTTCAAATATTTTCTCATAATCAGTTGATCATAAAGAAATCTTTGAAAATCTCCAAGTATGCACTGAATGTGAGGAGTGCAGCAAGAGACAGTGCTGTGGGCTCCTTCACCAACTGTTCTTGCAATCCATGTGTACCTTGAGGACCTACTTTAGTCTGGTACCTTTTATACCATTTTAACTTGGTTGGCAGTTGTTGCTCTGTGTATGCAAACTATGACTTTGTGGTTGTTAAAACAGTTTGTTTCATATTTTAATGTCTCTTGCTGCACAATGATGAGATTTTCAGTTTTTTTCCAGACCACAGGTTCAAGCAGGGGCTATTTCTCACTGAATATTGTCTGCAAAAGAGAATAGTTTTGCTTTTGTTGCTTGTATTGTGCCATGTTTTGTTGTGGTCCTTCTATTTGGGCCAGCAAAGATTCAGTGCTCTCCTTATTCTAGGCAGTTTTCAGTGCCCTCCTTGTCCTGGCAGTTTAAGTATTCTTGGACTTGCCAAGTCATAAAATTCAATTAGCAAAACAAATTTCACTGTCATCAGACCCACTGCTGAGCCTTTGCTTGTAGGGTCACAACTCTGAAGTTTATAGTTGTTTAACAAGTCATGGCAGAACATTCAAATATGACTCTTTTTCCTTGAAAATCCAAAGATACCTGTGAATAATTATGACTCTTCTTCAATGCTAGATGGAACTCAGTGTCATGATGTTTGTTTGGATGGGGTCTCCCACCACTGTCTTTACCACTGAACACTCAAGCTTCATAAGGTGTTGTGCTTCTGAATTTTCACAAGGGCTCATCTTCTGCTGGTCTCATGATTTCCTAAGTTACAATTAGCAATGTCAGCAGCAAAATAGAAAACCAGGGCAGGCCAAATCACTCAGTGGATTAAAGCACCTGCTTAAGCAGATGCAGCATCTAGGGTTCAATTCATGCTGGCCCCACCCCCAGGGCACACTGAGCTGGTGATTGAGATGACATGGTGGCACACGCCTTTAATCCCAGCTCTTGGAAGGCTGAACACAGGAGGCTCACTACTAATCCAATCTACATAGTGAGACCCTATAGACCCTGTGAACCCTGTCCTAAAATACACACAAAAAACATAGAAACCAGCATGGGATGGGAAGTGAAACAAGTTCTCTGCACACTGGTTATTGGCAGAGAGAATGAGAACTAAGGCAGTGCTACAAAGATGTCTGAGATGTCTCTCCACTTCTTTGTACTAAGAAAGCTCAACAGTGTGCTCATTTCACTCACTAACATGAATCTTAAAGGAATTTGCTCTTTGTCACAGTCTATAGAACGAAGGCTGCATTCTCCACTGAGAGGGAATAACAGAATCTACAGAATGACTGGGTCAGAAGGTGTCAGCCAACAGCTGTCATCTACCCCCTGCTACTAGCACAATGAGCTCATGCATGGAGCAACAACAGTGACCAGGCTGGAGCATACAGGGTTTCCCCTTCATCAGTGTCACTGCTTTGCTTTTAACCTGCCCGAAAGAAACCAGTGTTATACTCCCGTGTGGTACCGTGCATTGAGTGCACCAAATATAGTAGCTATGTGGTAGGGAATTGGGCACATCACAGCCCTCACATCTGGGAATTGAGTGATTTATCTTGACAGGAATTTACATATTCCAGATCTACATTTCTTACACCATCCTGCAAAGCTTTAGCAAGCACCACTGTATAGAGATCTGAAATTGTTGCATCTATGGACAAGATATGGAGTATAATATTCACTTGGGTCCAAGAACTCTTTAATGCAAAGGAGTAGAAACAGTGAGCATATGACTTGGATCAACTGATTCTTTTATATATCCCACCACCCCTCAAACCAGTGTACTAACAGAGAAATGGAACAAGACTTTAAAGATGCAGCAGAAGTGCCAGCGGTGCCAGTTTGGAGGTTGGATATCAAGCGCAAGACACAACCTTCCTGGACACAGCCCCCTCACCAACAGACACTAAACAGTGCTCTAAGCCAGTGTAGACTAGGAAGAACCAGATCACTAATATAGGACTGGTTCCATTTACCAGCACTTTTGTTGGTACACTCAAAGGTGAATCCACTTTTGAATCCAAAATTTTAATGCTCCAGATCCTTATCCCCAGACAAGGAAAGCTTCCAAGGGACACTACAGGATTTTACCTGATTTCTTTGGGTTTCTCATCCAAAAGACAGGCAGGCAAGTAAAGGAGTCACCCAACTGGCCAAGGACCTGAGCCCAACCCCGAGGAAAAGGCAGAGCTTCTAGGACACAGTAAAGGCTGGGAAGGTTATGTTGGGTTCCCGTGTGATCTAGATTTGTGTCTTCTGATTTCTTTGCTCAGTTTTGATAGGAAGGTATTAAGGACACTTCCCTAAGAACAGAATACAATAGGAGTACCAGAGATGTGTCCTGGGATCACTGTATCTCCCCAGCATGAGAAGGGATGTGAACCAAGAGATGGATCTGAACTGGTGAACAGAAGAGAGAGGTAATAAGTATCCGTCAAGCTCCAGGAAGGACTGAGATCAATTGCGAGAGACATAATAGAGCCTTTAATGTTGTTCATGTGGATTTCCACAGGAGAGGTGATAGAGCAGAATCCTGGAGTTGGTCCTAGGTGGAAGAGTTTATTTAAAGAGTGAACTCCAAGCACACAGGCACCGGCTGGTGGAGGCTGTGGTGAGTCACCCAGATGTCCCCTTCTTCCTCACATTCTTTGCTCTTAGCAATGCCACCACCTTTTAGCTGAATTCTCTGTCAGAATGCTTTCCCAGGAGAGCTGCTTTGCCTGAGCTCATGCTTCTTTCCCGAGGCAACTGTGCTACGGCAGATGATGCCATACACAGGCAGAACTTCAACACTTTCCCTCAATGTTAGACTTCTCTGAGGGGCTACCCCACTTGCTGGACTGACGCAGACCTGTTTTGCACTGGCCTCTCAGTTTAGCTTTTCCCACTGCTTGGTTGAATTTCATTAACAATATTGATTCTGAGAATTCTCTAAATCTCTTGAATGCAGATTTTTTCATAAAAATCTTTTCTCTGGGATACAGGAACAAGACCTTCCCATTTCTGTTTTCTTTGCTTTTTAAATCTTCTGTAGTTAATGAATCCTATTTTCAGCTCTGTTCAGTCTGCTCTTTAATCCATCTATTAATTTCCTATTTTCAGATTTTTTTTTTTCATTTACAATGAAATGTTGATTTCAACCTCATTTGCAGCTTCAATTTCTCAAATTCTCTACTCTCTGGTCTATTTTCTCTCCCTTTTCACTAGATATGTATATTTTTACATACTAACTAGAGGTTTTGAAAGTACTTTTGCTAACTCAAATATTTTTCCACTCATTTTATTTTGAGATTGTGTTTTTTGTCTCTATATTTGCAGGAGTTTATCAATGTGCATTGAATATGTCAAAGAGGTGGGGGTACCTCAATCCAGCCAGGTGTGCAGGAGTCAGAGCTGGGTGTCTGCTTTTGTCCTGCTCATGCTGGCTGTGCTTTACTTCCAGCCTGATAGTGCTTGACTCTGAGTCTCCTCCTATTTGAAAGACTGCAGAAAACCCCAGTGTGTACGTTGGTGATCTGAGCCCAGTTCTTTCATCTTACATCACTTCTGTCAGGCTAAGACTAGCGTTGTGCTTCTCCACGGGAGCTCTCTACAGAGCTCACTGTGCCCTTCAGAAGTATTGGCCTGGGAGTCCAGGCTGCTGCACAGGAGCCATGCTAGCAAATATTCTGTGGGGAATGGTAGCCGTAGGTCTGCAATCCTCCAGGTTTGCAGTTTGTCGCACAAGTCCTACAAAGTCACCAAAACTTTGCAAGTTTTTCTTCGTCTTAGCTGAGGCTCCCTGAGTGGTCAAGCCAGAATTACAGCAAGCATCCAAGAATTAGAAAATGCCCCCAGGAGAAGGAAAGATGAAAAGTCCTTGCTCACATGAAAGAGTTTGTCTTCTTTCTAAAATTTTTGTTTGTTGTTTTTAAAGTTACCCGATCCTTAAAAATACAACATTTGTGACTTAGTGGGCTTTGTCTTGTTTTGCAGCAGAGTGCTTTGTGCTGATTTACTGTATCCTAAAATAGGAAACCTTTTGCTTCCATCAATTCTATATGATTATTATTGCTCAATAAAGTCCATATTTCATTGAATTACTAATATCATTTTCTATGCTCAGAGTATTGTTTTTATGTCATAGCTTCTCCTTTCGGATCAATTTTCTTCTCAAAGTATGTTTGTGACAAGTTTCTTTAATGAACATTTGTTGGTTATAGTCTTAGTAAATGTTTGCATACAGGGTCTTTAATTTACCCCAGTTCTTCAAATCCATTCTAATTGGGTCTATACTGAGAGTTGTTTTCTCTTTGTACTTTGAAGATTTAATCTAATTCTTTCTCAAAATTCTTCTGTTGTTCATAAATATAATGCCAGTTTGAATGTTGGTTCTCTGTGACTGATTGTCTTTATGCTGGGCTTTTAATACCTTCCTTTATTCTTTGGTTTCCCGGGGTGAGTCTGATGTTATATTTGGCTTTGTTTTTCAAATTGCGCTTCGTGTACATTCAGCTTCCTGAATGCAGAATTGGTGTTCCCTATAAGTTCCAAAAAATGTCTATGGTTCTGAGTATTCCTTCTATTCATTTTTCTTTAATTCTCCTCAGATGTTCAATTAAGGGTTTAATGCATTGTTTCATTGTATCCTCTAAATATTTTTTCCTGTGTGTACTATGGTTTTGTTTCCCCCTAAACTTCAGTTGAGATAGTTCATTTTCATTTACCCATCAGCTCAAAGTTTCTCTCTTTACACATCCTCCTCTTCACTCTATTCAGATAATTTTATATATATGTATAAAATGTGTTATATACATGGCTCTGAGGTGCAGAGGTCCTGGAGTCCTTTCTTGAGCAGTCATTTTAGAAAGTCAAGCTACTGCGTGCACCTCTTAATCCTGCCTGTGTATGCACCTCTTAAGCCTGCCTGTGTGTGCACCTCTTAATCCTGCCTGTGTATGCCCATATTTACTTTCCATTTCTCACACAAAACAATGTTTTGTGTTTATTTATGCCATTTTGAGAATTCCTGATCTGAAATCTTTATATTTCAAATATGACTTTTTATTTGCAGAAGTCATATTTCTTTGCAAATAGTATGCAAATTTAGAAACCTTTTTAAGTTCCGTTCAGTTTTAGTAATATAAGAGTTTTATTTTAAAACATTTTGAAAATCTTTATTTATTTGGTACAAGGTCTCACTATGCAGAGAGGAATTATAGTGATCCTGCTGTTTCAGCCTCCCCAGTGCTGGGATTACAGGCATGCACCACCATGCCTAGGTTCAATGACCAGCTCAGTGTGCCTAGGGTTCTGGGGCTGGCATGGAATGTAGTAGTGGGGATTAAACCCTGGTCCGTGTGCTTGCCAGGCAGACGCTTCAACCACTGAGCTACCTTCCTAGCCCAACATAAACATTTTAAACATGATCATGTCACATTATTTTTGTATTAATTCCATATTTACATGTCTACACTTCTGCTTGTGCATGTTGCTGCTTCTGATCTCATGCTTATAGTGGTTCCTTTCTATGACTTGTATTTTTTATATGAGATATCGTCATCTTTGGAATTTTACATTTAGAATATTTTATGCTACATTTAATGTTTCTCTTCTAAGAGTTTGAATTTGATACTGCAAGGTGCTTTAAAGAGACTTAACAATTGGAAGTCATGCTTTGGAGGGTCAACTATCCTTTTCCCTTTATGATACCTATAATCACAATTTCAGAATCTTGTCCATGTGAGGGAACATAAATAGTTTTTTTTTACATGAGATGAATTTTTTTCTGATTCCTTTATTGTCATAATCAAGATAGACAAAAATGAAGTTAAAAATAAATCCCATAGGGCCGGCGAGATAGCTCAGAGGACTAAAGTGGCTGCTTAGGCAAGCCTAGACAAGTGCAGGGACTGCTGTTCGATTCCTGGCATTACATGCCATGCTAGCCCCTGCCCCCAGGGCTGGCTGAGCAGGTCAGAATCCTGCTGTCACGGCGCATGCCTGTAATCCCAATGCTGGGGAGGCTGAAAGCAAGAGAATCTTGAGTCTGAGCTGTGTGGTGAGACCCTACAACAACCAAATACATAACAAGAATAACGAAAAAAAAAAAAAAAAAAAGCCTATAGTGGCTTAGGACAATGCAGGTTTATGTTCTTTATGCCAAGTCTGAGGTGGAGTGGGCTTTCCTGCATTTTCTCACTGTACCTTCTGGAACACCTTCCCTCCAATGGGCCACATGTGGAAATGAGGTACAGCAGCACTTCCGGCCACACCCTACTGACCAGAGTGTGCTGCAGTCCCGCGCCAACCCCAAGGGAGGCGTAGTAATGAAACCTTCACTGAGCCTCGGATGAAGATAGAGTGCGAGGAGCCTGTAATGCGCCTCCATTTCCACAGAGGTCAAAAGCCTTTCGGTGTTCAGCATTAGTTGCCAATCTCCGTTCTAACCGCCTTAGCTGCAGAAAACGCAGACTTTCTTTCTTTCTTTTTTTTTTATGCTCTACTAAGTCAGGTCTTCTTTTTTTTTTTTTTAACAAAACTCTCAGACATTCAAGGTTTAGTGCTTTGGATATGTATATGTGTGTTCTTTGCTGAAAATCATGCTCTCTGAGAACTTATTTCCCTTCTTTTTCTGCCAGTGCATTTGATGCTTTTGTTAGTTTGTTTATGATTTGCATTCAGTATGCTATTCTTAGATATTCTATATAGGAGGAGTTCCTTAGGGAGACTAATCTGCCATGGTGGTTCCGACAGAAATCAACCTGGGTGTCTGAGAGTTTGCTCCTAATTCTGCACTGTAATTTCTCATGTTGTTGTGGAACATTAATTTATCCCATGCTAAAATAGTATAACGTGGTTTACTTGTGTGAGAAGGGTCTGAATTATTTGGGCTACCAGATAGTTGCTGCTTATACCCAATAGTGCATCACTCTTGATTTTATCTTGCATATGAGACAGTTAACTTACTCTCAAATAAGTTTCTTGAATTTGGTTTCTAAGAACTGCTTTTATCCAGCTTTTATTTAAACTAGTAATCACTTTGTCTTCCTCATTTTAAGTTCAATGGATATTAAAACAAAGCCATGTTGTATTACCTCCCAAAGAACTGTATTAGTTTTTTTTTTTTCCCTTATATAACAAAATTCTGAGGATGACTAACTGTATAAAGAAAACATTTATAGTTCCATAGGAGCAAAGGCATGATGCTTTCATTGATTTATTATGGTGAAGGATTCACGGCAGAATGGTCTTTCCACCAGTGGTTATGTGGGGGTCAAGGATCACATAGAGCATCCCAGAAGCCAGAGCAGTATGAGGTATGGTCGCTTCTAAGGGCACAGTCCCCATGACCCCAATACTGCCTACTAGAGGATTCACCATTTTCCATGACCAGACGGAGGAGCAAGACTCCAACACAACAACAAACCACAAAAACCACTCTATAGCCAAGTCATATCAGGTGTTAGTATCATTGTAAAAAATTGACTTATATTGATTATGAAAAAAAATGTGTATATCTTTGGAAGAAGCACCTAACTGAACTCCATTTTGTATTTTACTTCTAAAGGAGCTCTAAGGAACTCAGTGTTTTGATCAATTTCCTTATGTTTTCATTGTAATTTATGTAAAGAAGTTTCAACTGACAATTCCTGTAGCCACATTTTTGTCTCTTTCTCAACCAGTTTTTGGAATTCACTGTATTTGCTATAGAGAAGAACCACTACATTAAAAAAACAGACCTTACTTTTTTTAAGCTCTTAAATCATATCTTCGTGTTATTAACCTAATTAACAATTAGGAAGGAGCTTTGGGACCACTCCTCTCCACTTCTGAACCTGGGCAACGACCAGGGCCAACCTCCCTGACCTTTGTCCTAAGGCTTATACCCAGAGACAAATATGAGAATATTAAAAAAAGCTCAAAAAACTTCTTGAAAATTCTAAACTTTCAACTGGGTTGCTTGTATAGCAGACTAGCTGACATGGGCTGCAACGGCCGTTCTTCATTTGGAGCTTATTAAAGCTTCATCTGTATGGACAGCCTCCCATACATCTGCGTGCAACTCAGTGGATCCTGGAAAGGGCAGGTGCAGAGACTGCAGCTCACTTGCCTGGGCACCTTGTCAATCACATTGTCAATCATGCTCTGAAAGACCCAACGGGAGATACCCTCGGCCCCGCACAGCAGCTCATATTCTTAAGCCTGACAAATTCTTCACTTCTCTGCTTTTCATTTTGTCAGCAGAACTCCACTCCCTCTGAACATAATTTCACTCGTTAAACTTCATTAAATTTGGCTGCTTCTTCCTTACTATTATTTCCATGTCCGATTCTTTGCTCATTGCACACAACAACCAGGAGATCTGTCCTGAGACCCCATTACTCTCACTCATAACGTGATTGATTTCCTTGTTAAAAAATATATTTGCACATTGTTTCCTTCAAATATTGAACTTTTCTTTCAGCTACTAAGCAAAGTTGACTTAATGTGCTTAATTGATTTACACTTACCTATCATGGTCTTAAATTGTCAAACTTATGACATGTAGATCAATACCACATTCAGTTTCATTATGGAGGATTATTATAGACAGCTAAGTTAGGTAGAAATATTATAGGCAGTCAGACAGGGCTGGGCCCTCGAGAGAGTCAGTGTGGAGGATGAGAATATGTTACAACTGTGGCTGGAAGATGCATCTGCTAAGGCCAGGCCTCAAGATAAAGAACAAATGGCCAGGTCTACAAGTCTCCTCAAGGAATAAGCAGTGTCCACTTGGTACCATGCAACAAAGTCTAGATAAACATTGGTCATCTAGGTATGTGACCAAGAGCTCCTGACATCTCTTCTGAGAAAATTGCTTGTTCTTTCCTCGTATACTTCCTATGTGACTTGCTTCTTCATTGCATCAACATTACCTAAGTGGCTATATTTGTAATCTTATTGGTTGATTGTAGTTTTGTCCATCCTTGAATCTACCTTATGACTTTGTACCCATCTCCTGATTTCACTTTGTAAAGCCTGCTTTGAGAAGTGGGCTCATTAGCAACCCGTTTAGTCCCACTCCTGTGTCTCAGGAGTCATCTCTCCCTTAATAAAATTTCCTACTCTTAACCACCATTGTTTGTTCCAATGCATTCCTCAGTTTTGGGGAATACAAACTCAGGTGTATCAGACACATAACTAGTTGGGAATTATATTTTCCTTATATTGTTTGAAGGTTCTACATCAGGGAAACTATAATTACTTTTCAAATATTAATGTTCTTGAAGCTTTATATGTCTTTTAGATTTGACAGATCATACACCCTTGTTTCACTAATTTTTTTGAATGACAGTATGGATCAAAGCATAGAGAAGTCAGACCATGGTTTTTAGGTAGTGCCTGTAAGTTACGATACTGAATAGTCTGGAAATATTTGCATTAAGAAGATCATGTTCAGTAGTCATTGTATAATATTTCTCTTAAAAACTTTCCACTTGAAAATTTTAGAAAGGCTTTTTAGCTCCGATCATGTAATTCATAGTACAAAGCAGAAAGATTATCTGCTTGAAAAGGAAAGTTGGCAAGGTAGACAGAGTCCAGCAACAAAGACAGGAGAAGCTTAGAGGATCAGATGGAAGGGTGATGACACTTAGATTGGAGAACTCAAGGCACATCTAAAAAGAGCTACAATTACAAATCATGTACTAGAATAGGTACTGTATTTTTTTTTCTATGTAAAGCTCAAAAATATTGAAGTTTTTATAGGTTGCTTTTTTCTTTTTTGGTATCATTTCTAAATTTTTTTTATTGCCAGTTAAATTGGCAGTTGAAAGTTTATTTCCACATATCCAATTCAAGTAGGCAGATTTTGATATCCTTTGGAAAAATCTTCTCAGTGGGCCCCACTGAGATTCTGTCACCAGAGAAATTTCTGTGTGCTTAAAAGTTTGCAAACAACATTTGAGCGTTTTTGGAATGTATCCATTAGCCCCAGGTGAAGAATTTTTGTTTACTATAATAATTCAGTACTGATGGAATCAAGTTTGTTTAAAAAAAAATAAGAAGTATGCTACAATAAAGTAAGTAACGAAGCAACTTAGAACAGTGTTTGCCATCACCAGTGTGTCCTTTTCTGATGTGGGCAGACAGAGAGAGTGGCAGGGGAACAGTCCAAGTGGGTTCTACCCTGGGAACATCCTCAGTTATACATTTGCAAGAGTAGAGTTTGAGCACCCTAAAGGTGGGAAGCATGGAAAAATTAAAATAATAGAGGCAAAGAAACCTGGCTTTTTCCTGCTCTCGAGAGAAACCTGGGCTGTTTCTCGTTTTCTGCAATGAACTCTGCTTTATTTGAAGCCAAGGCTTTGCTTGTGCGTGGTCCCTCACTATTTGAACTGGGTGGGCTGAAGAAATCTTATCAGTCCAACAAGAAATAGGAAAAGTTCAGGTTATAAGGGCTGCGATATAGCTCAGCAGTGATGTACTTGCCTACTATGAACAAAGCCCTGAGTCCAATCCCCAGTACCACACAAACCCGTATGAATATTTTGGGTTACAGTGTATGTTGGGGTGTTGCTTTGTGTCACTTTGGGGACCGGAGCTCAGGAATGGAAGCTGGAGACTTGTGTCTGAGCATCCCCACCGGCTTCCATTGGATAGAGTCTTTGATCTAGAAAGTTATTAGCCAATGAAAAACAGTGAAAAACTTTCGCAAAGCCAAGTACGGAGCCATCTCTAGCTAACTCATTTGCCCAAATATCGATGAAGAGGATCTACTTTCATACTTACAGAAACAAGTTTGGACAGGAATCTGAATTCTATTTTATTTTTATTTATTTATTTATTTTTATGTATTCAGTACAAGGTCTATAGGATCTCACTACACAATTCAGACTTGTAGTGATCCTCCCTGTTTTCAGCCTCCTAAGCACTGGGATTACAGGCGCATACCACCACACCCAGTTTCAATCCCTGTCTCAGTGGCCTTGGGGGTGAGGCCAGCAAGGCATGCCGGGGATTGAACCCTGGTCCCTGTGCCTGACTAAGGAGGAGTGTTAGTCCACTAAAGGTATCTGAGTTTTAAATAAGACCACCAGGTGAACAATTTGCTCACTAAACACTGGGAATAAGAAAGAAATCTGTTGGTGTTAAGGAAAAAAATCTGCAGGTTCCATCAGAGCAACTGCCTTTATTGACAACTTAAACTCATACAATATGAAAATAAGAACCTAATAATACTTATATATTTTAAATTACACTCAAACAAAGACAGCAACTGTTCTTTCCTTATGAAATTTTTCAATGTAGGCTAATTGCATCTAGAGTATTATTTATTGTTTGACGTGATTGTAGAAAATAAGGGGGGGAGAAAGGAAGACATGAAGGGCAGTCCTTGCTCTTTGCTGTTACAGTTCACCTGAATTCCAAGGAGTAATTTATTGGAATGTAGTGGATGATTTTGAAGACGGTAATAGATTCCTCATTATGTAAAAGAATCCCAATGCATGCTTACTACAAGGAAGTTTTTCTTTGAGTTGCAAATGTCTATCTGAAATTGCCACCTTTGCGGGAGGGGAAGAGTATGAGGAAGCCTGTCTTTTATTTCATGCATTGATTATTGCGCTGTCGGATGTCCAGGGGCAAAAATCGAGCTGGAGAAACAAGTCCCTATTTGCAAAGTGTTAAAACAACAGGCAGATTGTTTCTTTTTCGCTAACTGTGCACAGTATGGGCTGGCACCAGTGTAGTAGCTTAGAAATCTCAAATTCTGTCAGGAAAAACAAACTGAGCCCTCCAGATAGAATAAAAGGGTGAGAAGACAAGCAAAGAGGAAGACCAAGAATTTATCTGCAGCTAACAAAAGAATGATGTATTTGCTAACAGACTGGGTGGGGACTGCTCGGTGAGGAGGGCATGATCTCAGGAAATTTCTCTCTATGTAGCGCAAGTGTTGATTTAAATAGAAGCAAAGTCTTTTAAGATGTGACATTACTCTCATGAGCTGAAGCTCACATAGCCTGTTAGAGGGTGTTGACTGGGAGGATTCATATATTATTTGGATATTTTGGAAAGAAGTGTCTCTTCATGAAGTTTTCCAGTGAAAGTGTTACCACTTAGGTTCAGGTTCATTAGTCCCCCAGTGATCAAATCAAAGGAGGGCATTTATTTTGGTAAAAAGCAAAAATCATTTATTTTGGTAAAAAGAGAAAATGATTTATTCCAAGCTAGCTCTGAGGAGACCGTTTGCTTCAAGGGGAGGGGTCGTTTGCCTCAAATCATGATCTCACCACGTACAGGTTTGGGCCTTTATTTTAATTTTATTTATTTATTTTTGTAAGGGCTTTTATAACAAGGAACAGTCCAGGAGGGAGTACAATGATGCAATAGGCTTGATCTGTCTTCTTATTCCATCCCTTAGTGATCCTGACCTCCCCCTTTCTTGCTTAAGGGAATGAAATTGTTCTTGACATCCTGGTACTGAGATGTGGGAGTAGCCCCTTATCCTCTAGATATGAGGAAATTTGGAGAAGCTACATGTCTCTAAAGAAAAAAAAATCTAACTTTAAAAGTTCTGTGTTGCAGTGCTTATTACAAAGGAAAGTGAAAGATGAAGATAGAAAGAAAACAAAAATTATCTTTTGTTATATGGTACTACTTCTGAGCTATTTACCTGCCTACTGCATACTTAAGGGCAAACATCTGAGCTAAGGGGCAGGCCCCCTGTCATTTGCTATGGAATGTTTTTCTCTTTCTCTCTGTCTCTGTTCTGTCTCCTGCCACCCTTCCTGTCCCCTCCTTCCTTGCTCTCTCTCTTCTAAGGTAGACTAAATAGTATATCTAAACACCTTGTGCAGTAGTTGTAGTATTATTATGGAGAGCTGAGTTAGGTAAAAATACTACAGGCAGTCAGATAGTGCTGGCTGCCAAGACAGTCAACAAAGAGAAGAAAGCACATTACAGCTGTGGCTGGAGGTGCATACGGTGGAGGCCAGGCCTCAAGATAAGTATAAAATGACCAGGCCTACCTGCATCCCCAAAACATAAGCTAAGTGGTAACCCCTGGTCCAACAAAGTATAGATGGGCAGCAGCCACCCCCTAGGTGATCGAGCCACTTGGACCCATCACCTTCCTGTAAGGTAGGTTCTTTATTCTTTTCATATTCATTTGCTACATGACTTTCCTCCCCATGGGAGAAATGTTACCTAAGTGGCTATGCTTGCAATCTTATTGGTTGATCACAGCACTAGTCTATGTTGTACCTATCTCATGTTTCTGCTTCATAGAACTTCCTCTATGAAGTGGGCTTCTAGGCAGCCGGCGTGGGAGCCCTCCTGCCTCTCAAGCAGGAGCCATATCTCTCCCTATCAAAAAATGTATCTTACCCTTAACCTCTAGTGTTCTTTAGGGTTCATTGTTCAGTTTTGAGGAATGCAAACTCAGTGTATTGGACACCTAGCAGTGTGGGAGTTACAATAGTTCCCCCATATCAGTTGCCAGTCCTACATGATTTCTGTATAAATATCAGCCACTGATATCATATGACAACATCTGCATACAAACACTTTCCAATTGCAATAAAGAATCTGATCAGTATGACTGGAAGGATAAATTTTATCATCAACTTAGCCAGATTTACTGGAACTTTAAGTTGTTTGAAAGAAATAACCAAAATGAACAATTAATGTTTTCTGCTGTTGTGTTCATTTCCAGCATTTCTTTGTTTTCTTTTCAGTCAAACAAAAATATTGTGAAATAGCTACTCAATGGAGATCAGATTTTTTAAAAAAATTATTTATTTGGTACAGGGTCTCACTACACAGCTCAGACTCTTAGTGACCCTCCTGTCTTAGCTTCCCCAGTGCTGGAATTCAGGCATGCGCCACCATGCCCAGTTTGGGTGGCCAGCGTGGTGCTCCTGGGTTCCGGGCCTGCATAGCTTGTGGTATCAGGTACCAAACTCTGGTCCTTGCTCTTGCCATTCAGGCACTTATACTGCTGAGCTATGTCCCCAGCCCTAGAGATCAGAATTTTCCCTGATCACTTTCACTCCAGCACTTTTAGGGACAGGAGATGACAGAGAATGTCTGTTCCCTTCAAGTCAGAGCTTTCCAGGTTGTTTTTCGCCTTTCATGTGTTACCAGGTTTCATGGCTTACCTTAAAAATTTGGAGATGGGGAATGATTTGCTACTGTGAAGACATTATTGGGAATAACAATATGGAACTCTCTCAATGATAGGCTCTTTATTAAATAAAATATTACTCAAAGAATAGAAGATATCACAGTGAAGGTTTTTACCTAGGGAGCTCATAATCTGGGTAACAGGGAAATTATTTGTATTTGTACATCATTTAGACACTTTGAGAGTATTCATACATTCCAACAGAGGGAACAATGGGAAAAAGGATGTAAATTTCACCCACAAATTCAAAGCCATTCCTGATTGGATCGCCACACTAGTAAGACCTGCATTCAAGAACTTAGTATAAGTTAGATTTCCCGGAATACATGTGTTCCAGACAACAATTTCCAACTGTGAAAATCAGGTAGCCAAAAAAGAAGCTGGATCAGAGGAGAAAAATAATTTTCTTTTTTATTGTTTT